>NW_024070213.1:5604560-5673722 GCF_014754425.2 Oryx dammah
TGATGGTGGTGATGGTGGTGATGGTGATGATGGTGATGATGGTGATGGTGGTGATGATGATGGTGATTATGGGTTCTATCTCATCCCATCCTCCTGCTCCCTCCCCCTGATTCAGCTTCCTCCACAGAATGCAGTCTGTGTAGCACTGACCCCACTATTTTTCTGCTCTCTACCTGCTCTGGCTTCCTGTGCCACCACAACCCCTGATCAGCACCATGTTAATGGCTTGTCTGTGTGTTCCCCACCCTGAAACACTCAGGCAGAGCCTTTATTCTAACCCATCTCCATACAGCCTTCCTGTGTCTATCCTGGGAGAGTCCAGTCATCCTGGGTATCTTTGGTCCTTAGATGCACAGACACATTTTGAATTAAGATTCAGTGTCCTTTTCTGGAAGGAAAGTCATGTTTTCTCATTTAAATTGTGAATGCTTCGTAAGAGTCAGGGGTGCTGTCTTCTGTCCCACTTCTAGCATCCCTTCAGGGGCATTCACCTCCAGGCAGGTATCTGTGTCCAGGTTGCTGACTAACTGGCTCTTGGCAAAGGGCTGCCAACGTCACCTACCCCTGGAACAGCCCAGACCATCAGTTCCTCCTGGGCAGAGTCATCTAGGGGATTCTGCTTCCGTCTGCAATGCAGGGAAATATGTTTTCTCAGTCGCCAGCCCCTCCAGCCCCCACCTGCCGCACACACAGAACAGAGGCCATAGGTCCACAGTAGGTTATGCGTGGTGGAGTGAAGGGGTCCTGGGTAACTTTCAGCAAGTGGATCACACCAGGAGAGGAAAACAGGTGTCCATGGACCCCCCACAAAAAGCATAGTAACTTACCGTTTAAACTGATGAAACTCCAATCAAAATTCTAGTTTTCCCTCCTCAAATCACCCTGCTTTACTCTACTCTGTTCGTGTTTCCTAGCGTGTATGTGAGTATATATAAACCCAACTTTTGAAACTTGAAAGCTGCTGCCGCCACAGCAAATGTGAATTTGGACACCTGGACAGCACAGCCAGTGACAGGCTTTGCAGTGATGCCTGCAGCCTGCATGCCAGGTTGACCAAAGCCAGGTTGGGCCAGGTTGGGAGCCCACCTGCACCTCTGTTCTCTCGCTCAACCAACCAGCCTTGCCCAGGGCCCCAGCCCCAGGACACCTGGCCCCGCCCGTGGGAACCTGGGGGTGGGAGCAGACAAGTAACAGCCAGGCTGGCCCGCAGAGGCCGTGGTGATGAGCTCATCGCGGGGCTGGAGGGCTCAGCCAGCAAAGACCCGAAACCACCTAACAGTCTTTCCCCCTCACTTGTCTTCCTCGTCAGGTCCTAGAAGATAATGGAATGCCCATGGAGAACGATCAGTACACTCTGTTGACCACAAAATTAGGATATAAGAAAGAAGGGATGAGTTATCTTGATTTTGCAGCAGGATTCGAAGGTAGCTAACAGCCAAGTACCAACCTGGCTCCCACACGGGGCCCCACGGGTCTTTCCGCATGGGGCCCCAAGGCCGCTGGGGTTGAAGTAGTGTGCGCTGAGATGTGGAAATCACACGCGTCCTAAGACTGAAACAGACATTCTTGTTTAATTTTATCCGTGTTTCGGCCTTTTTTTTTTACCCCCACTCAGCTGCACTGTGAGTGCCAAATTTTGTCTGGCAGAGCCTTCTACAAATAGTAAGAGCACAAATGGTTTCTAAAATTGACTCCCAAGCCTGTGCTCCTCCAATCACACCTCGTGTCCTCTAAGGTTTTCCTCCTAAAAGTAGATGCTGGTTATTGGTCATCAGAGCCACCTGTGCACCAGCGGGGATCGTGTCCTTCCTGGACCCAGAGGTTCTGAAAGATTCAGTGACTTGGCCCAGATCAGCCCACCCTTGTCCCTCCCCTACCCCCGCCCCACAGGGTTGTCAGGGGACTCATGGTCCACAGTGAAGTCTGCTCAGCGCCTGGGTCCACGGTGCAGTCTGCTCAGTGCCCGGGTCCACAGTGCAGTCTGCTCAGCACCCGGGTCCTCCCATTTGCCCCTTGCCCCTGTTCTGCTCTCCCAGCCACACTCCCGGCAGATGGACGACCAGCACCAAGCCTCCCGCTTCTCAGCTCTTGTCTCTCCCCTCCCTTGTCTCCATTCTTACTGAAGTTTAGATGGACAAATAAGCCCTCCGGAAAAGCTGCAGAAATCCCATGTATATATCCACGAGTCCACGGATTATATGAAAGCACTGCAGGCTGGACAGGGCAGAACCCAGACCCTGCTTGCTTCATGCTGTCCTTCCCCGGGGCTGGTCTGAGCGATGACTGCATAGTGCAGTGGGCCTCCTCGAGGAGCTGGCAGCTGGGACTCCGCCAGGAAAGAGGAAGGTCCCATCCAGCCCGCCCCTCCCCGACCAGATTTCATTTGCTGATCCTAAAGGAGAGAGGTCCTGCAATCCCCTACCCCTAAGACAACACGAGAAGCTGTGGAATTTTAGGATTTTGACACTTCCTTTGGCTATACGCTTTGACCTTTTTGAGGCAATAAAAAGATGAGAAAGGAACCCACATTTATCTTAGTGAGTGCTTCCGGTGCCCTGGTGCATCCATCACCGAGGCAAGTAAATCGGGGGCCTAGGGTGAGCAGTGACTTCCCGAGGTTCCAGAGCAGGGGGCCTGTCACGAGTGGGCACCTCACCCTGCAGCTTCCTCTCTTTCCCCTCTTCCCCACTCTGTCCCCTATCAGTCCCTCCAACACATGGCCAGATGCTGGAGGTGGGGAGATGGAGGCTCCAGGCCATGGGGGCTGGGGGTGGGCAAGGCAGAGGGGATCAGGCACCAGGGGGAGGTGTTATCCGCCGGGCGTAGCAAACCCGGGGTGGGGAGGCCACTCCAGACCCAGGTGCAGGCGAGGCGGAGGCCAGGTTCAAGGCTGGACTAAAGGCTGCCCATGAGTTCCAGAGGCCCTGCCTGCCATTCATCCCCCAGACCACATCAGGGAGGGGGGTTACAGCATGTGTAGAGAGTCGCGTCCTAAACCAAGTCCGAGGTTGCAGCCTGGCTTTAGAGAAGGCCACATTCAAGTCATTGCAACCTGAGGGAAATGGGCTGGTTTTTAAGTGGAGGTTACACTTCCTTCCTCCGTTTCAGGGAAGAGAGAGACGGCCTCATTCAGTCATTAACCGGCTGGGCTCTGGAAGCCGGTGGGCCTGGGTTAGCGGCCCGTGAGCTCTGTGACCTCGGGGAAGTTGGACCCCTATGTCCTCGTCTGTAGAATGGGCATAGTAATAGGTCTCTTTGTGCATAAACCAGGCTTAAGGAGAGACTCTGCCTCTTACGGCCGTGGAAAGGGCCAAGATTTGTCCAGAAGGTGTCTGGAGGCCTCCAATCTAACATCCACCACAGCTGTGGGCAGAATCTGTCCGGTGACTGAATTACGTGTTCCTGCGTTGAGGACCTGATTCTAGGAAACAGAATGGGCAGAAATCCCTTTCTCCACCTCTGGTAACTAAGGGATAGACAAGCAGGATGTGGCCCCTGCCCTAGAGCAAGGACGGAGGAGCCAGACGCGGAAACGTGCCAAGCGAGAGGGTGGCCCTGATGGTCTGAGGACAAGCTCTTCTCGTGGTGACAGGGACATTTCTAAGATCAGAACAGAGTTCACGCCATGTTCCGTCACAGAGTCGTAGTACCGTCGAGAGTTCTAGCAGGACTGGGAACTGAAGAAGTTAAGCGTTGAGATAGAAGTACAGAGGCGCACCCACCACTAACGGAAGCCTCCTGATTCGCTGTTTCAGATCCTAAGATGAATGGGGCAGAAGTGACCCCACCCCAGACTCCAGCTTTTCCCAAAGGTGACATGGACAGCTTCTTTGTCACTGCTGAAGAGTGCCTCAGACAGTTCCCCCGGAGACTGAAGGAATTCTTCCGGGTAAATCACAGCCTCCCTGCTGCCTGCCTTATCTGGACCCAGCCCCCTGCCCCATCCTCCTCACTGTTCAGCCACAGCAGGTATGAGCCCTGCAGCCCCAGAGCTCTCCTTCCTAGACTCAGGCTTGCCCCTTCTCCGCTTCTGGGGAAGGGACTTAACTCTGCGATCCCCTCTCCTCCCTTGCTGACACTCTGCTAGGCCTGCCTTCTGCCCCTCAAAGATGTTGGAGAAGTAAGGAGACCCTCCTCACAAGACAGGGATGGGGGGTGGGAAGGGTCCCAAGTTACAGCGAATTTAGGGTCCTTTCAACCATCCTATCCACTCCTTCCTATGCTCACCAAACAAGCTTTGTGCACTTTCATCATAAGCTGGATTCTCTGCTGAAAGCTGGGGCTGAAAACTGGGAGCCCTGCTCAGGGAGCTCAGTCCAGCCCCAGACAGATGGTCAACCGACAATTCAGACACATTGCGACTGGCTGTCATAGAGGGACTGGTACTGTCTATGGGAGCACAAGGAAAACAACCGTTAAGGAGGGCTTCCTGGAGGAGGTGACCCCCTAACATCTTAAACCCTTAGCATGTGCTGGCCAGGCAAAGAAAGGAGCGAGAAATAGAAGAGTGGGCTTCCTCAAGGTGGGTGGCAGACAGGCCATGGGCTTTCGGGAAAGCTCCCAGCTCTGCGTGACTGAGGCATGGGTTGCATGCAGAAGTTGTAGCGAAAAAGATGGGGGAAATAGCAGCCATTCAAACACAGAGGCAGGGACAGAATGACCTCAACTATTTTTGTGTTGAAAAGTAAAGTGAAAGTGAAAGTAGTCAGTAGTGTCTGACTCTTTGCGACCCCATGGACTATACATTCCATGGAGTTCTCCAGGCCAAAATACTAGAGTGGATAGCCGTTCCCTTCTCCAGGGGATATTCCCAACCCAGGAATCGAACCCAGGTCTCCTGCATTGCCGGCAGATTCTTTACCAGCTGAACCACAAAGAAGTAAAAGAGGGTCATTAAAGTGGGAAAGATCAGTTTGATAAACTGACCATTTAGCTTCAAAATGGGGCAGAGGGCCAGTGTGTGGAGACCCCAGGGTGAGAAGACCCCAGGTGAGGAGACCCCAGGGTGTGGAGACCCCAGGGTGAGGAGACCCTGGGGCATGGAGAACCCGGGGTGAGGAGACCCCAGGGCGAGGAGACCCTGGGACATGGAGACACCGAGGCATGGAGACCCCAGAGTGTGTAGGCGCGAACACCTCAGCAGACGAAACAATGTTGAGTCCAGGGGAGGGGAGGTGCGGCGTGCCCTGTGGGTAGAGCCAGCCCCCAGGAGCAGGGCAGCCAGTTTACTGTGCTTGAAACATCTTCCCGGCACCGATTGCCAATTGGAGGTTCATTTTGGTTATTATCGAGCTCCCATTTTATAATAGACACACTTATGATTGTCTAGCTTGGATTTGCAGGATGGTTCTGACTTTGACTGATGGCCCAGCCATCAGACCATGCATCCTGATTCTTGGTTTGAAAACACACGACCATCAGAAGCAGACAGGGAGAAGGGTTCGTCCTCATCAGATAATCCCATGTGCCCAACCGAGAAGAGCACGGAGCAGGCAGGGGTCCTTGTGCGGTGGAGAGCCTGCTTCTCTGAAGGAGAGCCTGGCGGGAGGCAGAGAGGGCAGAGGGGGAGGTCGAGGCACCGGGTCAAGCCGTCCCTCGTGCTGGTCAGCCGGACCCTGAGAGGCCATCACCTGCTGCCCCACCAGTGAAAACCCAGACCCCTGTTCTGGCCCCTCTATGCTGTCTCCTGTCGCTCATCTTTCCCAGTGGGGCCACAGAGAAGCCAAGCTCCCTGCTGGCACCATCGTCTTCCTGGCTTTATTATCAGTGAAACTTGGTGACAGCACACGTATGTCCTATGTTTCCTAAGATGGTCTCTATTTTAAATAATTAATTTAATGGATTGATTTAATAAATGTACACAAACACCCACTCCATCCTGCAAGGAACTTATAACCTAGTGGGTGAGACAAGCAAACCCCTAACTGCCAGGGTATGCGTGATCCAGACTCAGATGTCGGTTACATCCAGGACCCTGGCGGGGGCTCATTGCCCTCACGGGTGTATGTATGGAATAGAGCGTGTTTTGGTGGTTGACTGGGAAGGTCCAGTCACTTTATTTCCTTTCTTGAGTTCCTATTTGTGAGGAATTCTTGAATCTCTCTCTCCATCAATAATGAAAAATCTATCCTGTATTAGTTGCAAATACTGTTAATCCTGCTGCTGCTATTTGCTTAGTGATCTGTAGCCAGATGAGTGGATCTCAGCGCAGGTGGGTCCACGGACAGCAGCAAAGCTGAGCAAGGTGGCCTCACCCTCCCAGGCCAGGCCAAAGACCACGAACAGTGGAAGGAAATAATTTATTTTAGCAAACGGGGCATCTCCCCTCCCTGACTGTGGTGAGGAAAGCAGACACCAAGCCCCCCTTGGTGACCTGGAGTCATGACCTGGGCACAGCTTCCCATGGCCCTTGTGGGCTCACCTTCAACCTCATCCTCTAGACAGGGTCTGTGCAGGTTCAGGCACGTGTCTGTGGATTCAGGTATGTTTTAAAAAAAGCCAACAGGACCGAGCCCCCCTCTCCCCTCCACCACACAGAAATAGGATCTTCTATACGTATGCTTCAGCCACTGTGTTTTGCGCTTCACCATTTGTCTTGAATGCCTGACCCTGCAGAGTGGTCTCCACACATTGCTCTGCTCAGGGCGGCCCCTGTCTCTCAGAATGAGCCGGGGTCCTGCTTGACTGGCTGCAGCCCCTTTCGACCCATCTCGACGCCTCCCACCCCGACCCTGGGTCGCACTCCGGCCAGCGCCCTTCCTCCTCTTGCGTCCTTGCACATTCTGCTGCTTTCCCCGGATTGTGGTCTGAGCTGCTGAAAGAAGGCGCTGCCACTTCTTGAGCTGGAAGGCCCCGGAGGATGAGCTGGAGGCCAGGAGCTTGATTTGGACCTTGCTCATTCTGACATCCCGGAGAAGGCAATGGCACCCTACTCCAGTGTTCTTGCCTGGAAAATCCCATGGACGGAGGAGCCTGGTGGGCTGCAGTCCATGGGGTCTCGAAGAGTCGGACACGACTGAGCGACTTCACTTTCACTTTTCACTTTCATGCATTGGAGAAGGAAATGGCAACCCACTCCAGTGTTCTTGCCTGGAGAATCCCAGGAGTGGTGGAGCCTGGTGGGCCGTCTATGGGGTCGCACAGAGTCGGACACAACTGAAGCAACTTAGCAGCAGCAGCATTCTGACGTCCAAGGGGAGATGCTGCAAAGCCTTTGGAAACGTGCATTTGGCTGCTGTGGGAGGGCTGGGAGCCTCGAGGTGGAGGGAGTCGTGGCAGTGACAGGCCCGTGGTCCCAGTGGGCGGTGCCCTGCAGACGAGGCTGCTGGATGGTGGCACCTCTGAGGGGCAGGGGCAACCCTTGACGTTGGCTCCCACCGTATTTAATGTAACGATTGCACACATTGGTGAAGTGATTGCACACTCTGGTGAGTGAATAAGTGAGTGAATACAAGTAGGTCTTCCACAAAACTCTAGCTGGTTTTAATTTCACACCTGAGTCGAAGCAGGTCTTGCTTTATGTGACCTCTGTGGAGGGTCCTAGGATATGGAGGTGCAGGCAGGGCCCCCAGAGTGGCCGGAGAGACCCCGGGCGGGGCCGTGTGAGGTGCTGGTGGGACCAGGGGTGGGGACGACAGCCACAGCGGCTGCGCTCCAAGCCCAAGACGCAGGGAGCCCGAGTCGAGGGAGCGGGAGTGTTGGCCCAGATGGACCCGATTCAGATCCCTCTGCCGGACGCTTGCTGTCCAACCTCCGGCAACAGTAATAGTAACAAACAGCGTTTCAGACCCTAATGGAACCTACCCATCTGCTCCTAAGCACTTCGCCTGCTTGGCATAGTCAGTCCTCACGATGACCCCGTAGGCAGGGACTCTGTCCTCCTCTGTGATGGGTGAGAAGCCTGGCGAGGTTCAGTCTCTTTCCTCGGTCACTCTGCTAGTACCGGGCAGAGCCGGGCTTGAAAACTGAGCAGCCTGCCCCCCTGGATGTGCCCCGAGCCCTGCAGCCCGATTGCAGCCTCAGGTTCCCTGCCGGCCTCTGTTCCCTCACCTGCAAAGTGGGAGTCACCGCAGCGTGACCCGCAGACGCAGAGGCAGGGCTCAGGCGGGCGGGCGGGGCCTTCATTTCATCCCAGGCATCAAACCGGGGCCCATCCTCTAGGCAGCTCCTTGGCGGAGTTCAGCTCAGCACCGGTTCTCCTGTAGACAGCAGCTGCCTTTCTGAAAGGTGTTGCCATTTCCAAAAGCCATATAAAAACATCGAGGACCAGATTTTTATATGTGCTAGAGAGCTCCAGCATACTTGGTCTTCACTTCCAATATTGGAAGTACCACTGGCAGAAGCCAGAGGAGCATGAGGGAGAGAAAAGCCGCTCCAGTCCCTTTCCTGAACTCTGTGCACTGAGAGGGCGCCTGAGGACAGAGTTCACCATTGCCCTGGGAAAGCAAACCATGGCAAGGGGACTCCCAGAGCAGGGAAATCTCCAGAAAAAGCCACAGCGGAAGCACAGCCCTGCCCTCTTGTTGGGGATGAGTCCACAGAGCAGGGCGGGAGTGGGGTTGGCTCCAGGTTTCGGGGGCCAGGCTGTGATGCTGTGTCCCGGCTCCAGGACCCGTACGCTGCCTTCTTTAAGATGGACACTGACGGGGATGGCGTTCTCACCATGTACGACCTCCGCCGCCTGCTGCAGCACCTGCTCTTCAACCTGAAGGACGAGGAGTTCGAGCGCCTCCTGGGCCTTCTCGGCCTGAGGCTCAGCATCACATTAAACTTCCGGGAGTTCCGCAACCTGTGCGAGAAGAGGTCGTTCAGTACAGATGACAACGCGCCCCAGAGACTGCTCAGGTAAGAGGCCAGCTCGAGGCGGCGTCCATGCAGGCACGGTGCCAAGGGCCGGGGCTGGGGGCGGGGCGGCTGCCGTCCCCGATCTGTTCACTCTGTCATTTCCTTAGTTCAAGAAAAGCCACTGTCAGCATCACACGCTCAGTGTAGAAAGACTAGAAAATGCAGAGACAGGTGAGAAGATACACTTGATCTGAGCACCCGTGAGCATCGTTGTTTTTTTTGTACTTCACTGTGCATCATCCCAGTCTGGTTAATTTACACATAAATATACACGCGTACTTGTATGTTCTCGTTGTTATGAACCCAGGGCCAGATAGATACACATGTCGCTCAGCCTTCCAAGACCTCTGGGAGCACCGCATGCAGAGGGCGGAGCTGGGTGCTTGTCAGGAGAACACGTGGACTCCCCCAGGCCTGAGCCCTTAGCTTGGGCAGTAAGCCTGGCCTGGGGAACCACACAGCACCTTGTGGTGATTGGTGGAAACCGAGTGTCCTCTCTGTCTTTTTTCCATGCACATAAATCCACCCACGTACTTGTATATTTGTCTCTTTAAAACCCTGGGGTCAGCGGCGCCAGCCGCTCTGGGAGATGCAAGGACCCCTTCCAGCCGTTTATCAGGCAGAACTCCCCACCCCTCACCCCTGTTCACCCCACGCCAGCCTCACTCACAGTAGGAGAATCTGTGTGTCCAGCTGAGGCCGTGACTTGTTCGTCTCCTAGGCTTCGCTCAGTAAAGGCATCTGCTCCTTGAAGTAGCGACAGGCCTCCCATCTTACCTGGGACCTGTCACAATCACCTCCCCAACTGAGATCTGTTGACAGGCATGGATGAAGGAGACATTCAGCCGCTCCCTTACCAATTATTACAAGTATAATATCAATATTTTTTGAAATGTTACCCTCCACTTTGCTAGCTTAGGGCTGCCCTTGATACTCAGTGATTCAGCTCAGTAGTGACATCATCCCTGGGCCCTTCTGCCCTTAAGGCACCTCCAGCCCCCAGGGGCTGCAGACAAGTGCCTACCCCCAGACAAGGGCATTCCCCAGGAGGGGGAGCCCCTAGAAGCCCCTGTCACCAGGCCAGACTCTGTGCCATTTGTGCAGGCTGCAGAGGCCACTGACCTTGCCCTTTAATTTTCCCTTCTGAACTTGCTGGCTTTATTTTGTCTCTACTTAAAAAGCTAGCAAGGAAGAAAACGACTGTAGTCTCTTTCTAAGTGAAGCGATCATGGAACACGTGAGCTGGACACCTGCTTCCAATTGCTCCAGTTGTGAGGAGCTTTAATATGGGACTTGATTGCTTAACGTTCAAACAAAGCAAGAAAATATCCTTCAGAAAGAATTTTCTGGAGAGTGTATGCAGAACGGATATGGAAAATTTCAACCACAAGTGCAGTCTTCCCATCCACGTGATTCGGCCGTCTTAGTTGTGTTATTTGTTCATCCATCCCATGTTTACCGAGGGTCTGCTGTGAGCTGGGCATCACCCCAGGACTCGGTGGTGCAAAGGTGGATAAGATGAACACTCTCCTTGAGGGACTCGGGGCTGAACTGCTGCTGCTGCTGCCGCTAAGTCGCTTCAGTCGTGTCCGACTCTGTGTGACCCCAGAGACGGCAGCCCACCAGGCTCCCCCATCCCTGGGATTCTCCAGGCAAGAACACTGGAGTGGGTTGCCATTTCCTTCTCCAGTGCATGAAAGTGAAAAGTGAAAGTGAAGTTGCTCAGTTGTGTCTGACTCTTCGGACACGACCCCATGGACTGCAGCCCACCAGGCTCCTCCATCCATGGGATTTTCCAGGCAAGAATACTGGAGTGGGGTGCCATCGTCTTCTCCGGGGCTGAACTGGGACAAGTACAAAATCCCAGGAATGCAAGGATATCTGAATTGCCCCAGGGAGGGGAGAGACCAAGCCTGCTTGAGGTGAACAGAAAAAGTAGGACATTTCAGTTAGATTTTGAGATTGAGGAGGAGTTTGTCCAGTGCGAGCTACCAGACTGTGGTCCAGAGCCAGGGGGCAGCATTTGCAGAACCGCAGAGGAGGGAGCGCAGAGCCTACTCGGGGACTGGGCAGAGCGTGCGGGCACAGAGTGGCAAGCACAGTGGGCAAGGAGGCCTGAAGTTGCAGGAGGGCCTGGTGAGAAGGGGCTTGAGTGTCAGGCTTGGTCAGCAGGCCGGAGAGGATCCTCTGCCGTGGCGTGTCAGAGGGCGTGTTGTGCCATGCAGACATCCTTCAGCAGCCACAGAGTAGAGGGTGGATGCAGAGGCTGGATCCAGGAAGACCAGCTTGGGCCTCAAAGGTCTGGTGTAGTCCGAGCTCTGAGACCCAACCAAGGCGCTGCTTTAGAAAGCCAAGCCTTCCCATGGCCGGAGCCCGAACCTGTGCTTCGTGAAGATGTATCTTTTCACACCCTACAACCCTTCAAGGAGGCATTGCTACCTGAGTTTGCAGATGAAGGAATTGGGGCCTCGAGGAGAGTTTCTGACTGGTCCAGAAGGACCCAGGTGATGGGCAGTGGACAGAGACTGGAACTCAGGGTGCCTGTGGGGAGGGGCCACCTCCTCTGTGTGGAGAGTTGGTCTCTTTCACCCCCCAGTCTCACTGTTCTCCACTAGCCAAACCTGGACGCCTTCCCTTTTTAGAAGCCATCCCGCCCTCTCACTTGGACCCCTCTGCGTTCTGGGCCTTCACCTTCCACCCGCATCATCAAAGTGCAATACTTTTGAAAACTCTGAAGGTTCATAACTTTGTTGAAGACAGGAAGACCATCTTGTTTGCTTCATAACTGCACAGCATTTTCATCTTTAGATGTGTAAATACCAGTTAGAGTGATTAGTCCAATGACCTGATTCATTTACATCGTCTGTTCCCATGTTTAAAGCACACGGGCCTTGTCCATTTGTCTGCTGACAACCCACATCATGTTCCTTTTGGTGCGTGTACATCATCAAAGATGAAAGGAGCTTGTCAAGTTAGCAAAATTAGACCGTCAGCTTCTCATCACAAAGCATTGTATGATCCAGTCCTTCCTGAGGAATGACTGACTGAATGGAAACAGATTTCCTTGCTGTTCTTGGATGTGAACCACTCACTCGCTCATCAGGAGATTTGGCTTCTATGATCCAGTTCACCATCACCTTCTGGTTCTTCTAATCATTGTGAAACATCTTGCGATCTCAGTTTTCTTCCCTTTGCCATCTGGGCATGAAGTAAGAATTCTCAGTTCTCAACTGTGTTCAGTGAAAGCTAACGGAAGAGCAGGATGGGGTCCCTGGCGTCTTTTATACCTTTCTGAAAGACGCTGTTACACTCAGGGCAGTGCAGTCAGAAAACTGAGGGGCGATGTAATAGGGAGGATCTATTTCAATGTGATATCATCCTGCCAGGAGACTCTCTTTGTTTGATCTATTTCAATGTGATATCATCCTGCCAGGAGACTCTCTTTGTTTGATCTATTTCAATGTGATATCATCCTGCCAGGAGACTCTCTTTTTGTTTGTTTTCCTGTTATTATTTAGTCTCCTTTTTCTTTTTAGCATAACTGGAAACAATGAATGAAAAACAATTGACTGTTTCCTAGAATAATCAAATAGATCCAGGATCATTAAATCAGGCTCACTAAGACCCCATGCTCTGTCCTATTCTAAGAGTGTTCAATGGACGCATGTGGTAATTGCAAGATAAAAGGAGTTTTATTTCATAAAGAAAATAAATCCCCTTTTTGTGTTTCTTTGGAAGATCTCTAAGAAAGAATAAAAGTCATGAATGCCACTTTCTATTTTCTGGATCATACAGACTTGCTATTTATTCTTTAAATATTTGATGGAATTCACCTATGAGATCATTCAGTCCTGGAGTTTCCTTTTCAGAAGAATTTGAGCTGTAAATCCGATTACTTTAATAGTTACAGGATCACTTAGGGTTTCTGTTCCTTCTTGACTGAGCTTTAATAATTTGTGTCTTTTAAAATATTGGTCTATTTTGTTTAGCCTGTTGAATTCATGAGAATAAAGTTGGTCACAGTATTTCCTTACTGTTCTTTCAATAGCTGTGGGGTCTTTAGTGATATCCCTGTTTTCATTTTTTGATATTGGTAGTTGATGTCTTCTCTCCTTTTTCGTTGACCCATTTAGCTGAAGGTTTTATTAATTTTATTGATATTTTCAAAGAGCAAGCTTTATGTTTCCTTCATTTTTCTCTGTTGTTTTTCTGTTCAATTTCATTGATTTCTCTTCTTTAATAGTTTCTCTTCCTTCTTGCTTTAAGTATGCAGTTGATCCTTGAACAACACAGGGGTCACAGCAGCTGATCCACCCCCACAGTCAAAAATCTGTGTAGAGCTTTTGACTCCCCCAAACTTAACTACTAATAGATGACTGCTGACTAGACAACTCACAAATAACATAAAGTTAATTAACAGACAGATTATATGTATATTATATACTGCATTCTTACAATAAAGCAAGCTAGAGAAAAGATAATATTGTTAAGAAAATCATGAGTGAGTGAGTGAGTGAAAGTCGCTCAGTGGTGTCCACTCTTTATGACCCCATGGACTATACAGTCCATGGAATTCTCCAGGCCAGAATACTGGAGTGGGTATCCTTTCCCTTCTCCAGGGGATCTTCCCAACCCAGAGATCGAACCCATACAGGAGAGAAAATGCATTTACAGTACAGCGTTTATCAATACTGTAAGTTCCTATTGTCTGTTACAAGATGAATCGTCTGTCAGTACCCATGTCTGTGTCGTCTCCTATGATGCAAAGCACTGGAGGTGGCATACATGTTGGTGTACAGCTCTACACCTCAAAGATGGAAAGCTAGTGTGAAAAAGAAGTCCATATTTACTTAGAGGTATAACAGTTCATGCACGGATAACAAAGAAGCAGCAGTATGATTTCTTTAAAGGAGCTTAGTGTAACTGATACAATTGCTACCTGGTGGCCTAGCCTACACAGTAATGAATTAATCACTGTAAAACCTGTGAGGCATACAGTGCCTGTGTGCATGCGTGCTCGGTTGCGTCCAACTCCTGCCACCCCAGAGACTTCAGCCCACCCAGCTCTTCTGCCCATGGAATTTTCCAGGCAAGACTACTGGACTGGGTTGCCATCTCCTCCTCCAGGGGATCTTCCCGACCCGGGGACCAAATCCATGTCTCCCGTATCTCTTGCACTGGCAGGCGGATCCTTAACCACTGAGCCACCTGCAAAGCCATGGCATACAGTATTACACTCATATTCAAAATGCAGTATTGGGATCATTGTTACTCTAAAAAAAAAATAACCCTTACCTGTGATGATAGATTAATATTCAGTTTCTCCAATCTGAGAGAGAGAGGGGGCAAGAGAGGGAGAGACATACTGCATGGTAATGTAATTCTTTGAAAGTAAAGTTATAAATCAGGAAGAAAATTAGGGCATTACTTGTATATTAAATACCACCTTATGTTTACATAGGGATAGACTAGTGTCTACAAATATTTTATGCATTTATGACAGACCTTTTTCTTAAATTTTTTCAATGTTTCTAGGCTGGGTGGCTCATCTGTGAGTTTTTTCACGTTATCACAAATCCCCCCAACATTTTCCGATGTATTAATTGAAAAGATTGGCATATAAGTTGACTTGTGCAGTCCAAATCTGTGTGGGGCAAAGGTCAACTGGAGTTTGTCCTGCGTTTTTATTTTCTTAAGCTGAAAGCTCAGATTTTTATTTGAATTATTTCTTAATGCTGTCAGTTTTCTCATAGGCATTGATTGAGCTGCATTTCACAAATTTGGACAAGTTGTAGTTTTTATTTTCACTCAGTTCAAAATATTGTCTATTTTCCCTTTAGACTGTTTATTGAAACCATGGATTACTTAGAAGGATGTTTTTTCTTCAAAATATTTCCATGGTTTCCAGCTGTTTGTTATTGATTTCTAATCTAATTCTGTTAAGTTTAGATAGCGCAGTTTGTATGATTTTAATTATTTTAAATTTGTTAAGGTTCATTTTATAACCCTGGAAATGGTCTCTCTCGATGGATGTGCTGTGCTTAGTCGCTCAGTCCTGTCTGACTCTTTGTGACCCCTTAAGACTGTAGCCCGACAGGCTCCTCTTCCATGGGGATTCTCCAGGCAAGAATACTGGAGTGGGTTGCCATGCCCTCCTCCAGGGGACCTTCCCAACCCAGGGATGGAACCCAGGTCTCCTGCACTGAGGCAGACTCTTTATCCCATGTATACTTGCAAATAGTGTGTATTTGGCGGTTGCTGGGTGGGGTGCTCTGTAAATGTCAATTAGATCGAGGTGGTTACAGTGTTCAGATTGTTGCTTAGTTTCTGTTAGTTCCGCCAGTTACCAAGAGGGGCGTGCTGATGTCTCCAACGACAATTTTGCATTTGTTGATTTCTCCCTCCGTTTTTAATCTGTTTATGCTTCGTGTATTTCAAAACTCTGAGAAAAATGTATGGTTATATTCGCCATTTCTGCGTCTCTTCTTTTCTTTCTGAAGTTCCAGTTTTCTCTCTGCTGCCATTTTCCTTCCCCTGAAGAATTTCCATTAGCAAGTCTACTGGAGACCAATCTTAGTTTTCCTTCATTGATAATATCTTTATTGTTCTTTCATTCCTAACAGTTTTTTTTCCTGAATATAAAATTAAAAGTTGACAATTCTTCTGTTAAAGCACTTGGAAAATGTTGTTCCATTATCTCTTGGCCCCTGCAGTTTGTGAGGAAAAATCTACAGTCACTCAAATGGTCTCCCCACTGTGGTGGTTTAGCCACTAAGTCCTGTCCGACTCTTTTGTGACCCCACGGATTGTAGCCCACCAGACTCCTCTGTCCATGGGATTCCCTAAGCAAGAGTACTGGAGTAGGTTGCCATTTCCTTCTCCAGGGGATCTTCCCAACCCAGGGATCAAACTCGAGTCTCCTGCACTGCAGGCAGAGTCTTTACCCCTGAGCCACCGGGGAAGCCCTCTATACATGTGTCATTTTTCTTAAGTTGCTTTCAGGATTTTTTCTTTATCCTTAGTTATCAGCAGTTTTAGTATGAGGGCTTCCCAGGTGGCGCTAGGGGTAAAGAAGCCGCCTGCCAACGCAGGAGACGTGAGAGACGTGGGTTCGATCCCTGGGTTGGGAAGATCCCCTGGAGGAGGATGTGGTGTGTTTGAGCATGATTTTCTTTGAGTTTATCTTTTTTGAGGTTTGTTCAACTTCCTGAATCTGTAAATTTATGTTTTTCCACCAAATCTGAGCAGGTTTCAGCTATTACTTCCCGAAATTTTAAACTTTTTTCAGTACCAGTCTTCGTCTGTTCTTTCAGTACTCCGGGGACCTGGATGTTATATCTTCTGCTTTTGTATCACGGTCTCTGTATCTTAGTCCCTGGAGAGGTTCTTTTTTTCCCCTCTGTTCATCAGATCAGACTATTTCTAGTCATCTGTTTTCAAGTTCACTGACTCCGTCAGTGATGGCTCTGTCATGTTCCTTGAGCCAATCCAGTGAACATTTTATTTCAGTTGTTGTATTTTTCAGTTCTAAAGTTTCCACTTGTTTCTTTTTTTTTAACTGCTATTTCTTTGCTCTGAACTTATGTCTTTCCATTTATTTTAAGAATGTGTACTCTTACCTCATGATTATAATAGCTGCTTTAAAATGTGGTATTTTCAACATCTAGGTCATCTTGGAGTTGGTGCTTGTTTGTCTTTTATCTTGAAAATTGCTGGCATTTTCCTGGTCCTTTGGATACCGAGTTATGTTGGACTGTATTGTGGACATCTTTAATGTTCTACTGTGACCCTCTGTTCCTGTTAAAATCCTTGGTAGTGTGTTGGTTGGTTGATTTTCAAAGCAGGCAATCAGTCCAGTTAGTTTCAGAGTGCGTGTCCCGACCTGCCCTCCGTGGTTTCAATGTCAGTTTATTTTCCAGGGCCGTTGCAGCTCTATCAGGCCAGCCCATGAAGGCAGCTCCCAGGAGCCAGTCCTAACTACACTTAGCTTCTCAGCGCTTTCACCGGGCTGCTCTGGGTTAGTCTCATGTGTGCACACATCAGAGCGTGTGCCCCTGGAGCTCCCTCCGTGCGGCTGAGCTTCCCTTTCTCTAGCTCTCTCCCCTCCGTGATTTCCTCCCGCCCTCTCCAGCAGTCAGCAACCCGCTTTTTGGTCTTGTGGTTGGAAAATCTGAGGTTTTAGTCTCTCTGTGCTGTCGCGTGCTTCTCCTGACTGGGTCCACCTCCAGGGCAACATGGTGAAAGAGAAAAGGAGAAGGATGATAACGTGGATTTCTCCAGTCCTCCTTGAACACAGAGACCCCTTTCACTTCCCCTCTGGTTCGAGAGAAGAATTTCAATTTGGGGTACCTACTTGGCCAGTTAAGGTCTGTCTAGTCAAGGCTATGGTTTTTCCAGTGGTCATGTATGGATGTGAGAGTTGGACTGTGAAGAAGGCTGAGCGCCGAAGAATTGATGCTTTTGAATTGTGGTGTTGGAGAAGACTCTTGAGAGTCCCTTGGACTGCAAGGATATCCAACCAGTCCATTCTGAAGGACATCAGCCCTGGGATTTCTTTGGAAGGAATAATGCTAAAGCTGAAGCTCCAGTACTTTGGCCACCTCATGTGAAGAGTTGACTCATTGGAAAAGACTCTGATGCTGGGAGGGATTGGGGGCAGGAGGAGAAGGGGACGACCGAGGATGAGATGGCTGGATGGCATCACTGACTCGATGGACATGAGTCTGAGTGAACTCCGGGAGTTGGTGATGGACAGGGAGGCCTGGCATGCTGCGATTCATGGGGTCGCAAAGAGTCGGACACGACTGAGCGACTGAAATGAACTGAACTGAACTGACTTGGCCAATACCATTGCTTGGCGTAGAAGTGCGGTTTTGTATTTGGCTTGCTTCCCTTGTGTCTCAGCCGGTAAAGAATCCGCCGGCAATGCGGGAGACCTGGGTTCAATCCCTGGGTCTGGAACATCCCCTGGAGAAGGGGAGGGCTCCCCACTCCAGTATTCTGGCCTGGAGAATTCCATGGACTACAGTCCATGGGATTGCAAAGAGTCAGACACGAATGAATGACTTCCACTTTCTCTTGCCTCAGATCAGGAATGGAACACTAATAAGTGACAAGAAAGGGGAGGATTCCCTCATATCCTTTGTACTTCAGGGGCTTGCCTTCCTAGTTCTTTGGTCAGAAAAACAGGCTCTTTTGAGGCTTTTTCTGTCCACATCCAATGCACAACTCCACAATTAGAACTGTCTTTAAGCAGCCCTTAAACTGGAAATAAGGAGGGAAAAAAACCCGACTTATACACCATATAAGTCCGTCTTCAAGTTTTGATCCCCTCCCCCACCACCAGTATCCTATTCCTTTTGGATGTCCTCAAGCGAGTTACTTTTCGTATTCTGTCCAGAGTTGTAATCAGTGGGAGAGAAAGGGTGAAGTAGACGTGCCTGCTCCATTCTCCCTGAGACATCTCAGGACCCTGGCCCTGGCTGGAATGTTGTTCCCCAGGATTGCACCACACCTTCTCATCACTCAGGTCTCACTCTCTGGCCTTCTTGGCTGAAGTGCCCCCGACCCCACGCTGGTCCCTCATTCTCAGTCACATTCAGTATCTGAAGGTACATGATTCACTAATTTTTCCAAGTGTTTGCTATACGTTCCCGCCATCAGAGCGTGAGCTCCTTGTGGACGTGGGTTCTGTCTGCCTTGCTTGTCACTGTGTTTGTAGGACCTAGGGCAGCAGGTGGGAGGAGTTTGTGGTTGGTGGACTAGTTGATAGGAAGGCTAGATCTGGCTGTCAAGATCTAAAAGGGCAGGCCGTAGGAGAGGAAAAGGCCGTGGAAAAACTTCCAATCTCTCCAGAGGAGACAAGGATATAAAACAGAACAGAGAAGAAATGAATGGGAAATCAGTCGGATTCCCTGGTTTGAGCATGAGTTACTAAGAAAAATAATCAAGCCTCATAGCCCAATAAAGAAATGAGGGTGTTTTGGATGTGTGTTTAGACAGTGGGATCATTTTGGTAGTGCGTTGACTTTGCAGAGATGGAACAGGCCTCTCAGGACCTCCATCCGTTTTGGGGGAAGTCCAGGTGAGCCCTCTGGGGTCAGGTGAAGTCTAATGGTGACGCAGGGGACTGTGTGTCATTAGGACCTACAGTTCTTTAAGCAACAGTTGTGAAAACACAATGTAATCCACCCAACCTTCCAAAACCTTAGTGGTAAAGTAGCATTGCAAGGAAATCAAAGAGTTAATCCTAAAGGAAATCAGCCCTGAATATTCACTGGAAGAACTGATGCTGAAGCTGAAGCTCCAGTACTTTGGCCCCCTGATGTGAAGAGCGGACTCATTGGAAAAGACCCTGAACGCTGGGAAGGTTTGAAGGCAGGAGGAGAAGGGGGCGGAAGAGGATGAGATGTTTCGATAGTATCACTGACTCAATGGACATGAGTTTGAACAGACTCTGGGAGATACTGGAGGACAGAGGAGCCTGGTGTGCTGCAGTCCATGGAGTCGCAAAGGGTCAGTGACTGAACAGCAACAAAAATGAAGTAGCAGTAGAGGACCAGACTGGCTGATCTTTGGATCCCTTTCCGTCCTTGAAATTCCATGATTCTGTGAAGTCCGGTAGGCAGTTGGAGAGAGATGGAACAGGGAAGCAGGTGAGGTTGCCGTGCCAGTGATGCAGAGGTGTGGATGAACAGCAGCAGGCGGTGGCCGGGGGCAGGAACAGGGACGGCTTTTCAGACAGCTAGATGAGCTTTGGGGGGAAGGAGGGAGGAGGAGTCAGGGGCAGGTGGAGAGGGAGACGCACTCGCTGGGGGCACATGTTCGCCAGGTGGTAGGAGTTCTAACACACGCTGTGATTTAAAGAGCAGCGTCACGAAGGGGGTGAGAAGGGGAGAGACGGTTAACAGTGCCACGTGTTAGTCCAGAGACTCCCCGGCTTGGCAGTGTAGACGCCACAGTTCACCTGTGCACCCCGCAAGCTGGCATCTGCCAGAAGAGTGATGAAAGCGGACCCAGCCTCATGTGGTCCATGTCAGCAGGAGGAGCGAGAAGACTCTGCCCAGCCGCTGCCGGTCCTCTGCACCTGCCCGCTGAGCGGGGGCAAGAACTCTTGTCTGCCAGTCCATGGGGAGTCAGTCTATGTAATTCACCAAAGCACTGCTCTGAATAAGACCCTTTCCAAGTGACACAGAGGTCAACAGCCCAGTGTGGGCTTCTGGGGTAACGAGGGCCACCGTGTTCTCAGTGACCAGTAGGTACAGAGTGCCATCATCAGGGAACCTGGGGGCGGTCCCGGACAGCTGAGACTAGCAGCAGAGTTTCTCAGAAGGATTTAGAGGAGAAGCCTTGTAAAGAGCAAATGATCACTGCTTAATTTGTTGGCTCCAGTGCCTGCTGTCTGTGGTGTTTTTTTTTAAATTGTGTTAGTTATATTTTTATTTTTTGGTTGCAAGGGAGGGCTTCCCTTGTAGCTCAGTCGGTAAAGAATCTGCCTGCAATGCAGGAGACCTGGGTTCGATCCCTGGGTCAGGAAGATCCCCTGGAGAAAGAAATGGCAACACCCTCCAGTGTTCTTGCCTGGAGAATCCCATGGACAGAGGAGCCTGGCAGGTTTCCAGTCCACGGGGTCGCAAGAGTCAGACGCGACTAAACCATTAGCGTTACCGTGTTGTGGCTGCCCTGGGTCTTCACCGCCGTGTGCGGGCCTTCTCTGGATGCGGCGAGCGGGTGGCCCCTCTCTGACTGTGGCGTGCAGGCTTCTCCCTGCTGCGGCTCCTCTTGTTGCGGGGCACGGGCTCCAGGCACACAGGCCTCAGTAGCTGTAGTGCACGGGCTCAGTGGTTGTGGCTTGTGGACTTAGTTGCCAGGAAGATGTGGAATCTTCTTGGACCAGAGGTTGAACCCATGACCCCCTTTATTGGCAGGCAGGTTCTCAGCCACTGGGCCACCAGGGAAGCCTTCTGCTGTCTGCTCTAAATGTAGGACGGGAGCGGGATGCCCCAGGAGAACTTCTCTTGGAGACGGCGGCCGCAGGCCTCACCTGCCCCGACCTTGCACTGGGCTAGGCACTCCAGGGGTGCTGGCAGAACTGAGCTCCTTGAATTGAGATGCAAACGTTAAGCAAAAAGAAGATCCCCCACGCATAAAACCACGGTGGCCCCCTTACCTCTGTGAACTGAGCCACCTAATGGGTCCTTTCCTCTGAGGACTGACGTTAGAGGAGCTGCCAAAGTTGTAGCTTCAGCTGGAATGAAAATGATGAGAAAGGCTCGCCTCCAGCCTGGGAGGGCCCTGAGCTGAGGGTCCAGGATTCCCGGAACTGGCTGTGTGATTTCAGCAGGCTGTTTCACCTCTCCAAAGCCCAGCGCCCCCCTTTGCAAAGTGGGGTGACAATGCCAACATTGCTGGGAAATCCGTGTGGCAAATGACCAGCAGCTGCAGCCCGACTGGAGCTCGTGGGGGTCATGGTTACCTCAGATACCATGTCCGCCCCACCCAGCGTCATATACAGAGCTGCAGAGCAGCACGGATAGCATAAACCTTTGCTGAATTTTTTCTTTAGATTTTTTTCCCCACAAGCATCTCACCTGCTGGAACATGAATTATACTTCTGTCAAAGGGTGACCTGGGGGACTTCCCTGGTTAAGACTCCACGCTTCCAGTACAGGGGCATGGTTTCCATCCCTGGGTCGGGAAGATCCCCTGGAGAAGGAAATGGCAACCCAGTCCAGTATTCTTGCCTGGGAAATCCCATGGGCAGAGGAGCCTGGCGGGCTGCAATCCATGGGGTCACAAAGAGTCAGACAGGATTTAGCAACTGAACAACGATAACAGGGGGCTAAGATCCTGCGTATTGCACGAGACGACCAAAAAATGAAAAAATAAAGGGCAATGTGGGCTTTTTTGCTGTCCTCTTCCTGGTTTTCTGGGCTCCTTTGGGGAGAAATTCCTGTGAAGGTCCCTGTGGGGGCTTGCTCACTCACCCTCAGACAAGACACCCCAATCACCCACGTGCCCATGAGTGAACAAGGATCCGAGCAGGGCGACCTCAGAGATACAAGTGGCAAAAGGTTTTATAGGATCTGCTCCCCAAATTTGTTGTAGTGAGCGGAAGAGTCCAGGGCACCCCAAATTCCTTCAGCCACAGTCTTCACTGTGCTTCGTGGTGCCCTAACCACAGTCTGTTTTGAAAGTGTCTTCAGCGCCCACCGTTCTGTGAGTAAGTAGAATTTTGATCATTTTGTATTCCACAGACTCAACCTTTGAGCATGAGCCGAAACCAAGTCTGTAGGTCATGTTCCCCTAGGTTTCCCAGACTGTTTGCTTTGGTCGGAGTTATCACACCCACTTGTACATTCAGAAATACGTTTTTGGTTGTTTTCATCAAAGACAATGTTGTGCTGTGTTTTTTTTTTTTATCCTTTTGGGATTGAACAAACCCTTTTTGTTTTGTGAACCGCTGGAAAATTTGAACAACATTTATCTGGAAATAAACAAGGACTCCTAACTAAATTTAAGATTTCCCTAACATGAAGCTAGGGAAGTAAGACTGTATTTTAAGAATTAAGTTAGACCAGATGTGAAATAGCAGACTTTTATAGTACCTTTGTCACGAATGGGAGTAGGGGAACCTCTTGGGAGATTAATGAGTCTTTTAAATTGAAACAGAATTATTTATAATTTTTTTTTTCTTTTAAGACCAAAACAGAAGGTTGCAGATTCAGAACTAGCTTGTGAACAGGCGCATCAGTACCTTGTCACCAAAGCAAAAACCAGATGGTCAGACTTGTCTAAGGTGAGAAAGCGATTGTTTCCTTAAAAGGGAAGGGCAGCTATTTGTGTTCCAAGGTCATTGGGATGATGGAGCTGTTTTGATCCAGTCACTGAGATAGGAGAAAGCAACTTTTATACCAATGTAGAGCCTTGGGGGCTGCCGTCTATGGGGTCGCAAAGAGTTGGACACGACTGAAGTGACTTAGCAGCAGCAGTGCCTCCTTTGATTCTTAAAATACCTTTTCAAGATAAATTCTCACATTCAAGGTCAATTTTGTCTTTAGGGGGAAAAAAAGTGATTTTAGGAGTTACATGGACTGAAATTCCTGGCTTTATCTCAGATTTGATATGAATTAAAAATTTAAATGAAGCAATGTAAGATGCTATCATATTTCTTTTTACACAGTTATAAAGTGTTAGTTACTCAGCTTTGTCTGACTCTTTGTGACCCCATGGAGTGTAGCCCGCCAGGCTTCTCTGTCCATGGAATTCTCCAGGCAAGAATACTGGAGTGGGTAACCATTCTCTTCTCCAGGAGATCTTCCCAACTCAGGAATTAAACCCGGGTCTCCTGTACTGCAGGTGGCTTCTTTACTGTCTGAGCCACCAGGGAAGCCCCCACAGTTACAAACATGCATTTTAAAGAGATATTTCTTCCTTTCCTGCCAAAATCATGAAAAGCACATTTTCAAGGTGAATACCCTCCATGTGCAGGGATCTGCATTGTGATTACAGTGTCAAGATGGACACACACTCTAACAATGACAGCTATACCTGCAAGACAGTAGATCTGAAATGCAAGCCCAGGTCATCCTGAAGTTTAGACTGTGATGTCACTATTTCTCAATGCAACAAGGACCCAGTAACTTCACTTTTAAAAGTGTTTGTAAACTGCATTATAGGAATACTTTCACACTAGTCTGAAGAACATCTCTACTTTATTTCACTTGGCCATTTTCTTTCTGTGCTCTCTCTTGGCCTGTGTCCAATGTGAAGGCCTGCTTTTAAGCACCCACACCACCTCTTCCTTGGTCCCCATCCTCATAGCATGGACTCTGCCATCCTGGGCCAGCAAATCACATGGACCAAGGCCGGACCGGCCTTAGAGTAGTCCCCTGGGCTGAAGAGCGCAGGGCGTGATCTGGACTGCACATGGTGGGCACACAGGGCCCATACCCCAGCAGGGAGAGGGCAGAGCTAACACCGTCAGCCACATGCCCGCCCTGTTCCTGCTTCTCTCCCACCTTCAAGCTCCCTCAGGCTGGACCAACTCAGGAAAACAGCCCCTTCTCCCCAGCCTGCCTCTCCTCTTGGCTGCTCTGCCCTCCTTCCCTTATGGGAGCAGCCGCCTCTCCGGTCCGCTCTGCGCTGCTCCCTGTGGGGCCACCTCCAGGGCCCTTCGCTGCTTCTTCCAACCCCGCCTTGACATCGTACAAACTGAGTGCCCAGGGGGTGTGCCTGCTCCCTCCTGGCGGAGCTCATGGCCCAGGGGAAGGGACAGTCAGGGAGCAAAGGCAGGTTATTAACAAGGCGGCGGACGCTGAAAGGATCAGGCTGCTGGGAGTGGCCGGAGGCTGGGGAGGCCTTGCTTCTGCCTTGTTCTGTCCACCCTCCCTGAAACACCTCCACCTCGGCTCCCTGACACCCTGAAGGCCCCCTGACTCCTGGCCCGGCCCCCCGGCTGGTTGACCTCCCTGTCCTAGCCCTTTCACTCCACCTTGATTCCATGGCCTCTCTTAGCTGCCTTCATCCTTGACGCTGGGCAGAGCCCCAGACTACGTGTGGAAGAGCCGTGGGGACCCCAGAGCTCTGGGCTGCTGAACCAGCAGCCCCAGTGTCCCCCCCATGGAAACCTCTTTCATCTCTCCTAGAACTGAGCCTGGTGGGAGTGAGGCGGGGAGGGGACACAGATGATTACAGAGGAAGAGGGATTTCAGGGGCCTGGAAGGGGGTGGGGTGGGGGGAGGAGGCGCTTTCTCCAGAACCGAGCTCTGGGCCCCCTCACTGGCCCTGCAGGACTCGATGACCCGGAGCATGTGGACCACCCCGTCCCTCTCTCGGTTTATATTGAGTGCCGCACTGAAGGGATTAGTTTGGAATTCTAAACTGGCAGAAAGTAAAGCCCAGAAACAAGATCCGCCGTATTCCCGCTTGACCGCCTGGTGATGGCACGCGGGTTCCCACGGGCGCTCACATCTGCACTCTTCACTGCCGGGCCCCAGCATTTAGAGATGGTAAAGGTGTCTCCCTTATGCTGCATTTCTGTTGGGAATTCACGAAACAGCACCTGCTAATATCCCAAGGGGTGTATTCTCCAGGAAAACTGCACTTGAACAAGGGTTCAGGGTTTAGTCATCTTGTGACCTTCATATATAGGGTCACATAGCCCGCCAGGCTCCTCTGTCCATGGGATTCTCCAGGCGGAATACTGGAGTGGGCTGCTACGCCCTCCTCCAGGGGGTCTCCCTGCCCCAGAGGTCATGCCTGAGTCTCAGGTCTCCCCTGCGTTGGCAAGGGGGTTCTTTACCACTAGCACCACCAGGGGATCCACCTCAGGTCGTGGGGCTCCCCATTCCTGCCACGCACCACTGGGGGCGCGTCCCGCTGGATCCTCAGAAACTCAGAGGCATCGTCCCCTCTGGGGGCAGCTTACTATGCTCATGTCTATTCAAGTGTTTTTGGAAAATAAGGTCATTGGTTTCTTCAGCAAATATTATTATGAGCTGACTCTGCCCTGTTAGTGAAGTCGCGTAGCCGCGTCTGACTCTTTGCGACCCCAGTGGTCTGTAGCCCCCCAGGCTCCTCTGTCCATGGGATTCTCCAGGCAAGAGTACTGGAGTGGGGTGCCATTGCCTTCTCCAGGGCATCTTCCCAACCCAGATACCGAACCCAGGTCTCCCACATTGTAGGCAGACACTTTACCGTCTGAGCCACCAGGAAAGTGCTTGTTGCAAGGTACTAAAGATACAATGACCAAAAATAAGATAAAATGAAGACGTGTCTGTGCCCCCAGAGACTTGTAGCGTAAACACCAACAAGAACTCTAAAGAATGGTACGGATCACAGTGGCAATGGTGTGCATACAACGGGGTGCCCAAGAAGAGGTCACTCGTGGAAAGATGAGCAGGGGTTGGGCAGGCGTGCGGGGGAGGTGAGAATGCCAGGCCTGAAGCTGAACCAAGGCAGGGGATGTGCGGGGCTGACTGGCACGGTGGGGACAGCACGGATGGGGCAGACCTCGGGGCAGACCAGGTGGTTTTCAGTGTGAGGCAGTGGATGGATCACAACCGGCTGCACATGCTGTCGCTTTTTTAAAAAATTGTGGCAGAGGCTTCCCTGGTGGCTCAGTGAAGAACGTGCCTGCCGACGCAGCAGACGTGGGTTTCGTCCCCGATCCGGGAAGATCCCACCTGCCATGAGGCAGCTGAGCCCGTGAGCCACAGCTCCCGAGCCTGTGCTCGAGAGCCCGGGAACTGCAGCAGGGAGTGCACGTTCCACGACTGCTCCAGGCCCGCGTGCCCTGGAGCCCTCCCACGGCGACTATACTGCAGCCCCTGCGCTCCCGCTCCGCAGCAGAGAAGAGCCTGCGCAGCCACAAAGACCCATCACAAAATAAATACGCATATGAATAGTATTTGTATGTTTTTAGATTTCAGTGGTGTGTGGCAGGAGTAAATAAATGAATAAAGTTATTGTTTTAAATTGTGGTAAAATAGACATAACATAGTTCTTCTGACTACAGGGCCCCAGGAAGTGCTAGCCCCCTGGAGCGGGCTTGGCGGGGGGGGGGGGGGGGGTGGGAGTGGTTGTGGGCCTGGGTCCAGGGTCAGCCTGCAGGTAGGCACCTCTACTTCCCCAAGGCTGGGATCTTGGGTTCCCTGACCAGAGATGGAACCCCGGGCCCCTGCAATAGAAGCGCCGAATCCTAACCACTGGACTACCAGGAAGTCCAGTAATGCATCTTAATTAGCCAGTAGGCAGCTCCCTCCTCCTTATTCTCTTATTAGAGTTCTTTAATCAGTTTGTCAAATTCTACAAAGGAAGAAAAAAAAAAAACTATTGGGATGTTTGGCAAGAAATGACATCTTTACTACATGAGGCCTTCCAATTAATGAACACAGTGTAGTTCCATTTATTTTGATCTTTTAAAATGTTTTTCAAAACAGTTTTAGACTTTCTTATGTAAAATCCTTACAATCATTTATAAGATTTGTTCCTCAGACTTCTATTTTTGGTGCTGTTGTAAATGTTTTTTTTTCCTTAAAGTTCATTTTCCATGTCTGATATATTAAAATGTGAGTGATTTTGCCTATTGATATTGAATCTCAGGGCTTTCCTGGTAGCTCAGATGGTAAAGAATCTGCCTGCAATGTGGGAGACCTGGGTTGGAGACCTGGGTTTGATCCCTGGTTTGGGAAGATCCCCTGGAGAAGGGAACAGCTACCCATTCCAGTATTCTGGCCTGGAACTCTGTGGACAGAGGAGCCTGGTGGGCTGCAGCCACTTGGGTTGCAGAGAGTCAGACACGACTGAGCAACTTTCACTTTTCATAGAATCCAGATTCATTGCCACTTTCTCTTATTATAATACTTTATTTGTGAATTCCTTGTATACCTGTGTATACCGTCATGTCATTTGTGAATAAGGACAATTACATTTCTCCCTGTCCTGTTGTTATACCTTTTACCAGTTTTAACTTGCTTAACTACACTGGCTTGCACCTCCAGTACAAGGCTAAATAGAGAGCAATAGAGATATTCTTGTCTGATTCTTAATCGTCCAGAAAACGTTTCATGGTTTCGCCATGAAGTATGATGCTTGCAGAGGACTTGAGAAGTGAAACCATTGTGTCTTCCGCACAGTGTGTCGGAAGGAGGAGGAATGAGCTATTGTTGAGAAAGTTTAAGACAGTGTTCAGCGCCCTGTGTTACCTGCTCTCCTAGTCTGTGGCCCTTTAAATGCCTGACACATCCCCAGACACCTTTTGCACCCCTTGGGGGTGTTAAAATGGTACCATGTCACCTCATCGTAACAACTATAGAGTCTCATGTCCCTTGTTTTCCCTCTGACCGCCGGAGGCCAAGTTCTGCAAAAAGTGGAGATGATAACCTCAAACGGTGTGGGCTACACCTCACCTCCCGGGCTCCAGTTGGCCCTTAGTTCTAACGATGTTTGAACCCAAATTGTTGCTCAGGAAAAAAAAAAATCCCAGCCACACGCTCAAGACCACTCATTACCCGGAAACAAGCCCGTTCTAGGATGTAACACTTGACGTTTTGCTCTGTTGTCTTATTGAGCAGAATGAGGACTTTATTTGGAACGTATACAAAAGAGTAATTAGGGACTTCCCTGGTTGTCCAGGGGTTAAGATTCACCTTCCAATGCAGGGGGTGTGGGTTCCATTCGTGGTGAAGGGGCTAAGATTCCACCTGCCTTGTGGCCAAAAATCTAAAACATAAAACAGAAGCAATATTGTAACAAATTCAATGAAAGACTTTAAAAATAGTCCCCATCAAAAAATAGAAATCTTAAAAAAAGTCAACAGGAGGCGACGTGCATAAGGGGAAGTCTTAGACTGTCCCAGATACTCTCTGAGAGCATTTTACATGTTACTAAACGCTGTCTTCTAATACTGTAGAATTTTATAGAAACCGACAGCGAGGGCAATGGCATCCTTCGACGACGGGACGTGAAGAACGCGCTATACGGCTTTGACATCCCCCTCACGCCGAGAGAGTTCGAAAAGCTCTGGATGAGGTGAGTGGCCTCTGAAGACTGTCCCTTCCTTCCTGACTGCCAAATTCAGCACCGGGCTTTCATCACGACTCGGGGGTCAGACAGGGCCAGGAATATTATTCTGTGGTTGTATCTACCCTGTTCACCCCCGAAAGCAGCCTTGGCCAACAGGCCAGCCTTTCGGAACACAGGAACCAGCTCAGCACTTGTCACCAACATTGGACACGAGGGTTTTGCGTTTCTCAGGAACTGCGCATTTGAGCACATCCTTTCACTGTTTCGGAGAATGAAGTCACTCCCCAAAGACTCCTCTCTAACCCAACTACCTCCGTGGACATATCTACAGTGGGTTAAGGGAAACGCAGTCTCTCCATTGCCCGGAGATGGAAACTGATGCTACACAAGTGTTTTATAGATTAGCAATCTGTTGGAAGAAAATAACCAAACTTTTGGCAACTTGGAATAGTTTCCCGAGGGTGTCTTAAACTGAAACTAGGAGCTAGTATTGGCTACATTTTTCAAAATGTACTTTAGAACCAGGCCCCCCATCACAATGTCTAGGTTTCAAGGTGCACTCACCACGCGGTCCATTTCCGAGTTCCAGATCTGTCTCTGAGTTGCTTCCTCCTCCATTATATGTTAGTCGCCGCTGGCACCCCCCAGGGTCGTACCCCAGTACTGCAGGTCCTCTCGGGGGCCAGCTCAACGGCACAGCTCATGCAGTTTTTCTTCAGCATTTCATCTGTTTAAAGTGGAAAGCTATAATGTTGGCCGAGTTTAGAATTAGGTGGGCTGTTTTGTGTCTAATTTAGAAAAGCATCGTGAAGTTCTTACAAAACCCTTATTCTTTCTCTAGATCAGTTCCAACCCAGGGTGAGTTTGGTCTCCCTGCCCGTTTTCCCTTTTAATAGACTGAGTGAGTGGGTCCACCTGAGGACTCAAAGGATGGGGTCGCAGCGGGCAGACGCATGGAGCTCTCCCCACGTAGACATTTCGGATGATGCGGTGATGACTGTGTCATTCTGATATTTAGGGAGCTGTTGGTGGGCACGAACATTCCCCTTCCCCCCCAACCCCACAACACCGGGGTGAGCATCACCTATTATAAGTGCCAGAGGAGGGACAGGTCCAGCAGACAGGGAGCCGAAGCGGGGTGCTATGCGCATGGAGGAGTGAAGCTGAAATGGTTCCTAGGTTCTAGATGGGGCAGGCAGATGGGCGAGGGGCTCTCCAAGCGGTACCTGGGCTCCAGGCTGAGGAAGGAAAGGCGAGGCTGATCGCCCGGTGCAGTCCTCGCTTTCTGGCAGTACTAACGGGACATCTGGAACAATGCAGTCTGAGTGGCTGCAAATGTGGGTCAAGTCTGCTTCAGGAAGATGAGTCAGGAGGCCATTCAGAGGAGAGATTGATGGGGGGTGTGGGGCATAAGGGGACAGCTGTCTCCATCAAGGAGGGGTGGGATGAGCCCCCAGGCTGGGTGCCAGCCTTAGGGATGAGGGGTGTGAGAGTCAGGTGTCCCTGGGGGTTCCCTGTGGAAGGAGGGCACGTCTAACCCTCTTCCTGATGGGAGACAGGCAGGCTTCCCTGTTGATGGGAGGAGACTCGCCGTTACTTTCGCTAAAGTTTCTTCATGCATGTATTACCACTATTCTATAAATACACAATGTCTACCCTGTGCTGCAAACTGAGACGAGGACTTCGTCCACCTTTGTGTAGCCGGCTGTCCGCCGTAGATGGTGAGTGGCTGAGAGCTCTGCAGCCACGCGGTCATGACCCCTGCCTCCACCCCTTCACAGCGGTATGGCCCCTGTCAAGTTACTTAACTTCTCTGTGCCGTGCTGTGCTCTGCTAAGTTAACTCTAGTGGTCAGGGTCAGGGTCAGCTGCAATAACAAACAAGGCCGACATCCCAGGGGCTTGCCCCAGTAAGGATGTCACACTTTAATGTGGGTGGTGGAGAGCTCTGCCCACAATCATTCGAGGACCAGGAGCCTGCCCCCCATCCCCTGATCTTACGTGTCTGGCAGCAGAGAAGGGGAATGAGCACAGAGGACCATCTGGTCAGCTTTGTAAGGTCCGGGCCTGGAAACGTGACTGTCACTTTGCCCAGACTCTGTGGACCAGAATCCCTGCATGTGGCTGTACCCTGGCCAGGGAGGCTGGGAGAAACAGTCTGGACGTGTGTCCAGGGAAAGAGGAGCAGAGGTGGGGAGCCCACGACGGTGTCTCCACATGCGGAGTCACCTCCAGGGTGGGTGGGAAGAGGGCAATGGAGACAGAGGGGGCCCCAGGAGTGTGTCCACAGTGTCCTGGTGGGGCCACAGAAGCTGCTCTCACATTTACAGCTGAGCGGGACCTAAGGGGGAGACTGATTACAGAGATGTCAGATGGACCAGAAGTCTGAAAGGGACTGTGGAGTTACTCAGAGGCCAGGAGGCTGCTGTCCACCCCACAGGGCTAGAAGAGCAAGGAGAGGGTTATCCAGAGACAAGGGGCTGCTCCCCACCAGGGACTGGAGGGCAAAGGGGAGACAAGGTATTTCCTGGAGACCAGGAAGTGGCCTCCACCCCCCGATGCCTCTCGGAATCTGCTGGAATCTCAGTCGCTGGGCTGAGCAGGAGCCCCTGGGAACAGCCTGGCCTTGCCCTCTCTTCACCTCCGACGGACACAGCTCCCCGGAGCAGCTTCCCCAGGAAGACAGGCAGAAGGACAAACACAGGGCTGAGAGCCACCAGATGAAGGTCCAGCCAAGTGGCAAAGGGGGGGTCACATCCCAGGACTGTGGGGTCACCTGGGGGCCCACACATCAGCTGAACCACATCGTGAAGGGAAGGACAAGGTGGGGACTCTGTCCTGAAGGCCAAGTGTTCAGTAGGGACAGATCGAGGCAGGTTTCCACAGTCTAGAAAGATCACTCTGGCCACAGGGAGGAGGATGAGTTGCCAGGGAGGCGAGGGAGGCACAGAGGTGAATTGGGGGCTGTCTTGGGGTTCTAAGTGAGAGGACGGGGTAAGCCTCCCTGGGTGGGGGCCTGGAGGACTGGGAAGGAAGTGATAGTTGTGACAGAGTTTGGAAGTGACAGTTAGCCTTTAGCAGCCTAGAAAGGGGCTTCCCTGGTGGCTCAGCAGTAAAGAATCCACCTCTAAGGCAGGAGAGTACAGTTTGATCCCTGGGTTGGGAAGATCCCCTGGAGAAAGAAATGGCAACCCACTCCAGTATTCCTGCCTTGGAGGGCTGTTGTCCATGGGATCACAAAAAGTCAGACATGGCTTAGTGACCAAACAGCAGTAGCAGCTGGAAAGAGAGGCTGAGTGATGAGATCAGACACTCCTTGGACTTGTCTGATGAGCTTGGGCAGAAATCAGGAGGCCACCCTGAGGTGGCCGAGTAGCCCACAGCTGAGGGCTGTGCTCTGAGCGGGCCTGTGCCTTGTCCCCTGGAGCCCAGGGTGAGCTGTGTGACCTTGGACCAGTGGCTCACCTTCTCTGAGCTTCAGTCAGCTATCCCATGGATGGCATGGCCATGTGACTAAACAGTATAATGAGGCAAAGATAAGCATAAAATCTTTACTTCGCAAAGATAAGCATAAAAATTAGTAGAGAAAAGATCACACAGATTTCAAATTACTTTCTGATAGCAATATTAATGCACGCTCATTTTAGAAGACTTGGAAAATCCAGAAAAGCATCAGTCAGTTAAGTTGCTCAGTAGTGTCCGACTCTTTGCAACCCCTTGGACTGCAGCACGCCAGGCCTCCCTGTCCATTGCCAACTCCCAGAGCTTACTCAGACTCATGTCCATTGAGTTGGTGATGCCACACAGCCATCTCATCCTCTGTCGTCCCCTTCTCCTCCTGCCTTTAATCTTTCCCAGCATCAGGGTCTTTTTCAATGAGTCGGTTCTTGGCATCAGGTGGCCAAAGTATTGGAGTTTCAGCTTCAGCATTAGTCCTTCCAATGAATTTGAATATTCAGGACTGATTTCCTTTAGGGTGGACTGGTTGGATCTCCTTGCAGTCCAAGGGACTCTCAAGAGTCTTCTCCAACACCACAGTGCAAAAGCATCAATTCTTCGGTGCTCAGCTTTCTTTATGGCCCAACTCTCACATCCATACATGACCACTGGAAAAACCATAGCCTTGACTAGATGGACCTTTGTTGACAAAGTAATGTCTCTGCTTTTTAATATGCTGTCTAGGTTGGTCATAGCTTTTCTTCCAAGGAGCAAGCGTCTTTGAATTTCAAAAAAGCATAAGGAAGAGGAAAATATAACAGCAAGAAAGCAGCTGCACCCCACTCAGCAGGCATGACAAACTCAGTGGTGTGGTTTCTCATCCATTTTCTGGGCATTTCTGTGACCTCAGTTCACCGTGCTCACCCTCCCCCCTCCTCCCTCCACTGGCCACTCCTCATGACTCACCCTGGTCTCCTCCCTCCACGTCCCCACCTGCCTGCTGCACAAAGCAGAAGGTGTGGCCTGGCAAGGGGGCGGCCAGCGCTGGGCTGCCCAGGGTCCCCCCGCCACTGAGCCTCCTGCAGCTGCTCATACAAGGGAGGGGCATTCTTCCACCCAGCGTGCGTGATGGGGACCCCGGGCAAGGCGGAAGCAGCTGGGGCCAGCGTCACACCCTCTGCCAGCTCCCGGGGTCTACTGATGAGAATAAGAAAGCCCCAGTGATCAAGAAAATAGCATTCAGCTCTTTTGAAAACACAAAATTAGAAAACATGGAGAATATAGACAAAATAATTGTCATCACCCGTCGCTCACTCAGCACTTAAACGAAGCACCTGCACTCTATTACAGCTTTGAGGCGTCCGGAAGGTCTCATTTACACTGCGGAAGTAAATTAATGCATTAACCTCCAGATCTCAGTGACTTGGCACACGGATGTTTGGTTCTTATTCACCTTAAGTCTAGCATGTCTAGCAGCTCTTCTGGACACTTCTCTTCCAACTGGTGATTCGGGATCTGGCTTCCAGAGGTGGCTTCATTCCTCAGCAGGGTCCCCGGGGGTCTGCAGAGTGCAGCAGGTCAGCCCAGAGCGACTCACCTCTGCCCCAGCCCATGGCCGAGGGATGGGTGGGCTGTGGCCCCCACTGACCTCTTGGGGCCGACAGAGCTGGGCAGGTGTGTGTTAAGCAAGCCTGGCTCACCGAGGGGCAAAGACGCACAGCCCTCAAACCTGGAGGAGGCCCTAGTGAAAGGAAACCTCCTAAGTGAAGCCGACAGGCTCTTTCAGCCCAGGATTTCAGGAGCAACACGTTTGGTTTCAGAGAGACGGCTGAGAATAAATTACAGGATGAATGTGCATTCGCTCATTCCTTCATCTGAGGCGATCATTGAGCAGGAATTTCCTGAAACTTTCGAGATTGCCGGCCCAGTGCTAGATTCGGGGTTTCAGATATGAAGGCAGCCCCTTGCCCACGACTCAGCCAGGAAGACAGCATCTGCATGCCAGGAGAGAGAAGCCGGGCAGCCTGGGCTGTGGGTGTTCCAGGAGGGACTCTCGGTGTGCGATGCCTGACCCTAATCCCCAAATAAGCAGTCATTAACCAGAGCCGGGAGAGGGCGTCCCAGCTAATGGAGAGGCCCAGAGTTGGGGGGCAGGAGTGGGAGGCCCCCAGAAGGGGGAGGGTGCTGCCTGTGTCAGCAGAGCCCGAGGGGACAGGGAGCCCCAGGACCAGGGCTCCAGGGGACATGCCCTTCTGGGGGCTCAGCGTTCTGAGCCCCTTCTGTAGCCTAGTTTCCTTGGGTAGATTTCTGTTATTTTTGACCTAAAACCAACTTTGCCAGGAAACTACAAAGCCAGTGTGTTATAAAAACACACAGACGACTCAAGCAGGACAGCCAGCAGCCTGGGAAATTTGAGTATAGACGCCTGTCGTGTACAACCAGCTGGTCACACAGACCTGGTAGAATGTTCTGGAGATGATGCCCAATTTATGCACATTTCTTGTTTGGGTAGATACGCTGTACATTAGCATTCCAAGATGAAAAGCGAAGACTATTACAGAATCCCTGTGTCCTGTGCATCGGCTCACGTGAACACGTGTGACTCAGGTGGAGCTTTGGGTTGTCTCCCTAGGCTCGGCCAAGAGAACCTACCAGGGGCTGTGCTGGACTGGAGAGCCCCGGGATGGGAAACGATTTGGAAAGGCTGAAGGAACAGTTCAGGAAAGGAAGGACTGGTACTTCCCTGGTGGTCCAGGGGTTAAGACCCCACCTGCCAATACAGAGAGTGCAGTTCCATCCCTGATGGGGGACCTAAGATCCCACGTGCCACAGAGTGTGGCCAAAAAATTAAAATAAATAAATAAAACTTGTTTAAAAAGAAAGGAAAAAAAAAAAAGAGAGAAGGTTGAATGGGACGTGCTGATGGTAGGAGTCTAGTTAGAAGAGCTGGACATGAAAAGGGGCTCATCTTGGTGAGGACTAACCCGGCAGGCCCCTCGCCCTTCACGAAGGGTGTTCTAGCAGCTGACATCCTCTGGAACCAGGAACACTGGGCAGTCCCAGAAGGAGTGGGTCTCCCTTCTCTGGCGTGGCTGCATCCGAGGCCAGACGGCCACTTACTGGGGCACATAACGGCCAGACTGTGACCCTAGGTGGGGCCGAGGCAGATGGTATCCGGTCTGTGCCCCCCACCCCCGGCCTGGGTGAATGTACCCACTGGGCATCAACTCTGAGGCAGCCAGCCACTTCGCACTCTGCAGGGCAGCTCTCTGAGCAGTCACGCTGCCCTCCCCACGGATGTTCGCCGAGAGGACCCACATGTCCAAGCTGCCCAGGACCACGTCTCCCTCTGCTGCCAGCCTGGGTCGTCCGTGGGGCTCACACCAGATGCTCTGAATCTGGGGTCAGTGGTGTTGGAAGGTTCTTCTGTCATTTGTGTAAAAATCAAGCGCTAAACCGAGCCTGAACGAGTAAGACTTTCTCAGCCCAGTGATCGATGTGAATGTGTTCATGCTGTGTGTACAACCGAACGGCTGTGTGTGCAATAGACAGGCAGTAATCTGATTATGTCATAAATTAGTGGCCGTTCCCACATGCAAATGTGAGTTTTTATGGGCCCTCTGTTTTATATGCACGTTTTTCCTGGTGCATCTGTTGCCGAACCATTTTAAAATTCAACCTTTATAACCAAGTTGATTTTTTTTTAATGTGACACAAAGGATTATATAATGAAGGGTGAGGTTATGTAAGCTGAATTGACTGTCTTCTTATTCACATGCATAACAATATTTTAGTTGCAGTTGTGCAATCTGGTCTTCTGTTCTTGGAGATGCGGAGAGAATGTGTATGATCTTTATCAATGAAGTAATTAAGAAGTGTCTTTTCATTCAGTCCAAGTGTCACGATTTAGAGTTTGTGGCTGGGAATCCCACAAGTGTCCCCCGCAGGGACTGCAGGCCTTCCTTAGGGACATGCACGCTTCGTGTTCACTTGCTCAGTGACCAGGTATTGATAAGGAAGCATTTGCAGGGTGGGTTGCTGGAAGCTGTGAGTTTGCCCATCAAGATAAAACAAGGCACACTTCTCCTCAGGAAGCTTCCCGTCGAGCCGGGCGGGGAGATACGGGCTGGAGCGGGGGGGCGTGGGGGCAGGGCATGCTTGAGCCTTTGGGTGGCCCTGGTCCCAGTTCCCCAGGCACACCTGCCTCCGGTCCTCATCACGGCCTGCAGGGCCCCAGGGGCGGCGGAGATGCAGTCCTTTGACCTTAGGACCAGAGAAAGAGAGGCTCCAGACGGGTGCCCCGCTGGCCGGGGCTTTCTTGCCGGGCCGGTCATCTGTGCACCTTCTCTTAGGAGCCCTCCCCCTGGGGTGGGACGCCCTCGGGGAGTTTTCTTCCAGGGGTGTCTTTCTAGAGTGAGTCACAGCTGCATCTGGTGGCATGGGGCTGGCAGAGATGTGATGCAGCTCAGGGCAGGACCACGGCCCAGGGGTCGCCCTCGGAGCTTGAGAAATGGCAGCCCCTCCCCCCTCCCAGGTGCCCTGATGAAGACCTAGAAGCCCCCTTCGCAGCTGCCTCGTCACCAGCAGTAGGGGGAGCCATTTGCTAGCGGCACCAGCCCTTCCTGCCACCTGGAATAGAAAGCCAGGTGAGGCTTCCCGGGGGCACTAGTGGTAAAGATCCGCCTGTCAATGCAAGACACACGCGTGTTCAGTCCCTGGGTTGGGAAGATCTGGAGTAAGAAAAGGCAACCCACTCCAGTGTTCTTGCCTGGGCAATCCCATGGACAGAGGGGCCTGGCGGGCAGAGCCCCCTGTGGGCCTCCTCTGGTGGGTGGGCCACTTTGTTCTATTTTAGAAAATTCATCGAATAAAGGTAGAATGGTATTTGGGGAGGGTTGCAAGCCCTACGGCTGTACGAATAACAGATGCCACTATGCCAAAGACTTTGATTGTGTGGATTACAACACACTGTGGAAAACTCTTAAAGAGATGGGAATACCAGACCACTTTATCTGCCTCCTGAGAAATCTGTATGCAGGTCAAGAAGCAACAGTTAGAACTGGACATGGAACAACAGACTGGTTTCAAATCAGGAAAGGAGTACGTCATGGCTGTATATTGTTACCCTGCTTGTTTAACTTATATGCAGAGTATATCATGAGAAATGCTGGGCTGGATGAAGCACAGCTAGAATCAAAATTGCTGGGAGAAATATCAATAACCTCAGATACGCAGATGATACCACACTTATGGCAGAAAGTGAAGAACTAAAGAGCCTCCTGATGAAAGTGAAAGAGGAGAGTGGAAAACGTTGGCTTAAAACCCAACATTCAGAAAACGAAGATCATGGCATCTGGTCCCATCACTTCATGGCAAATAGATGGGGAAACAATGGAAACAATGATAGACTTTATTTTCTTGGGGTCCAAAATCACTGCAAATGGTGACTGCAGCCATGAAATTAAAAGATGCTTGCTCCTTGGAAGAAAAGCTATGACCAACCTAGACATCATATTAAAAAGCAGACATATTACTTTGCTAACAAAAGTCCATCTAGTCAAAGCTATGGTTTTCCCAGTAGCCATGTACAGATGTGAGACTTGGACCATAAAGAGAGCTGAGCACTGAAGAACTGATGCTTTCGAACTGTGGTACTGGAGAAGACTCTTAAAAGTCCCTTGGACTGCAAGGAGATCCAACCAGTCCAACCTAAAGGAAATCAGTCCTGAATATTCATCGGAAGGACTGATGCTGAGGCTGAAGCTCCAATACTTTGGCCACCTGACTCCTTGGAAAAGACCCTGATGCTGGGAAAGATTGAAGGCGGGAGGAGAGAATGAGATGGTTGGATGGCATCACTGATTCGATGGGCATGAGTTTGAGCAAGTTCCGGGAGTTGGTGATGGACAGGGAGGCCTGGCATGTTGCAGTCCATGGGGTCGCAAAGAGTCGGACACAACTGAGCGACTGAACTGAACTGAACTGAGAAAGGTCTGGAAGTTTCTCCCAAATCCTCAATAACAGTGCCAGCAGTCAGGCACTGATCTCCGCCTGCAGGTGTGAGAACCCCCCCACCCCCATGCTCACAGGTGCAGGCCAGGAACCCAAGCGCAGATGGTGGGGAGGCGGTGATGGGAGGACCTCGCTGGGGTTAGACCTCACCACCCTCCCTGCCTCTTAGTCACAGGAGGGAACACTCCTCACCTTCTGGGACAGAGTACCTGATAAAAACAGGCCTGGGTGCTGGGAAGGAGGTGGAGGTGGGGTCTGCAGGCCTGCGGGTGCAGAGAAGGGAGTGGACAGGGGGCCTTGGGCTAGCAGCCACCTTGGGGGCTTCTCAGCCCCCATCCTCCACCCACTGCTGCTCCCCTGGAGAGACGAGAAAGTCAGGTAAATAAACCCATTTTCCTTGTCATCACTCAGTCGAAAGGGTCACAGAGGACCCAGGGAGCACGCGATTCTGCAGTCCTACCGTGTCGGGTGGGCTGAGCGCAGAGAGGGGCCCTGCCTCCCACAGGAGAGCCAGCCGCGTTGACGCTCCGGCCGACAAAGCCCCAAACAGCAGCCAGCTGGAGCGTTGCACCCCAGATATCATGTAAATATTTGGTCCTCAAAACACTGAGTTCATCTGAGAAAAAAAATCACCTTGACAAAATGCTGTTTTTACTGGTTAGAGAAGAGGACCAAGCTCTTCTGCGAGAATAAATGCTTTTCTTTAAAGAAAATTGAAAACTTGCCTTAAAACTTTTTATTGAAGTAATTCTTCCTATTCTATTTGAATAATGTTGGGGAGATAAAAACCCTCCATTATGCTTTTTTCTTAAAAAAATGAATTATAATTCAGAAAAATCCCAATAATAGAAAATGGCATAAAAGGTACGCAGCGTAATTCTTATCTTGTTTTCCTTCCTTGCCTCTCTCGTCGGTTGTGTGTAATTGGCATCTCTTCAAAGAGGAAATGGGAAACTAGAATCAAGGGGTGTTCATTTATTTGAGTATTAAGACTGAATGTGCTTTTTTTTTTTTGGTTGGATTTTTCTTCTGAACCTTAGCATAGTTCTTCTTTTGTGGAGGTGCTCAGTAAAAGACCTCTGAATGAGCGGAAGGTTCATTTTAATTTTCTGTGGTCACAGTCATCTTTCTCCCAAAAGCTGGTGGGTGAATCCGGCTACTCTCACGGGGTGAACCAAGACTACCTCGTATGAGGTGATCCTCCTGTTGACTGGAGCAGTGAGTTTCAGTGGAATGTTGATGAGCATATGGATGGCCTGGGGATCTTGTTAAAAACAGATTCAGATCAGGCCTGGGTGGACCCTGGGCTCCAGCACATCTGACCCCCTCAAGGAGGCCAGTACTGCAGGAACCTAGGGTGTGAGGAACCAGGCAGATGGAGTGTAGACGGGGTTAAAACCCTGCGCATGCCCCCTCGGCGGCTACAGCTGAGAGTTTTGTGCTTGTCTTTAAAGGTACGACAGTGAGGGAAGAGGGCACATCACTTACCAAGAATTTTTGCAGAAACTGGGGATAAACTACTCAGCAGATACTCACCGGCCCTTCGCGGAGGAGTACTTTAACTTCATGGGTCATTTCACGAAGCCTCAGCAGGTGCAAGAAGAGCTGAAGGAGCTGCGGCAGAGCACGGAGAAGGCCATACCAGCCAGGTGAGTCGGTGAGCACCTCGCCGGGGGCCGGTGTCTGTCCCACACTGACCCTGGTGGTTCTGAGCCTGTCCCTCCTGGTGCTGGCAGTGCTGCCGTGAAATTATCACACTCGGTCACTGCTGTAGATTCTAGTGCGTGTGCGTGCTCAGCCGTGTCTGGCTCTTTTGTGACCCCATGGACAGTAGGCCACCAGGCTCCTCCACCCATGGAATTTCCCAGGCAAGAATACTGGAGTGGGTTGCCATTTCCTTCTCCAGTAGATCTTCCTGACCCAGGGATGGAACCGGCGTCTCCTGTACTAGCAGACAAATTCTTTGCCACTGAGCCACCTGCAAAGCCCCGTAGATTCTAGAAGCTGGTGTTAAGTCACAGAGCCGTGGAAACAGTGACAGACTTTATTTTCTTGGGCTCTAAAATCACTTCAGACAGTGACTTCAGCCAGGAAATTAAAAGAAGCTTGCTCCTTGAAAGAAAAGCAGACATCGCTTTGCCAACAAACATCTGTAAAGTCAAAGCTATGGTGTTTCCAGTAATTCCAGTATGGATATAAGAATTGGACCCTAAAGAAGAATGAGCACTGAAGAACTGATGCTTTTGAACTGTGGTGCTGGACAAGACAATTGAGAGTCCCTTGGACTGCAAGGCTATCAAACCAGTCAGTTCTAAAGGCAATCAATGCTGAATATTCATTGGAAGGATGAACGATGCTGAAGTTGAAGCTCCAATACTTTGGTCACTTGATTCAAAGAGCCAACTCATTGGAAAAGACCCTGAATGCTGGGAAAGACTGAAGGCAGAAGAAAAGGGATGATAGAGAATGAGATGGTTGGATGGCATCACCAACTCAATAGACACAAGCCTGAGCAAACTCCAGGAGATGGTGAAGGACAGGGAAGCCTGGTGTGCTTCAGTCCATGGGATCGCAAAGAGTTGAACACGACTTAGCAACTGAACAACAGCAGCAAAACAGAGCCATGATGGAGTTAAAGAGCTATAATCCTACCCAGCCCTACCCAGTCACACTCTCAAGTCATTCATATTTTATAGGTCACCCTTGGGCTCCAAAATCACTACAGATGACGATTGCAGCCATGAAATTAAAAGATGCTTACTCCTTGGGAGGAAAGTTATGATCAACCTAGACAGCACATTAAAAAGCAGAGACATTACTTTGCCAACAAAGGTCCGTCTAGTCAAGGTTATGGTTTTTCCAGTGGTCATGTATGGATGTGAGAGTTGGACTATAAAGAAAGCTGAGGGCAGAAGAATTGATGCTTTTGAACTGTGGTGTTGAAGAAGACTCTTGAGAGTCTTCTTGGACTGCAAGGAGATCCAACCAGTCCGTCCTAAAGGAGATCAGTCCTGGGTGTTCATTGGAAGGACTGATGTTGAGGCTGAAACTCCAATAATTTGATGCGAAGAGCTGACTTATTGGAAAAGACCCTGATGCTGGGAAAGATTGAGGGCAAGAAGAGAAGGGAACAACAGAGGATGAGATGGTCGGATGGCATCATCGACTCAATGGACATGGGTTTGGGTGAACTCCGGGAGCTGGTGATGGACAGGGAGGCCTAGCATGCTGCGGTTCATGGGGTTGCAAAGAGTTGCGACTGAGCGACTGAACTGAACTTGAGAACTGAAGCTTTTAGGTCTGTACTAACATACACACCTGGCCCCTCCTCTGGGCAACTGGAATGCAGGGCCCAGGAGGACACGCCTGTCTCCCATTGGTTTAGAACAGTGCTCGACACCTAGCAGGCTCTCAGTGTGGACTTGTCCAGTGAGTGCATGAAAGGACACATTCTTAAACTCAGCAGTTCAACTTTGGAATATTTATCCCACAGAAATAATTCAGAGGAGTTCAGCAGGTCCAAGGTATGACTTGCAGTGTGTCTTCAACAGCAGCAACAAAATAGCCACCTGTCCATTGCAGAGGAATACCCTGGTTTGTAGAGAACACGGCTGCAAGGAAGATGAGGTGGTGTGTGCCAGTTATAGTCATCATCATGGAGCCTGTGGGAGTGTTTGTGATGGAAGACTGGTGGGCAATGAAATTTTAAACAGTCTGTGTGCCTTGATGGTAACCACACCAAACATAACGTGCCTGCCCACGAGGACCAGAAGATGCTGTGCAGAAAGCATCATGTTGTATTTGGATGGTGGGACTGTGCATGGTTCTTTTCAAAGCTTAAAACTAGTCACTAAGGCCACATTTTTAAATGTTTAAAGAATGGATAAAGAAAATGTGTGTGTGTGTGTATAAATATGTATCTACACACACAATGGAATATTATTCAGCCATAAAAAAAGAATGAAATCTCACCAGTAGTGATATCATGGATGGATCTTGAGGGCACTATGCCAAGTGGAAGACAGAAACGGGTGGTCTCGTATGTGGAATCTTAAAACGACAACAACAAGAGCAAGCTCGTAGATCCAGAAAATAGATTGGCTGTTGCCAGAGGTGGCGGGGGTGGGGGGGGGTGGTCAGAGGGGGTGAAGCGGTCCAAAAGCACAGCTTGCAGTTATGATAGGATAAGTCCTGGGGATGTGAGCGCAGTAAGGTGACTGTAGTTAGTAGTACTGTGCTGTGTATTTGAAAGAGTAAATCTTCAAAAGTTCTTATCCTGTGGATGGTGACGAACAGTGTCTCGACTTACCCTTACACCTTACATCCTTACACTTAGCCACACACCGTGTCACAGTGTATACAGACGTCAAGTCACTATCTTGTGCACCTGAAACCCACACGATGTTATATGGCAATTATGCAGCAAGAAAAAGTTAAACGCAGGAGAAAATGTTGCCACATTTGACGTGACGTGAGATGAAACAGACTCTGCGTCAGTCCCAGTCCTGGGCGGCTCCACGGCGCTCTCATCTGTGTGTCTGTCCGTCTCCCGTCTGTCACTTCAGCTCTCTGTCCGCACCATCTCCGAATGAGTGAATGAGCTAACGAATCCCCCGGAGGAGAGAAGCACTCCAAGGACACAGAGATGGGATGTGATGGCTGAATGGGGTTTAAGAGAAAGGCCTGTTGAACGCACCCCTGAATTATGTCCAAGTTGCTAAGTTATAAAGCCCAGAGGCAGAGAATTGAGTTGGTGAAATTTCAAGTAAAAATATGCGCAAGATTGGCATAAATCACACATGCCATAAAATGAGTGAAAAAGTGGAATTTATCTTTCCCAGACAGGGCTGGCCTCATTACCCACGCGTGTGCCCCCTTCCCTCCCCTCCTGCCGCTTGTGAGTAATGAGGCTCAGAGAGGAACCACGCGTCCTTGACGATGCCCACACACTTTCTCTTCCCGCTCCCGTTTACTGGGCGCGTGTGGATCCGTGGCTGGGAGCGCTCCGAGCCAGTGGACAATGCCCCTCACGTCTTCACAGCACCAAGCTCGGCGAACCGACGCACGCTCAGCCAGTGCTGCGCCGTCATGCTCTCCTACCCAAGAACACAAGCCCGGTCCATAAGCGTTCCCGACCGGCCCCTGTTTCCTCAAGGACGTCACACTGTGAAGTTGTCGAGTCACTTTGCCCTTCAGGTCAGCCCACTTTTCCATTTTGGTGTCAATGGATCTTCCAGAGAACCCTTCAGGATGCAACGTTTCCTGGACTTTCAACCTCCTCCTTTACACCGAACCCTCATAAGATTCACAAACAGGAGTCGTGCTCATCAAAGGGACTGTAATTTCACGTTTGCTTCTTAAATTTAAGTGAATCAACTTTGTTTAAAGTGGCCTGAATACATTTTTAAGATTCAGAAGAGTCCTTTCTCAAGCCTGTATTTATTTTCCAGGCCTTGCCCTTTTGGGGCCCAAGTCTGAGTTGAAGATCCAGGGTCAGGACAGCATCAGTAAACCAGCCACAGAAGCACAGCTGGCTGTTCTGAGGTGTGAACTGAGAGGCTCAGGAGCAAAACCGGCTGGGTCATCCAGGGTTCTTCCCACCGTGCCGGCCTGGCCGCGGGGCGGGGGGCTCTGTGGCCCCACCCTCGTGGGGCTCCCGTCTCGCGTCCAGACTGGGGCCCAGACGCTGCGTCGGCTGCCACCGGTTCTGCTGGGCAGCTGGCTGGATCCCAGGCCCAAATCCTCACTCACTGTGTGCACAGACTTACTCTGCAAGGGAGGTGATTATAGCCTAGAAACCAGTCCAAGAAAGGCTCAACGCCTCAATTCTCTAAAAATATGTATCTCCAAAAAAGTTCTGATTTTTTTTATACCTTCATTTGCTTCCCTTTTTGAAGGATTAAGTGGAATATAATAGTTGTGATGAGGAGTAACCAGTTTGTAACATGGGAGTGAATTCAGAGTACACCTGTGCGGGAATCCAGGCAGTTGCCTCTCTCGAGACACATCCTTGGACAGTTAGCACAGCTCATTTGTGTCAGCTTCTTGGAGGCACACATCCGCCAACTCGGAACCGGGGGCCAGTGGGGGAAGGGAGACAGTGACCCACACGGCCTCAGTGTCCTTGCCTCCCCCACCCCAATATACTCTCAGACTTTCCTCTCTTGATTTCTGACTTTTCTGTTGCTATGGATAATTTTTTTACCAGGCTCACTCAAGAAACTTATTTGTGGGTATGTATCCACAAAGGAGAAGGCAAAAGGAGAAAAGAGTGGCAGAGGATGAGCTGGTTAGATAGCATCACCGATTCAATGGACAGTTTTCTCAATGGAGAAAACTCCAAGAGATAGCAGAGGACAGAGAAGCCTGGCATGCTGGGGTCATAAAGTGTCGGACACAACCCAGCGTCTGACAACAGGAACAATCCACAATACGTATCTTGGGTGGTAGACAATTACCAGAGAAGATGTCGAGTTTGGAGTTTCTGCCTTCCTCTTTTCCCCAACTAAGGAGCTCACCGCCGAGCTGGAGTCAGATCGGCACGGTGTTCAGGGTGGTAGGAAGAGCTTTCTGGAGACCTAGGTAAGCCGGAGTTATAGAATAGACTCCATGCCCCATAGGTCCAGAGCGAGACGGCTCTTTCTCAAAGATGTCCACATGTTTTTTATTCCCTTACCAATAATTTCTGTTAAGTCTGGGAAGAATTTTCCTGAAAGACGGGATCAGAAACTTGAACACATTCCCAAGGAAATGAGCCCTCAAACTAAAGCAGGAGCTACAGCTAGACATCGTCCCTATGTCCCTGCGAGGGACAGCTGGCCAGCCCGGAATCCACATGGGCGGACGCTGCCCCCTTCCTATAAAATGGGATGACAGTTACCCGCCTCCCTTGGCAAGAAGAAAGAAAGGGAGATGGAGCATGAAGGCGGCACGGGTCCTGGCTTGCCAGCTGATCCACACAAAGGATGGCTGCGCTTCTTCACAGCCAAGGACCTGGCAGCAGGCAAGGGCTCCTTGGACCCCTGCACCCCCAGTGCTCGTCCTTAGTCGCACCCCTGCTTCAGGGCCTTGGCACTGGCTATCCCTGGGCCCAGAGAGGGCTACAGGGGGCTAAATCCCAGCTGAGTCCTTCAGCTGCCATCTCTGCTCAGCTGTTGCCTTCTCAGTGAGGCCCACTTGCACCCACTACTGGGGGTGGCAGCCTGGCTCACTGTGAACATTCCTAGCCCTGCTCACCAGTGCTCAGCCATCCCCCTGACCCATCGTACAGGGCATTGATGTCTTCTGTTTATCATCGGCCTTGCCCCACCTGGAATGGAAATTCTTCTAGAGTGGCCGCTCTGACACCTAGAGCAGTGCCTGGCACATGAGAGGCACCCACCGAGGCTTCGTCGGGGAGAATGGAGGTGTATTTCCCATGTCTGTGATATCACTGTATTTTAAAATGCTTCGCTCCGTTTTTAAAATACTCATTCTAGTAAAAAGCCAAGGTTGTAATTTCTCTAACATAGTTTTGCTGATAATAATAATAATAATAAAATGATAATGATGATTTTTTTTTTCCAGAGTACCTTTCAATGTATGTATTACACCAAGGGTGCAAAGCATCTTCAAGATTAGCTGGTAGATGAATCATCAGATCATCCCATTAGAATGATCATGGAGCTCTTGCTCCAAAGAAATTATTGGTTTTCCCTGCTGGAGTGTGTGTGTCTCAAATGTATTCTCTTTCAGGGATAAACTTAAGGACCACGATCAAGATATCAGCAAAGCACTCGCCAAACTAGATAAATCCGAAACTGGCTTCATATCCTTGTGCAGGCTGCAGAAGCTGCTGCAGGAGTGTGGCTGTTCTCTGAAGGAAGAGGAGCTGACTGATCTTCTAAACAGGTTTCCTCTGAGCAAGTTAATTACGGTTCTCACAGCGCAGAAAATCAGGCTGGTCATGTCGCTTTCATGAATTCTTCCTTCTCTGTCCGCTCAAACAGCCTTTCGGCATTGAAGTAACCCCCACGCCACCAAAAATTGAGTTTCAACCTGTGTTCAGAAGTAAAACCATAATGTACTCCCAGAACATTTATAAGCCAAGGTGACTCAATTAAAAAACAAAAAGAATGAGCCTTCTAATAATCTCTGGTCGGGCTGTGTTCTAATGGGTTTGAGTCAACCCAAAGCAAAAAGAAAGCAGCTTGACAAATACAGAACTTTCCTGCGGGGGTGTCCAGCAGCACAGTCATCATTTTTTTTTCACATTACTTTTCTTTCACCCATGTCATTCATACACTTGGGCAGGAGTCAAGTCATCCTGCGAGGCTTATTAAAAACAGCAGCTCAGCTCTCTGCCCTGATGTCCCCCACCGCCACCTTCTCCTCCCTGGAGTCAATAACTTCCAATGCTTTAAATGCCTATTTTTGGTACTTAAGTTAATAGTCTTAAGTGACAAAGTTAAATAGCTACTTATTGATTTTTCACTTTTAAGGCAGTGTCTATGGGCTTCCTATCAGGAAACTGTGGGTTTAACTCTTTTTCACCCATCACATAGTCACCAACCCCGTCCCCCGCCCAGCCTCCCCCACCCCATGGAAACCCACGCACATTTACCTCCGTGGGCTCCCCATGTCGCCATGTCACATTTTGCTGTAGTTGAGTGTTCAGGGTTTATATTTCTGTGACGAAATGATCACTTTTCTTTTCCTATGTAGCGTGTTGTTTTCCCTGGAGTTAATCATTATTTTTTCTGTTTGCTTCGTTTCTATGTACTTCTTGTCATTAATTAAACCCCAGTTCACTCCCATTTGTGAAATCTCTTTCTAGTGTGTTCAGACAACCTCAGTTGATCTGTCAGCTTCATCTTCTCGGATGTGCCTTTTCATGTTCCTCAACTCTCAGAAATTTTCTTGATTTGTTTCATTAATGAGCTCCTCTCCTGTTTGTTTCTTTCTGAGCCTCCTACTGTTATTGACTAGTGAGCCACTTAAAGTGTCTCCCAGTATTTTAAACCTTTCCTGTCCTCCAACCCTTTTTCTTCTTGCTCCACCTTCTGGGAGATTTTCTCAGTTTTAGTTTGCAACCCTTCTTTTGAGATTTTTATCCCTGCTAATAGTACTTTTCATATTTTTGATTACCAGTGCATGTTTTTAATTCTCAGAATATTCCTTTTCTATAGTATCCTGTTCTTGTTTCATGGATATACTAGTTCATTCCTCTGAAACTATTAACAATAGATTTTTTAAAAAGTTTTCTTCACTTGAGAAATGTTGCTTCTCTCCTCAGTGTTGCTTTTTCCTCCCATCTTCCATGTTAGACATTTCCCTCAAAAATATGCCCCTAATAAGAGTGAGATACTAAAAAGCAGATTAAAAGTTCTACACAGATAGGTAGAGCTAGTCAACTTTGGTTGAACTACTTTGGCAGGGTAATCTGGCAGGTAGTTTCCTTGGAAGACTCCCAGTGTCAGAATCTTTAAAACTTTTCTTTTGGGCTCGTCAGATTTCCCAGGGACTCAGGTTGCCAAGTAAGACGTAAAATGCTATGTTAAATTTCAGATAAACAGTTTTTTTTTTTTTTTAGTGTATGTTCCATGTGATATTTGGTATACATTTACACTAAAGTTATTTTTGTTCATCTGAAACCCAGCTTGCTGGGCACCCCCCTCAGGCTCTCTGACTTAGCCTGGGCCCTGGGAATCTGCATTCCTAACAAGGTCCTGAGTGATGCTGATGCTGCTGGATCAGAGCACCCTGAGAACCACTATTTGACACCTTTTAAAAACTCCTTCTTCTGTCACTTTAGGTGGAAGTGAACTAGTTATGTGCTTTGGGGCCCCTTGAACTGCAAGCCTTATCCTCTTGTAATTTTGAATCAGAACAATTCATTTGATTACCCCTCCTCAAACTGCTTCCACATGCAGTTTCTAACTTGTCACATCCCATAGCTGTGCAGGCTGGCAGTTCTATGACTGAGCACCTGGATCTCACGTTCCTCTCTTTGTGAGGTGAGGATATTAGCATTCCCTCTCTTCCCACTAAAAAATGTGAGCAGTTGCTCTAGAATTTGCAGCCCAAGTGGACAACTAGCCTCAGTCCCTTGTCAAGTAACACATTACTACTTCACGGGAGGTGCAAGTACCTTATTACAGAGTAAGTGTTCCCAAGTCCTGTCTGCTGTTCCTTAGGGGTCCTCAACCCCTCGGCCACAGACTGGTACTGGTCCGTGGCCTGTTAGGAACCAGATCGCAGGAGTTGAGCAGCAGGCAAGCTAGCAAAGCCTCACCTGCCGCTCCGCATCACTCACATTACCTCCTGAACCATCCCACCCCCCATCATCAGTGGAAGAACTGTCTTCCACAAAACTGGCCCCTGGTTCCAAAAAGGTTAGGGACCTCTGCCTTATAACATTGCTGTTATCCAGCTCACCTGTCCATTTGCTATAATCACCCAATACATTGTTATTGTAACGAGCAAACAGTGGTTTATTAGACCAACTAAGAATAAGAAAGATAAAAATATTATTATTTTTAGAATATTTATTTATTTATCTGGCTGTGCCGGGTCCTCGTGTGGTCCTTGGGATCTTCCATCTTCGTTTCGACATGCTAGAGCTTTAGTTGCCGCATGGGGGATCTAGTTTCCTGACCTGGGATTGAACCTGGGCCCCTGGCATTGGGAGCATGAAGTCTTAGCCACTGGACAGCCTGGAAGTCCCTCAAAGATATCATTTCACCTTCATTTATTTCTTCTTCCGTGCTCTTTCTTCCTTTAGGTAGATCCATATTTCTGGCTCTTTGATTTTCTTTCTCTCAGAAGAGTGTGTTTTAGCATTTTTGAAGGCCAGGGTGGCTGTGATGAATTCCCTCGGGGATTATTTGTCAGAGAAGGTATTTATTTCTCCTTCACTTTTGAAAGATAAGTTTCACTGAATATAGTATTCTAGGTTGGTAATTTTTTTTTTCCTGTCAACACTTTAAATATTTCAGTCCACTGTCTTCTTACTTGCATGATTTCTGATGAGAAACCCCATGTAATTCTTATCCTTGTTCCTCTATAAATAAATTTTCTGCCCTCTCTGGCTTCTGTAAAGATCTTCTCTTTGTCTTTGATTTTCTAGTATTGACCAAGTTACCACTTTTGTGTTCCTGCTGGCTTACAGCTCCAAAGGTCTTTGTTCCAGGAAAGCAGCTCTTGGCTGTGATTCTCTGTGTTCACCCATCTCTCCAAATTTGGAGGTAATGTGTTGCCCTGTGACCTCAGTTTTCTGATGGGACCAAGAAAGGCCATTGGTTTTCAGTCTGTTCGGCTTCCTTCATATCATAAGGATGAGAGTGGCCCTTCCAAGCTCTTAGGCACGGAGCCCTGCTACCCGCTTTCTGTCACCTTTTTTCTCCACGTCCCACCTTTTGTCAGCTACAATATTTTTTTTTTGCAAAAGCTAGTTAACTTTTACATGGTCTGCAGCCACAACCAGATCCTCTCTGCTTGATTCACAGGTTGATTATAAAACTCAAATGCCATTAAACAGCATTTCATAATTATGACTATGTACATATTCATAATTCATAGTATTCAGTGTCCAAGTAATGAATGAAAATTAACTTTCTTCTCAGTGGCTCTACCCCTGGGCTTCTGTGTCCACCTCAAGCCATTTGCGGAAAGGCTGTAAATGAATATGTACAGAGTCATAACTATGAAATGCTGTAAACTCTACTGTAAACTACTTCCTAGAACAAAGAGAGTAGGGTGATTTCTTTAACCATCGCTGTTTTCTAAAGTGGGGCTCAGTGTTTCCTGGAGTTCGCCATCGTCAGCCTTCAGCTCCCCCCAGCGTCTGCCCCCTAATTGTCTGCTCCCTCCAATTTCCCCTGGGCTCCCTCCGCCCGCGAGCCTGGCTCCTTACATCCTGCTTCCAGGTCACCACCAAGAGCCTCCCAGACTGTCCAGGGTTGGAGCCCCTGTTGCTTATGCCCACATCTTTTTATTTCTGAATTTGCATTCTTATTTTGCTGGAGTATTTTCCTAAGAAAAAGGGGGACAGGAAAACAATTTTCTCAGTTCTTTGTCTGAAAATGTTTTTTGTTTTCCTTTGTACAGATTGTTAGCTTGCTGGAACACAGACTCCTAGAGAGCAAGTCATTTTCCCTTAAAATTTTAAAGGATAGTGTTCTATTGCCTATATGTATATACATGTATATGTATACATGTATGTATATGTACGTACATGTAAGTGTATGAGTGTGGATATGTGTGTGTGTTTGTAGAGAGAAAAGAAGGACCGTTTCATCCTCAAATGCCTGTATCCTCTTCTTCCTTAAATAGGGTCTCCTCTCACTAAATCTATTTCCAGCTGAACATGAATTCGAATGCATTCAGTGAATAAATCATGAAAAATAGCACCAGATAAATAATCAACCACATGATTACAAGAGACTCTTGTTAAAATGCAGTTAGGCCTGATACTTTCGTAAACACCACAAGGACTGTGGAATTTCTGTAGTCCACCTGTCAGTGGGGTGATCAACTTTTTTACGAGTTGAAACCTTAATAAGGATCCATCGCTCAGTTGCTTGTTTCTTCTCAAAGACCTCTTGATGATAAACATCTCTGTTATTTATAATTATATGTAGATTATTCTTTTCTAGATCCAAAATAGACTTTTCTAAATAATACTGAGATTAGCATATGCATTTGATTTTATTACTAAATTTTAATACCAAGTTGGCAATTTACCCTGCCGATGAAATGGAGCTGATTATCCTCTTCCTCGGCGTCTCGGCCGTGCGAGCCAGAGACGCAGGGCCCGTGGAAAGCAGCTCTGCAGCTGTGGTTGGAGAAACACGGCTCTTGGCTCCTTCTCTTTAGAAGCTGCTATTCCAGTTGCTGGAAACCTTCCTCTCTGCTTCCTGGCGTTCCGAGCTGTTCTTTGATACACGCTCCATCTTGCGAAGGAGCGCATAGGGGTTAAGATGCCAGTGATCCCCAGGGAATCTGTTACAGAAACGTGAACTTTGAGTGTCATCAAGCTATGTTTTGCATTATTTTACATCTTTAATAAATAAGCTCTATAGTCTCCAGAAACTTGGATTTGCTCTCACAGAGTCTTCTTTTAGAATTAAAGATATTTTTCTGTGTGTTGGAGTGGAGCGCAGGAGCCTCTTTTTCTGCGTGGATGTCCTTGTTGAGATGCACACCCAGATGGAATTTCTTTTTAAAATATTTTTACTTACTTATTTATCTGCTGCGTTGCATCTTAGTTGGGCCATGTGAGCTCTTTCGGTGCGGTACCCAGACTCTCCAGTTATGACGTGTGGGCTTAGGTGCCCCACAGCACATGGGGTCTTCGTTCCCCAACCAGGGATCGGACCTGTGTCTCCTGCCATGTAAGGTGGATTCTTAACCACTGGACCACCAGGGAATTGATATTTGAGAAAATACTAAGCTGTGTAGATCTTGTTAAAAAAAAGATGTTTTGGGTGCTCTCAGCTTGCCAACATAGTTTCAACCACTCTTTGAAAAAGAATTTAACATCTATTTTACTCAGCCCCTCTTTTCCTTGTCACTGGCTCTGACCTGCTTCCCTGATTTCAGAGTCCCTGCCATTTCTCAGTGAGGGCCCTGGTCAACTGAGGTCTCAAGGAACACAGCCCCGGCCCCCACCTCCCGAGTCCTGCCTCCATGCCATCTCTGCCATCACTGTCTGCATCTCCCCAGATCACGCCTCCGCACACGTCATGCCCGTGCTGAGGCTCCTGCACCTGCCCGCATCACAGGGCCGGATTCCTCCAGCCAGTCCTCCTCCCACACCCTCTGCTCTTCAAACCCTGTGAGCCTGACTGTCCAGGCTTCAAGACTCAGAGCGTCAGCGCAGCGTGGTCTGCGGCCCCAGCAGCAGCAGCGGCGCCGCACCCTCTCCCGCCGTAGCCCTTCCCTGAGCCCTCGTGCAACAGCATAGCTGACCTGTGTGCGGCCCCTACAGGCCAGGAAAGGGCGCCTCACCTTTGTTCTTGTCCTCCGCACTGTTTTGTACTCAGCAGGTGTTTGTTGATTGAGTAAGTGATGGCGTTTTTAACTAATATATTGTGTTCTTTCTTGGGGGACAAGTTGGGGAATCGGCTGGCACAATAACTCCATCAGTTACCTTGACTTCTTGCGAGCGGTGGAGAACAGCAAGCCGACGAGACCTCAGTCCCAGGAGAAAGAGGAGAGCGTGCCCATCAATTTTGCAGCCCTAAATCCAGAGGAGGTTCTGAAGAACATCCAGGAGGTCGTCGCCGCCTCCAGCCTGGCTTTGTCAATGGTACGGCAGGCCACACACACCTTTACGTGGGGACTGAGGCCCTGGCACCATGCCAGCTCCTGAAAACCACCTCACAAACCGGCCCCTCCTCCTGGGCCCCTCCCCCTCCCTCCACTCTCCTGGGGCATCAGAACCCGATGGTGGGTCGGGACCAGACTGTTCGTGTGAGCACATGTGTGTGTCCAGTTTTGCCCCATGCAAAGCTGCCATGATCACAGCCAGCATGTGTTGTGTGAGGCCGAAGCCCTCGCCTCCAGCAGAGGCAGGATCTGCCGTGAGGGCAGGGGTTTCTGGGCAAAGAGGGCAGAGGATGGAGGCCTCAGGAGAGAGTGGGCTCCCAGGCCCATGCGGGTGGGTGATGCCATCTCAAGGTGGCCTTGAAGAGGCTGCCCAGGGCAGGGCTGTGGCCAAAGACTCACTGTGACCAGAGCCCCCGGAGTGTGAGAAGGGAGTCCGCCCAGCACACTGACATTGAGGCTGACATTTCTTGACCCCGTAGGGTATGTCAAGACCCAGCCTACGTGGGGATAGTGCCATGGGATGCGTCCTCGGAAGACAGTGCCTGGGCCATGCTCCTGGTGAGGGGCTGGTCCCCCTTGACGGTCCCCACGTGAGCTGCCCCCTGCAGCAGACGTGGGAAGAGAAGCCGTGTGCAGAGGGCAGGCCTTGCCGCCTGATGAGACAGCGAATCCAGAGCCGCCCGTGCGATGTCGGGCGTGTGGTCCAGACGGCACAGTGGGAGCAGGGCTGTCTCTGTGACTGCGATATACAGACCCATGGACCCGCCCAAACACCCAGGCCTGGGCTTTTTAACCCCCTTAGCGCTGGGATGCAAGCTGGGCTCCTGAGTCCAAGCCTCAAGGGTCAGGGGGAGAGACGAGAGGCCAGGGGCAGCCCAGCCAGCCTGTGACTGTTCTGGAATGCCAGCGAGCGTGGCCTTCCTCCCGGACAGCAGAGATGGTCTGCGTGTAGGAATTCACGAGGATCTGACACTTTAGTGTCTTTTTTTTTTTTTAATGACTATGTGAAGATCACAGATTAGCATGTCCTCGCTGCGGGTCAGCTGGAATCCCGTCTATATACCCTGTCAACACCAGGTTGCCCGGGCCCAGGGGTCGCCTTCTGAGGGTTGCAAACTCAATGTGCATGGGGGGCCGGGAGTAAGGAAGTGACGCAGGGGCTGGGGGTGGCCGCAGCAGGCCGGGGGCACAGCCCTGTCCAGAGGGCAGCTTCTGCTCAGCGCCTCCGCTGACCGACCGCTGCTGAGCTGAGAAATGGTCCCAGCTTGGCTAGATCTTTGCATTTTTTATGAGCAGCTATGAAAGCTCCTGATTTCTCAATGCCAACACATGTTTCAGATCTGTCAGAGGCACTGTGCAGGCCAAATTAGTCCACTGCAGGGTGGCCCTGCCCTCTCCCAGCTCAGGGTGGTTCTCAAACCGAGGTCCGTAGAACCTGCGGAAGGAGCTACGGTTCTCACTCCCGAGAAACACTCCTTAGGAGGCGAGGTTTTAAGCAGGAGAGTGAGATTCTCTGGCCACAAGACTGCAAGTGGCCTGAATGGGAGGGTGGCCTTTGTGGCAGGGAGGGAAGGAAGGAATGACTGTCTGGGGAGAGGGGTCAGCACGGGGACCAGAGACACATACGGCGTCTCCGCAGGTCCCGGGGGACCCATCTCGGTGGAGCCTCTTATTTCTGAAATAATGCAGTGACACCTTGTATATCTGTGCAGAGTCTATAGCTTCCTGCTGCTGCTGCTGCTGCTGCTAAGTCGCTTCAGTCGTGTCCGACTCTGTGCGACCCCATAGATGGCAGCCAACAAGGCTCCTCTGTCCCTGGGAATCTCCAGGCAAGAACACTGGAGTGGGTTGCCAGTTCCTTCTCCAATGCATGAATGTGAAAAGTAAAAGTCAAGTCGCTCAGTCATGTCTGACTCTTCGTGACCCCACGGACTGTAGCCTACCAGGCTCCTCCGTCCATGCCTTTGCATATCTGAGCCTCCCTGCCCCCAGCCTGTGGCTTGTCAGGCTGGACTGATGCACAAGGAAGCCACCCAGCCCCAGGGAAGTGCGAGTCCTGTGGCCACAGTGAGCCAGACCCCAGCTCATCCCTTAGGTCCACGGAGCCTTGCAGCTCCACGGGGCCTTCTAACGCCCTCAGGACAGGATGCTCAGTCAGCGCCCTTCATCTGGAGGGTTGTTCCCCTTAACAACCTGCTGAGATCCACTGTGCACAGGTACCTGGGATGGATGTGTCTTCAGGTTTGCTGTAGTAAAATTTAGACCAATGCGAGTTCTGAAGTCCTGGTTTTTATACTGAAGACGTTCAGCACAGAGAGGTTGAGGGCTTGCTGTGGGTAACATGGCCAAGGTTCAAAGTCTACCTCCTGGCCGTGGCGCCAGAGGCTTCCCACTGTCCCTGGCTGTGTCATAATACCACAGGCAAACACAAACTTGCAGCCAGACAGCAATTTGAGGTTAATTTAGTGACACAGACAACACCACCCCCTGGACCGATGAGGGTGCCTAATTAGTCCTGAGTGACAATTAACTGCAAGGGAATTTGGGTTTCAGTCTGCAAGCACGTTCAATTCTCACTTAAGAAACTAAGATCTTAACCTGCACCTTGATATAGGTTTTTTAATGCAAGAGAAACTAATGATTTTGTTTCAACAGACGGGGGAAATGTGCTTCCTTTTTATAGCAAATGCTTGCACTTTGGTTTGACTGCTGTTCTGCTGGGTCAACACTGTCTTCCCCAGCTCTTCCAGCACAGATGTCAGTGGTGGGGTGTCCTTGGGAAGGAAGGCCGTGCGGGCTCTGGCCAAGGGTGGGCAAAGGACAGCAGCCTGAGGGTTCAAGCCCTGCGGTGGGGATGGGAGGGGTGGTCCCCTGAGTCCTCCTCCTGGCCACACTTCTGACGTTAGACTCCTATCACGAGACCCCTGCCCTACATCCCAGTGCAGTGGAATTTCACCTGAGCCTCTAGTTATGAATGATTCATTCAGGAGCTCGAGTTTAGTGATGAAGAGGCCTCAGGCAGGTTCCTTCACCCCTCAGCTTGAGACCAGTGAGAGCGGGGCCCCTCTTTCACTCCTCTTCCTCCTCATATCCAGGGAGGGAGGGAAGTGAGTTTCCTCAACAACACATCGGCTCCTGTACCAGGCGCACCTTCTACCTGCCTCTCAGTCCTGGGGCATTCATTTAGCAATTTAGAATCTACAGGGAACCCCCATTCACTTGATTTCATTTGCATTCCAAAAAGCAATACTTAAGAAAAAATATTTTTGAAATATTAGACTGTAATATCTGCTTTTTTTTTTTAATTGTAGGCATTTTCTGCATTGGATAAAGAGGACACTGGGTTTGTAAAGGCTTCGGATTTTGGACAGGTTCTTAAGGATTTCTGTTACAAACTAACAGATAACCAGTATCATTATTTTTTGAGAAAACTCAGACTTCATCTCACCCCCTACATAAATTGGAAATATTTTCTCCAGAACTTCAGCAGTTACATTGAGGAGGTAAGAGTATCCACAGCACATACACATTTCTCTTTGGAAAAGGGCTAAAATTAGTCTTGGCAAAATAGATAATTGATTAAAACCGTGTCACATAAATCGGCAGCCACCTGAGTTAATTAGCTTATTATAAATGAAAAGTTGATATTGATTCTACGTCGAGTGTCAGAAGGTACATATGTATCCTTTCCTTCACTGAAATGTTATTTTATTTCACTGATTTTCAAAGAAGTTTAGGAGAGGCTTCGAAGTTCTAGGAGTCACAGATCCCTGAAGATGATCCGGTGTCCAGAGAAGCCCGGCCCTGAGGGAGCTGGGACCTACTGTTCCAGGCTCTGGGCCATGCAGCAGCCAAGCCTGGGGTAGGGGTCAGCGTGGCTGTAGTGGGGTCCTGGGGGATGTCTGAGAGGACTTCCTGGAGAAAAGTGGGTGGCTGCTCTCCACGGGGCTCTCGTTCATTCCCGGGACCACTTCTCTGGCTGTGTAAACTGTCCCTTCTTAGGCCGTTTCCTCTGTCTCTAACTGCACAGGGACCAGCATCAGTAGTGGCGATCACAGGCTACTGTCAGTGGGCTTGGACCTCTTTGGTCTCCATTCTGTGCTGAGTCCGAGGGCGCTATGGTCCCTGCCTTCCTGGAAGGGGAGATAAAAACAGATGTGAAAAATACAAAAATAAGGCAGCAGCTAAATCTCAACAGGCTGTGCTGGGATGTATTTAATTGCACCCACAGACACACTCACACACACACACACTGTCATAGCTGGATTCTCCTTGCCTGGAGAATTCCACGGACAGAGGAACCTGGCGGGCTACCGTCCATAGGGTCACAAAGAGTCAGACACGACTGTAGTGACTTAGTACACAGGCACACGTAGCTGGAGGCTCGGGTCATTTCCGACTGCACACATTTGTATACAGTCAACATCTGAGTCCGTAAACCCTCAATCACTTACGTGGGATAAATTCTTGGAAGTGAGATGGCTAGAGCAAATAGTATGAACGTTTTTAAGGTCTGAGGCTCAATGCAGTAATAATGACAGCAGCAGAGTCTGTGTGCGAGGCACTGTTCTTAACCCTTTATAGGCACGAACTGGTGTATTCTTCTGCTGTCACGAAGAGGCACACGCTAGTAATATCCCATTTCATAGACAAGAACGCTGGGGCATGGATGTCAGGTCGTTGGCCAGTCACTCCCGGAGGTGGCGGCAGAGCTGGTTAGTGGCCCCTGAAGTCTGGCTCCCGCCTCCGGGCTTCTCAACGCTGTGCCAGCTCCTCTGGGGACTGCGAAGAGTTTCGTCTTTGCCATTTAGATGGTCATTCCTATGTACTATTCTGTTTCCTGGTTTAAAACTATATGTATATGACATTATATCAAACTCTGTCTTGAGCTTTAGGTTTTCTTGCTGTACTATCAGGAATTTAAGATTTATTTATGTCATTACACTGGCTTCAGTTCACTCGCTGAAGCTGCTATAGAACTAGCCAGGGAAGTGACAAGTGGATACATTCTGTTGAATGAGCAAACCCCGTTCAATCGTCCTGCTGCTCACGGCGGGCAGGTGGTTTGCCGTTTTCCCCGCAGCAAGCAGAGCACAGTTGGCCTTCTGTGACTGTGTCCTTTGCACACTCAGGGTCACTCCGCGTGGACCAACTGGGTTGGGGAGGGGGCGGGACAACACAGGTTCAGCTCCACAGACACCCCCACGGTGGCTGCAGCGATCAGCATGTACTCCGGCCGGCCCTGCGGGAGAGCTCCCCACGCGCCATATCCTGGAGCCCTGGGTATTATCAAGATTCAATTTCTGCCGACACTTTCGAATGTTATCAGCCACCCAGGCTCCCTCCTCTGGGAACTGCCTAAAAGGGCCCCACTTCTTTGTTGGGTGGTCGTTGTAAATATCTCCTCCCGATCAGCGACTTGTCTTTTCTCTTTGTTTATGGTGACTCTCCCTGTTTTTATGTGACTTATATCTTTTCGCTGATTTTAAAAGAAATATCTGTTGAGAAAATTTTTGAAAATACAAGTGTAAAAAAAAAAAAAACCAGTCATTTAACCCCACGATGATGGTGCAACAGTAACAAGCTCCATCCTGCGGAGCGAGACCTTCTGAGCTCCGGGTCCACCCCGTGCATCACCTCACCTGGGGTGAGGGAGGGGATGGGTGGAGCAGGTGGGCTCCGGAAGTCAGGTACCACCCGCCTGCTTCCTCAGCCAGGTGGATGCCAGGCAGTTCAGCTTCCGAGCTGGTCTTCTTCCCAGGGCCCAGGGGCTGCTTCGGAGAGCTTATTCGTCTATTTCTAGTGCATCCCCCCCCCTCGTTCTTTTATTGTGGTGAAACACACATACTGTAAGTGTCACCGTCGTATCCTTTTCTAAGTGCACAGCCCAGGGGCATTAAGTCCACTCATGTTGCTGTGTAACCATCTCCAGAACTCTCTCGATCTTGCAAAACCAAGCCTCCGTCCTCATTAAACACTTAACTCCCGACCCCTCTCCCCCAGTCTCTGGCAAACACGGTTCTGCTTTCTCTATGAACCCGACACCTTTAGGTGACTCGGATGAGTGAAATCATACAGTATCTGTCCTTTTGTGTCTGGCTTGGTTCACTGAGCGTGATGCCTTCAGAGTTCATCCTTTTGTAGCACGTGTCAGAACGCCCTTCCTTGCTAAGTCTCATAATATCCATTGTGTGGATAGACTGTATTTTGCTTACCCATTCACCTATCAGCACACACTTGGGTTGCTTCCAAGTTTTAGCTCCTGTGAATAATGCCGCCGTGAACCTGAGCATACAAACCAAATGCATGTTTTTACATAGTGGAGGTAACGCTGAAGATGTAATCACATATCTTGCTTTTTTTCTCCTTAACATTACATGTCACTTCAAGTTCTTCCAAACATAAGTTAAATGTCTGTATAACATTCCATTGACTCTTTATTTAGAGTTTTTTTTTTCCCCAAGTTTTTGAGATTGTCATTTACTTTGCAGCGAACACTTTGTATGTCTACGTCCACATTTTGGATTTTTTCTCCTAAAGAAAGAAACTGAGAAATGAAATACCTGGGTTCAAAGGATAGGAATGCTTTTATTGATCTTGAAAGCAGCCCCATTTAAAGAAAATAATTTCTTTTTCTGTGAGGTTGAATCCTATGAAATTGCCATCTTTAGAGCCCTAAATGATTGACTGCTGACAACTTCATATGGTTTAAGCTAATAGTGATAGTTGCCGTTTGTATCCATTTACATGATTCGGAGCATAGCAATCATTGTGATGGAGAAAATTAAAGTCACCCCTCGGGATAAAGTGTTAACATTTGGAATGAAAGTGTTAATCACTCAGTCATGTCTGACTCTTTGCAACCCCATGGACTGTAGCCTGCCAGGTGCTCCTCTGTCCATGGGATTCTCCAGGCAAAAATACTGGAGTGGGTTGCCACGCCCTCCTCCAGGGGATGTTCCCGACCCAGGGATCGAACCTGGGCCTCCTGCCTTGCAGGCGGATTCTTTACCAGCAGGAAAGCCCCGTATCTTGATAGACTTACCTCTAGTCTTCTTCCCTGTACAGATATCCTTTGGCGGTGGGGTCAAAGACAGGGAGCACGTGCTGCTGAATTGGGGACTGTTGGGGCTTTTCCTCAACTCTTAAAAGACTTTTTTTAAAACAAACATTTATTATTTGTATCAAAGTAGTATATGCCCATATAGAAAAAAAAAAAAAAAAAAAGAATTGTTGCAAAAGATTCCAGAACAGAGACCACTTGATCAGCTGTTCACCCCAGTCCCATCCCACAAAGCAGCCCCTGTAACTCCTGCCGATTCTCTAGCTATACCTCCTTGACCCTCAGCTTCTTGTCCCCCCCCATTTCTTAGCCATCCCCCACCCCAGAACTTTCACCATTTCCCACCCCAGCCACCCAGCCTCTCCTCTAGGCCCCTGCACATCCCTCCCAGAGCTGCCTCTTCCCCTCCCGTGACATCACTGGCATTTCCGCGTCAACAGTGTGTCTCCAAAGCGTGGATCTGGTGGGATGTGCCCCCTCCCACCCACTTTGTCCGTTAGCCAGGGCTTCCGGTGGGCCGCTGTGCACTCAGCACTGGGCAGGGTCCTGAGGTCAGCCATTGAGCCGGGCCTGTATCGTAGCAAGAGACAGATGAGCAATGAGAACACGTATCAGATGTCAGCATCTGATCTGTGCTGTGGGGTCAGATAAAGCTGGGCAGAGGAGGGCCCAGTGAGAAGGGGACATCTGAGCTGAGACCTGGCAGAGAGGAGGGAGAGAGCTGCCTGACCACTGGTGGGGGGCAGCGCCCTGGAGAAGCCGGCTGGCTTGAGGTTTGGCTGCCGGGGCTGGGGTGAGGGGCAGGGCAGAGAGGGCTAGGAGCAGGCGCCCAGGGAGCAATGGGGTGGGCGGCCTCGTAGCACTTTGAGCCACGTGGAAGCCCAGGGGAGGCTTGGGGAGAAGAGTGTCGTGACCACGCGGGGCCTCGGGGGAGAAGACTCGGGGGCCGGGGGCCAGCAGGGAGGCTCCTTCGGCAAGTGGAAGGCGAGAGGACGAGTCAGGACCAGCCCTTTGACTGGGGGAGGGAGCAGGGCGCAGGAGTCCCAGGCCCCTGGCCTCACCGACGCCCCATCGCTGGGCCCACGGAGGCTTCCAGGCCCCCAGCTGCCACCGCGTGTCCTTGCCAAGAACCCATGGGCACGTGCCCAAGCCCTTCCTACGGGCCCCTGGCCATGCGGAGCCCTCACGGGCCCCGCCCAGAGGCTGCACCACTGGCAGCGGAGGAGGCCCGTCCTTGCTCACGGGTCCCTCTGAGCTTCTCTGCCGGCTCTGGAGTCCCTGAGCCCAGAGCATGGCGAGGGAGGTGCAGCCCAGAGCCTCGAGTGTTGACCCTGCTTCCCACCCACGCTTGTTCTACCTGAGCTCATCTCGGAGTCCCCTGTGCCTCCGGAAGCACCTTGCCGAACATTCCTAAGAGGAAGCTTTAGGACTGGTTGTAACGCAGGTGACGGCAGGAAGTGTGCTTCGAGACAGAAGGGAGCCGGGGGGCTGGAGGGGCTGCAGCAGGGATGCTGGCACCCCCCGGCCAACTGCTCTGCCCTCCTGCTCTGCCTGTCTGCGTGCACTAGGCGCTTGGGGTGAAATGGTATCAGCCCCTGAACTGGCTTGGGGAGGAGGTGTGAAGATGGAGATGCCTTTACCAGAAGAGCAAGTTGAGGCTGGGACTGCTCACCTGAAGGATGGGGCACGGGTCGACCACAGATGTTCAGGGCACATCCATCTGCTGATGGGGGAGGGGGCAGGGGCAGACCACCTGGGCTCCGCACCCCTCGTTCCAGAATTCAGGTCCCAGACCCTGGAGACGTCTCAGCAGGGACGTGGTCGGCTCCCACGAGGGTGGACTGGGATGGCCAGGCGCCTGTGGACGAGCCAGGACCCTGCCCCTACCTGGTGGCGATTTCAGAAGTCTAGTCACAGGCTAACGACCATTCTTGACAGAAGGAAAAGAAGTTAACTAACAACAGGAACAGTTAATGCATCCTCCTCGAGCTCATTAAATACGACACCAGCCATCCCTTCCTCTAGGGAATGCACCGGCGGCAAGTAATTAAAAGGAGATTACGAAATGTAATTAAGGCAGTCGGGACCTCTCCTTGCAGAGGAAGTTCGCCGTGAATAATCCCCAGCTGAACTGAATCGGCTCTTGGAGAAGGGACAGCTGCAAAGGTAGGGGAGGCGTCGCGAAAGGCCTCGCGGGAGCTGGGAGCACCCGGAGCGTAAAGACGGCGGCTTCACCCGTCTCTTAGATGGGGTGCCAAACGCCCCCCAAAACCTGTATAGATCCGTCTCCTGCGTCCATCACACACCACAGGGAAAAGCGCCTCAGCTCCCATCACATCAAATGCCGCGGTACTTTCCAGACCCCAGGGTGCAGCTGAGCCCTGGCGTTTCGGCCCCCGCTGCCCGTGGCACACCCCTGAAGCGCTCCTCAAAGTGTGGGGGGGCGCATAGCCAGTACAGATCAACCATCCTAGCATCGGCTCCACGCGTGGGCCCCACGTTCCCCACTGGGACCCCGCACCACCACCCAGCCCCGAGCCCGCAAGCTGCTGACCACCGAGGCAGGCACTGGTCAGCTTTGCCGGCCAGAGTCAGGATGAGACGCACTCGCCTAGGTGGCACCAAAGAGGAGCAAGGAGGTATTATGAAAACCAAAGCGCTCCCGGGGCCTCAGTTGCAAAGTAAAGAAAGATTAACCAGGGCAAGCCGTGGACGTCAGCACCAACACCTTTCTCGCAAGATTCTCGCAAGCCGGGTGAAGATGTCACCTGAGTGTCTGCCCTCAGCAAATACCTCTTTTTCATTTCTGGGAAAAACATTTTACCTTCAAGAAGCTACGTGCAAGCTATATAGAGTATCACCTTGTTTTTAGAAAATCATTTCTGTTTAACATTTAAGTCTTAAAGTGAAATTTCAGTATCCTTTGTGAATATAAAATAATGCTCAGAGCAGACATAGAATTTTTAAAAGACACAGTAGGAACCCATATAAAATCTTTCTACTTTATTACCATGGAAATAATGGAATTTTTAACAAAGCACATCCTTATTCAATGCAGAGTAATTATTTTGCCATATTTTAGCTAACCGAGACGCAGTGAGATCAGTCCTTACCTGGTGTTTATAATATATCACCTCTGAACTTATCCAGTGAGAGGTTAAGCAACTTGGAGATGATTTTTTTCCAAGAGAGAATTTAAGGTTGTAGTTTTCAACCAAAGAAGAGACCGTAACCCACATCAAAATGGGTATAATCTTTCATGAGCATCACGTTTATATTAGTTGCCAACAGTGTTACTTTGATTTATTTTTCTTTTTATTGTAAGTATAATGGTGTCCATGTATTTTTAATGAGTATTGTAAAGAATGGGGACATTTCCTTTTCAGGAAAAGGCCCAAAGATTATTGGAAATAAAGAAATTATTAAGATATGCCATTCCAGTTATTTACTCTTTCCCCTGATGCCAAAAAAAAAAAAAAAATCCAAGTTCTCTAGATATAATTTGGGGGATTTTTGAATGTTTCCCCTAAATTTCACTGACTTTCCACTTCCAAAGGAGTACTTGCTTCCTGTTGTTATTGTTGTCCAGGAGACGGTCGAGGACACGGCAGCTTGGGAGGGATAACTCAGGTCTCCTGGACACTTGGGGTGACCTTGGTGACGGTGCAGGGTGAGGGGCTCTGGGCCACCGTGCCTGAGCTAAAGGAAAAGAAACACAGTCAACCGCCTGCAATGAAAATGACACCCTCACACCAGAGGAGCAGTCCGGGGCCAACCTGCTCAGGCTACCTGACCACCAGTCAGCGTGACGCACTGTCCTTCTCACGAGGTTAAAATGCATGTGTGCATGCTAAGTTGCTTCAGTTGTGTCTGACTCTTTGTGACCCTATGGACTGGGCTTCTCTGTCCACGGGATTCTCTTAGGCAAGAGCGCTGGAGGGGGTTGCCGTGCCCTCCTCAGGGAATCTTCCAGCCCAGGGATCGAACCCGAGTCTCTCTTGTCTCCTGCACTGGTAGGTGGTTTCTTTACCACTAGCACCACCTGGGAAGAACCCAGTTCTCCCAAACCGGAGTGGTTGAAGCACCCCACAGTCCAGGGCCCCACCTGGACCTGGAGCTGCCAGTCGGAAGGAAGAGCAGTGCCCCCCGCCACCCGCGCCTTCATCAGCTTCCAGGAGGGGTGGGCAGTCGGGAGGACTGGGCACGGGCTGCTCTAGCAGCTGCCAGATGGGCCCCGGCTGGAAGCAGGACGGGCTCGCCCGCCAAAGCAAACTCAGCCTGGTCTCCACGCATCTCGCAGAAAAGCAAAGGGGCCGTGCCAGGCTGGCAGCCACCTGAGCCCGCTCACCGCCAGCAGGGCCAGCCTCAGCCCGTCTCCAGGGGGCCCTGGGCAACTCCTCCAGTACCTCACGAGCATTCCCCTGGTATCCGGGCTGGCATTCCCTCCCTATTCCTACCTAGGAGGGACACTCTCTGCCTGTTCAAGTAAGCAGACTGTGGTGTAGCCTGCCCCAGAGACCCTCACTCATTTTGTCCCTCCAGGGATTTGTGATCCAATTCAATTGCCGCTTTTGGATCAATTAAACACCAGCATTGAGCTGTACTACTGATTCTACAAGGTCGTGACCATATCAGGAAGCTAGGAGTCAATCTAAGAAGTCGTTGTCCCAAGCAAGCCTTGCAGAGCAAATCCAGGATGGCACTTGCGTCTTAATTGTTACCATGTACCTGCGTGTCTGGCTTGGATGGGAGCTGCTTGGGTTCTGGCTTTAACTGCCCCATTCAACTGGGAGCTTCTTACCTCCCCACGTTTAGCAAATGTGAGCAACGATGTGCGAGGCCCTGGGCCAGCCCTGGTGTCCAGGCTGGTGGGAGGACAGGTAAGCATGCACACACCTCCCCAGGGGCAAGGACTGCTCCGGCAGAAATGGCCCCAACCATTCGTGAAGGAACCAGAAAGCTCCACCTCTTGGCCTTCACTGAGGCCTGAATATGAATGGTCCCTGATAAGAGACTGGGAGGAGGAAGCGCGTCACCTCCCTGGTGATCCTGCCCGGCCAGTTCCTGCATCTTGCCACCCACCCACAGTCAGATACCAACATCCAAACAGAGGCTGATACCCACTGGGCATGTGCTGTAAGCCCAGCCCTGTTCCAGGCTCTTTACCTGAATTAACTCAGCTCATCCTCTTAAGAACCCTTTCCAGTTCAGTTCAGTTCAGTCGCTCAGTCGTGTCCGAGCTCAGTCCCATGGACTGCAGCACGCCAGGCCTCCCTGTCCATCACCAACTTCCAGAGTTTACTCAAACTCAGGTCCATTGAGTCAATGATGCCATCCAGCTGTCTCATCCTCTGTCATTCCCTCCTCCTGCCCTCAATCTTTCCCAGCATCAGAGTCTTTTCAAATGAGTCAGCTCTTCGCATCAGGTGGCCAAAGTATTGGAGTTTCAGCCTCAACATCAGTCGTTCCAATGAACACCCAGGACTGATCTCCTTTAGGATGGACTGGTTGGATCTCCTTGCAGTCCAAGGGACTCTCAAGAGTCTTCTCTAGCACCAGGGGGCAACAGGAACAGAGAGCTTCAGCATGTATTCCCGGTTGCACAGCTAGAAGCACCAGGGCCAGGATTAGAAATCCAGCCAGCACCAGGCCCCTGCTCTCAGCTTGCTGCTGTCAGTCTGAGTGTCTGAGTGTCCACCATACAGGGCTGCTATTCTGGTTAAGCGAGTTAATGCGGAAGAAGCTTCGCATGGTCCTGAACATAGCAAACACCAAATGTCTGCATTATTATTATTTTTCATTCTCTCCTCTTTCATTGAGTGCCTGGTTAGTATACAATGTTCAGTAATGATGTGATTACACAGCGTGTAATTTATCTGGGTGGAAGAATTCGTTTTCATAGTTTCATAGATGACTTCAGCCAGGAATTCATTATTGAATCATTAAAGGGGTCTCAGGGGTAGCTTAAGTGTTTCCTCTGTTTCTCTGCATTTTATGGCACTTTCGTGCCACCGAAGGGTCTGTGGATTGGGTGTTTGCAGACGCGTCAAGTGGATCCTCTGCGAATTTTGAGCTGTGGAGGGGAAGTGAGCCCAAGGAACGGGAGTGCGAGGCCCTCGGTCTACGTGGTCAGGGCAGAGGAGGCAGAAAGGGCTCTCTGATGAGCTCGCAGTGCATCCGGACGTCGGGAGTTGGGCTTCCCAGGTGTCAGGATCAGTGCGTGCAGAGACCCAAGATGGGAAACCCGTACTTTGGGAACAGCTGGAGTGAGGGTTTGGGGCCGGGGTGAGGAGAAGGAGAAGGAGGGGGATGTGAGGTGGGGATAGAGGGTCCAAGAGGGAGGCTACAGGGCAGTGCTCTGGGATGGGTCTCCCCCGTGCTTGCCTCCATGGGCATCCCAAAGCATCAGCTCCTCCAGGCAGGGGCTGGCCTCAGCCGTTCCGGTCCCCGTGCCTGGGACAGAGGCCCGCAGTAGGCCCTCAGTCTGTGGTGACGCCTTTCTTGGGTAGGCTCTGTACTCGTGCGTGTGGTGGGGGCTGGGGCCACGGGAGGATGGGAGAGCACAGCTCTGAAGTCAGGCCGTGTTGAGCTCCGTCATCAGCTCACAGGGTAGCAGCCCAGGTCCTGATCTCTTCAGGGAGAAGCCCCACTTACTTATCTAGAAACAGGGAGGACACAGCTGCCCCCAAGGGCAAGGAGAGGGTCAGAGGAGCTTCCGCAATGCTGCAGCTTGGAGCCTGGATGAAAGAGCACAGCAAAAGGTGGCTCCCAGGACCGGGTCTCAGTAAACCTGGGTTCAGTTTGAAGCTTGAAGCTTGGCTTGAGTGTAGCCCTTCCAAAGGAAAAGGAAGCTGAAATCTCCAGATCTGGGTCTGTTCATCGCCCAGAAAGTATCCCTGCTCGGTCAGAGACCCCAGGGTGGGCAGTATCACTCCTCAGGAAACCCGAGTGGTACCTGCAGTTCTGGCGTATCTCTCTCACTTCTGCACGCAGTGTGCTGAACTGCCAAGGCCTATCCGTCCATCACTAAGGCCTCCAGACCTCCCGATACCCGATCGTCCCCCCTTGGCCCCATGCGCGGGGGTCCCTGGGAGTTGCCGAAGCTGGTTCCTTGATCCAGCGGGAGGCGTCTGCATCAGCACGTTTGCACGCAGAGCTTTCCCTTTATTTTCATCTAGATTTTTAAAAATGTTTTATCTTTTTTTTTTGACAGGCAGTTTTGCTGCTGTTGTTATTTTTAGCATTCATTAATTCACTGTAAATACAAATGAAGATACAGTACAATTAATTTCTTTGCTAATCAAAATATTTGATCAAATGAAGCAATTTTTCAATTCTTAGAAGTAATTACACTGTTCTTTAAAAGGAAGTGGAAGAATTCTTTACTGAGTATTTCTAATTAGGAGTTTTTGCTACCTGCTGTGTTCTTATTCTGTATGAAATTTCAGGATTTTTTTTTTTTACTCCTCCTCTATGGAATCATGGGAAAAAACTGTTTGTCTCCCTAAGTATTCAGAACAAAACTTAGTAGAAGAATCATGCAGTCTGATTAGCTTAATTATATCCTTCCTAAGACTTAAATCAATATACCGACGTGTTTCTAACCTGAGAGCTGGGGCAGACCTTACTTAACCATGTGGTCCCAGCCAGGTGGAGGCCACCTTGGACGCCCACAGGACGAGTGACATCAAGTCTTTTTGCTCGGTGACCATCAAGGAGCAGTGACAGCCAAAAGGCCACCTTGTCTTCTCTGCAGTCTGAGCTCAGTACCTTTTATTTCTCACTAGCCAGAAATTCAGAACTGAATCAGTCAGCTGTCGCTGTATAACAGAGAGCTCCAGCACTGCCAGGACTGTAAACACTTGTTCAGCTTTTGCATGTGGGCTGGCTGGCCTGGGCTCAGCTCTGGTGGCCTCCCTGGAATGTCTCTGCTCCCTTGGACCAGAGTGAAGCAGGTGAGCTCCTCTCAAGACAGCACCACAGACACAGCGGGGTTTGCCGACCACACAAAGGCTTCTTAATGCTTCGACCCCGTGGCACTGGCTGACGTTCCCTTGGCCAAAGCAGTTGTATGGCTGAGCGCAAAGCTGTGGGATAGGGAAACATTCTCAGCTCTTCAGTGGGAGGAAACCCAGAGCTGCATGGCAAAGGCTGTGGGGATGGGAGCTGAGGAAGCAGGCCTTGAGTGCCCCGTGCCTCCAGGAAGCATACACCCGCGTGTCTCCATCTCCAGCTGTACTGGATCTCTGGACAGTTCGCCCGCCCACCCTGCCGTGTTCTTGCTTCCCTGTTGTCTAGAGAAGTTGCTTAGGATACTATGTCATGGAAAATTGATAAGTCAGCCAAGACGTGGCTGGACATAATTTATTGACAGGGTACTAGAAGGCTGTTTTCTAAAATCACTCCCTTAATAGATCTATTGAAATGAGAGTACAATGAAACCGAACATGAGCTAACAGAATTCCTGGGTCAGTGAGCCATCCAGAGCACACCCTGCCTGTGTCGCTGATTCTGGTCCTTGGCTAACTTTCCCCAGCTTGTTTGAACTTGGGGGGGCACAGGCTTCTCCCTTGGGGTTTCCCCACACGTGGATGCTCAGTTGCTAAGCCATGTCCACCTCTTTTGCAGCCCCGTGGATTGCAGCCAGCCAGGCTCCTCTGTCCGTGGGATTTCCCAGGCAAGAATACTGAAGTGGGTGGCCACGCCCTCCTCCAGGGGATCTTCCTGTCCCAGGGACCAAACCCACAACCCCCTTCAAATATGAGTTCCCTACAGCGGAGCCAGAGCTAATTCCTGAATCAGTGGGGTGCTCCCTGTATTTCCCCTGTCTCCTGGAGTGATTCTCGTGGGGAGTTCCCTCCGACTGGTGTGGCTGTCACGACACTACAGACGGAGAGCCTTGGCCCGGAGAAGTGAGGCGCCTGCATAAGGTCCGGCTGGAAGCTGGGAGAGCAGGGTGGTACCCTGGCCATCCCGAATCTGAGCCCACGGCAGGCCCAAGGCCATTGGCTAGAAGCCCAGGTTCTCCCCCGCCCCAGGGTGTGTGACCACATCTAGACCAGGTTCCCCACCCCAGGCAGGTTGGCTTAGCCTGCAGGCCAGAGCGGACACCACGTGCCTCTCCCCTCTGATGGCTTGCGACAGAGACCGTGGCAGCCAGGAGCCAGGACTCAAACCCACGTCTGCCCCGCCTCCTGACTCAGGCCAAAATGTCTCTTAAAAAGCCGGCAGGAGCAGCGAGAAGGCCGCCCGTGCCGGCCAGCCATCGGGTGAAGCGCAGCATGTGTGTCGTCCTGTTGAGATCTGAGGCTGCCCTTGGAGACGGTTCGGTTTTATCCCCGTGGGTAAAGGGAGGGCGGAGGGTGTGCGTCTTGCCTGAGGCCACCAGAAAGAGCCGTGCGGAGCTCTGTTCAGCCCTGGCTGGTGCCAAAGCCCTCAGTTGACCGTGAGCTGTCCTCACCATCCGCCCCGGCCCCTCCGCTGGACCGGCCCAGCCTCTGACCCCCTTCGGCTCCATCCAAATCAGCCGAAACTTGGGTTCCTGGTGTGGCTTCCCTGGCAGTGCTCAGAGGCATGTGCGACCATCCCTTCTTCCTGTTCCGTGTCAGGCGCTGAGTGATGATGGCAAGTGCGGCCTGAGCCCCAGGGGGACAGGACAGGGTCTGGAGGGGGGCCTGCACTGAGCCTGTAAGCTCCCCCCGATGGTCACCCAGCACTGTGTGCGCTTGGAGACACCCCAGTCTGAGCAGAAGGCGGCATCAGAGATGTCGGGGCTGTGGGGCGAGGGGAGGGGCTCTGAGCTGGGGCAGAAGAGGTGCCTCTGGGAATTCAGCACAGGCCTCCCTCTGACCCCCAACCCAGACCACCTCCCTCTAACCCAGGCCGCCTCCCTCTGACCCCCAATCCAGGCCACCTCCCTCTAACCCCCCAGTCCATGCCGCCTCCCTCTGACCCCCAATCCAGGCTGCC
>NW_024070213.1:5673732-5710705 GCF_014754425.2 Oryx dammah
CCCAGTCCATGCCGCCTCCCTCTGACCCCCAATCCAGGCTGCCTCCCTCTGACCCCCTAGTCCATGCCGCCTCCCTCTGACCCCCAATCCAGGCTGCCTCCCTCTGACCCCCTAGTCCATGCCGCCTCCCTCTGACCCCCAATCCAGGCTGCCTCCCTCTGACCCCCTAGTCCATGCCGCCTCCCTCTGACCCCCAATCCAGGCTGCCTCCCTCTGACCCCCTAGTCCATGCCGCCTCCCTCTGACCCCCAATCCATGCCGCCTCCCTCTGACCCCCCAGTCCATGCCGCCTCCCTCTGACCCCGCACTGGTTGGAGCCGCCTCTTGGGTGAGTCCAAGCAGCAGCAGGATTTAGAGCCACTGGATTTCACTGTAAAGCTTGGTTTTTACTAAATGAGATACGTGGCTACATTTCAATCCAAGAAAAGCTCCACAGACGTGCGATGCTGTTAGCCGGTTCTTTGCTGACTGTGTGGTTCCTGTCTTGGCGCATTTTTCCTTTTATGTATTGTGCTACTGCTGCCGGGTGGTCACAAAGGGGACCGGGGGTTTTCTTTTTGGCACAGGTGGCCTGTGTTTCTCTGTGATATCAAGAGGGACAAGTGTTTAGTAAAACAAGGTTCTATGTGAATACCCTTGAAAAAATGAGAGAGGATTCCTTCCAAACATGGAAGTCATCCTGTAATTGCGTCAAACCGTAGTGCATAAGATTCCACTATTTTTTTTTCTCTCATTTGTAAAGTCACCGGAAGAGCCTTGCAAGCATCCAGTTGTCAGATGACGGGCTGCAGGAGGAGCGGGCCCACCGCTCCCGCTCCAGACAGTCGTGGGGACGGAAGCAGGCGCCCGACGCCCCATCCCTTCCCCAAGCTCTGTCTTGCAGCTGCGATCCCTATCCTGAGGAGGCCTTTTATGTAAAGCATAGTTGGTTTTGGAAAGTGACATTTGCATCTGAAGATAGTGGTGTCTTTTCTGATGAGGAGAAACATTGCTTCCAGTTATAGAAAAAGCCCTATTTTCCCCCATTCAGATAGAACGGTCACGTGACAAGTGCCAGGGACACAAAAGCGCCAGACCAAGAGCCATCTGCTCCTCCCCGGTGTCTCCAGTCACTTGGAGCGCGGCTTTGCAAAAAAGCAAGGTGGGGACCAGAACATGGGTGCCTGACCGCCTCGAGCCCAGTGCCCCTGATGGGCAAGCCGGGAGGCCCTGCCCTCCCGAGGCCAGTGGGCGCCCCGGGTGGCACGGGGTGGGGAGGGCTGGGACCACATGCCCAGCGCCCGGGGACCTTCCAGTCCCAGGCTGGTCCCGCGTGCACCAGGGTGATGGCCGTGGTGCCGCTGGGGGCGGGGCCCCCGGTGACCTCTGTTTCAGTTTGTGCCCTGTTTGTAGTTTCCAACTTTTCTGCCATGGACACACAATAATCACCTCTGCTGGCAGCCCGAGAATATTCCCCAACCGGCCGTGAAACCAGCTTTGGGACAAATCCGAGTCACCCTCCCTCTCTGCGTCCTCAGCCTGGCCCCTGTGTGGCTCTGGGGGCTTGGGGAAGAGAACTGGGGGATGCAGGAGGCCGGCGCTGCTCCCCCGTCCTTCATGCCAGCTTGCCACGTGAGGTTTGCGAGGATCTGTGCCTCCTTCACCTCCGGGCTCTGAGGTTTCCTCCTCAGGGAGCGATTCCCATCAGCTGTGTCGAGAGTACATGACCCGTCTCGTAATCTCTGCTCACCTGTGAAACTGGCCCTCCTCTCTCTCCCCGGCCCCAAGACCCTCCCCTGGCAGAGGCTATTTAAGGCTCATCTTTTACTTCCATATCCCGCGCATCAGCAGAAGAGCCTGGCACACAGCAGATGCTCCCGGGGCGTCTGTGGATGGCTCGATGCAGCCATCGTGGGCGTGCGTTGCGTGTTCGTCCTCTCTGGGTGCATCACCCGTGTGTGGGTCACATGCCTGCCTCAGGTGCTTGGGCTGCCCCCGCTCCCGCCCCTCCCCCTGGGGCTCTGGGATTCAGTGTGACCCACGTGTCACTGTGATTTCCTGCCCAGGCGGAGATGGGCAGTCACACCGAGCAGGGCTCCTGGACCCCCGCCCCTCTTCTGCTTTGCTTGCCACCAAGCCGTCCCTGCCTCCTGACCTCCGGACCCCAACCCGTGGGAGAGGGAGGCAAGACTCGCAGCTCGGGAGCCCCAGTCATCTGCCCGCCTCTGCCCTGGCTTACTCCTCCTCCAGAGAACAAGTGTTAGTGCTGGTGTGTGTATACACATGTGTGCGTGTGTGTGGTCATGTGGACCAATTTGCTGCACCCCTTCCCACTCTGCATACTGCAAACATTTTACCATACTGTTAAACTATTTCTTGAAGCCTTCCAAATAGCTGCATTGTAGAAATACTATGGTTTATTTAGCCATTCTCCTGATTTAGACAATTTTGACCTCTAAAGTGTTGCTAATTTTTTGTGAACTGTGTAAATAATACTGTGTGTGTGTTAGTCGCTCAGTCGTGTCTGACTCCTTGCGACCCCATGGACTGTAGCCCACCAGGCTCCTCTGTCCATGGGATTCTCCAGGCAAGAATCCTGGAGTGGGTTGCCAGTTCCTTTTCCAAATAATACCGTAATGATCATGATTTCATCTTGTTTACTTCCTTGAGGAGAGTCTTCAAAGGGCAGGTGCCAGGTGGAAGGACAGGCACTTTCACGGCTCCGCCTACCTTATTCTACCTTTCCCAACGCTGATATTGTCACTCCAGACATTTGTGTTTCTTAGAAAAAAAAAACAAACGGAATCTTGGTTTCATTTCTATTTTTTTTAAAGAGTGGTGAAATTTTTTAAATAACTATCTCACTTGTGGCCGCACCGTGTCTTCATTGCGGCACGTGGGCTTTGCTTCAGCTGTGATCGGCAGGGGCTGCTCTTCAGCTGTGGTTGCGGGCTTCCTGTAGCAGTGGCTTCTTGTTGCAGAGCGCAGGCTCTGGACGCCAGCTCGGCACTTGTGGCACGTGGGCTTAGCTGCTCCACAGCCTGTGGGATGTTCCCAGACCGCGGGGTAAACCTGTGTCCCCTGCCTTGGAAGGCAAGATTCTCAACCACTGGACCACCAGGGAAGCCTCTAGATCAGAGCTTTCTAACAGAAGACCTAGGGTGGCCGTGCAGAGCAGTCATTTGTTTGATTGGCTGTGTTGGTGACACTGCTTATCCGTTCTTTCTTTGAACAAAGATCAAGGCCCCACTGTGTGCCGGGTTCTTTAAAGCACTCGGGGACTCAGCAGTGAGGAAAAGACCGGAGCCCTGGCCTTGAAGTTTATTTTCTGTTGGGATGGAGAACAATTAGGTTAAATATAAGGTGGACCAGAGAGTGGAACATGGGATGGAGAAGGAGAAGGGAAAGGCAGCGGGAATGAGCGTGTCGTTCGGCTCAGGAATATGGTGTGAACCCTGAGGGGAGGGCAGGAGCAGCAAGTGCCAAGGCCCTGAGGCAGGAACGAGCTTGTACGTATGAAGCACAGCAGGAGGCTGGCATGGAGTGAGGTCAGAGGTCCCAGTGGGCGGGCTGGCGGCCATTGTGATGCCCTGCCGGTTGCTCCAGGCAACGTGGGGAACCCCTGGAGAGCTGTGCATGACCTGCGCTTTAGAGATCGTCCTCAGGGGAAAACGGTGCTGGCTTTCTGATTATGGCTCGGCCCTCCCCCACCCCTCTGCCCAGAGAACAAGTGCTAACACGTATGTGCCTGTGATGCTCCTGCGTGTGTACTTTTAACAGATTGAGGGTGGAAGGAACGGGGCTGTGATTTGTGGCAAGATGATGGTGGCCTGGACCAGGAGGTGAGGGTGGAGCAGTCAGTTTCCAGGTATGCACTGGGCTTGGGGCCACTGGGGTTTGGGGAGGTTTGGAGGATAGACGATAGACAGACTGCATGATGGACACATCACAGAGGACTCCAGGCTGGGCCACTGGGCCAGTTTCCATTTGCTGAGATGCAGGCCTCGGGGGGGATGGTATTTTGAAGCTGTTAACTCAAGAGGGAAGAGAGAATTCCCTTTATGAAACTGGGATGTTCAGTTTTGCTTAGGAGGGCTGCCCTCACACAGAGGTATCTTGGAGTCAACCAGAGCCACACTGCACCCTGCTGCTTTTTGTTTTTATTCCACATATAAGTGATGTCATATGGTAATTGCCTTTCTCTGTCTGCCTTGCTTCACTCAGTGTGACAATACCTAGGTCCATCCCTGTTGCAACAATGGCACTGTAAATGCCAGAACAATGTAAACGTTCCCTTTTATGGCCGAGCAATACTCCATCGCGATGGCACCCCACTCCAGTGTTCTTGCCTGGAGAATCCCAGGGACAGGGGAGCCTGGTGGGCTGCCGTCTATGGGGTTACACAGAGTCGGACATGACTGAGGCGACTTAGCAGCAGCAGCAGCAATACTCCATCGCATGTGTCCCACACCTCCTCCTTCCTGCTGCCTTTGTAAGTTTGCAACAATGGGCTTTGTGATGTCAGGGCTCAGTCACAGAAGAGACTTCCTTCTCTCTCAAGAACAGCCTGAGTAGGTATCCACTGTTCTACTTGTATATCCTGGGCCTTACTATTCTCATTCTATTGTTCTGTTTATATCAAGTTTGTGATGTTTTGATATCTGGTGACTCAAAGACATCCTTGCTAGCCTCTTGCAAAAATTTCATGGCAAATCTCACACATTTATGTCTCTATATTAAGTTTAATATCTATGTCTAAAGGGTCCCCCTGCAAATAGCCATTGTGATTTTTGCTAGAGTTTTATTTATTTATAATTTGAAAAAGGTTTCCTCTTTTGAAATGGAGTCTTCACATCCAGAAACATGGTATGTGTCTGTTTTTAGTTCAGTCTTGCTTTGATAACCTTCAGTAGAATGTGTCTGGCTTTCTTCATATAGGTCTCATGCCTTTCAGATGAAATCTATCCCAAAGTATTCAATAGCTTTGTCATTAATGTGGATTTTTTTTATGAGATAATTTCTAACTAGTTATATTTATTGTATAAGAAAAAAGGTATTGCGTTTTCTTCATTTTTTACTTTAATTCAGCCACTTTCATAATTGTATTGAGATTTTCTAGTTGTACAATCATACACAAGAGTAATGATAAATGTTGTTTTTCAGCATTTGTTTTCAACTGTTTATTTCATCTTCTTGTCTTATTTCAAAGGCTAGAGCCTCTAAAAATCTGACTAGCAGGACTGACAGTGAGCCTGCCTGTCTTGTTTGTAACTTTAATGGAAATGCTTCCTATTTCCCCCGTGTAACACATTTACAGATAGTGTCTGATTAATACTCTTGTGTTTAAGATGTTCATTTTATTCCTGTATAGTATGTATGCTCTTTTCTATTCTATACCATTTTATCAGGAATGACTGCCAAGTTTTGTTAGATGAACTTTGCCATGCGTTGATATGTGACCTTTGCTAATTATAAGGAAGACTTCCTAATTCTTGGAGTAAACCTTAATTGATTTTGGTGTGCCCTTTTAAAATACAGCACTAAATATTTTAAAAATTGGTTTAAAAATTTTTTTTGTTATATTTGCCATTATGTCTGTAAACTAGATTGGCTCATATTTTTCAAGTGTTTTCTTGATTATATTTTTGTGTTAGGGTAATATACAATGAACTAGAATACTATACAATGAACTAGAATACTATATATCCCTTTTTGTATTCTGGAATAATTTGACTAATGTAAAAATTATCTAGCTTCCCTGGTAGCTCAGCTGGTAAAGAATCCACCTGCAATGCAGGAGACCCTGATTCAGTTCCTGGGCCGGGAGGATCCCTTTGAGAAGGGATAGGTTACCCACCCCAGTATTCATGGACTTCCCTGGTGGCTCAGATGGTAGAGTCTGCCTGCAGTGCAGAGACTGGGTTGGGAAGATCCCCTGGAGGAGAGCGTGGCAACCCACCCACTCCAGGGCTTGACATCTTTTTAGTGATAGATGGTAGCTCTTTTAACAGCTTTTTAAACTTGTTTTTTGATTACCTGTCTATTCGTAATGTTACTTACGTTAAATTTAGTAATCTATATCTTGCTAGAAAATGATTCAATTTCCTCTGGAGTTTAAAGCATATTAACCTAAGATTGCCCATTTTACTTTGTTAGAGTTCTTCCATATCTGTTGTTAAAACAGAAGAAATTTCTGATTTGCTTTTTGTGTTAACACTTTTGAAGGGCATTCACACACCCCATCTCGTGGAAGCCTAGATTCCTCCCTGAAAAAATGAGGAAACTGAGGAAAACTTGATTCAGTGGCGTGTGGACGTCACACGGCCAGTTAGGGCCAGAGTCAGAGGGGTCTCCACCTTCCCCTGTGCGACACGGCACCCGTATTGTTTCCAGTTATGTTCACCCGTGGCACGTCCTCCTCAGGCCCCAAAGGTGTGACCAGCATAAGGATGGACTTCGAGCTTGAGTCTCCACCCAGCAAAGATCCCTCTACTCTCTGATCACTGACGCCCGTCATGGTGTTTAGGGAAAGGACTTTCATACTTAGACACAGGAGGCATGTTTTCAACTGTTCAAAAAATGTGTAAGATGCGTCTGTAGGGTCACTATATTTTTCTAGAATGAGAAATGAAAGGCGTTCATTCACTTTGCAGACGGCTCCCAATGGACGTATTTGAAAGCATCTGTCAACCTTTGGGTAGTCGAGGATGTAGTGGGCTATGGTTTGAGTGAAAGGGTGTATAGCCACGCTTTTGAGGGTGTTGTCAACAGCATCCTATGTTTGATATACTTTCGTAGAAGAACGTTCTGCAGGAAAGTAGCATATAATACACATACTCCTGTGGAACTGCTGAACTTGAGTCATGACCAAGTTTTCACATAGGTTGTGGGGATTGGATGCGATCATCTGGCCAGGTGCTGGTGCTTTGAAAGAGCCAGGCTTCTAGCCACCAGTCACTAATGGTTTTGGCTGGAGAAGCCCAGAGGATCTGAGAATCCACCCTGGTTTGGGGACAGCCTTCATGCCTTGTTACCCCTGGGTTCTCATGGAGCCCAGCCCCCACCTGCCACCCCAGGGCCCCACCCCTTCCACATACTCCCGGAGCCCACCTGCTGATGTGGTGACCACAGGTCTAGCCTCTGGGGCCTTTTCCTAGTGGCAGAAAATAGATGCTGCAGGCCTTGCCCTTCCAACTACCCTTGCAGGAGGCTCAGGACTCAGTCGCCACCCCCCACCCCCAGCCCCAGCGTCTCCCTTCCAAGGTCTCCTCGGTGCCCAGGGGAGACACAGAAGCCCTTGTCATTTCCAGGGCTGTTGAGAATCAATCAGTAACTCGACTCACTGCTCTTCCTGTGGTCTCTCTGTCCACCACACTGATCATCAGCAGATACTGAACGTGGGCTGCAGGCCTCCACAGGCCCCTCTGGCTCACCTGGCCACATGCTTGTTGCCAGCCCATCAGCCTGCCATCCAGTAAGAAGATCCTCTCTTTCCTCCTAGCTCACTCCTCCCTGCAGAAAGCTGCCCTGTGCCCAGACTGGTCCTATCCCTCCTCAGGGCTCCCCAGCACCATGGACAGCGTCCCCAGGCCCTGTAAGCACCTCCCACGGGTGCAAAATGAGATCTAGGCAAGCAGGCCAGCTCTGTGGTCCCTGCAGCCTCCAAATGCAAGACTCTATACTCGCCAGGATTAAATCCCTGTGGGTCTGAAAGTCTCAGACTTAAAGGACACTTAACCAACAGTGGAGCTGCAGCATAATATGGTAGCAGTCAACAAAAAGAAACACCATTCACAGGACTTCCCTAGTGGTCCAGTGGCTAAGACTCCACTCTCCCAAAGCAGGGGGCCCAGGTTCCATCCCTGGTGAGGGAACTAGATCCCACATGCCTCAACTTAGAATTTGCATGCCACAACCAAGACCTGGCACAGCCAAACAAATAAATTAGCAATGCCATTCACGTCACAGCTGTCCTGAGCATAAACCAACCCGTACTGAGGGCTGGAAATGAAAGCAGTCTGGATCCGCATCCGTAGTGATTCCCTTACCACCCAGAGCAGACATTTACTGTGTGTTTGTTCAGCAAACCAGAGGACAGGCCGAGTGAGTGAATGGCTGGGGGTAAGAGGTGTGCCCTCCTCGGGCCCGGCCCTGGCCCTGCCCTGCGGGCTCAGTCGCTTTGCTCCCCGCTCTGCGGCTGGTCAGCCCAGGCTCCCGCTTTCCAGGCAGATCTTCACCTGCAGTCAGGCCTGTGGGTCTCTCTGACTCCTGGCTCAAGTTCCTCATGAAGCTTGCCTCCCGGGCCCCACCCTTGCCTGAGGTGCCCAGAACTAAGGCAATTCATTATTCACTAAAGGGATCAATTTTCTCTTCTGTTTTGCCCAGACCGCTGTGGAGTGGGCTGAGAAGATGCCCAGAGGTCCACGGCCCTTATCGCCCAAGGAAATGGCAAGCCAGGAGTTGCTGGCTCGCCTGCACAAGGCCGTGACCTCCCACTACCACGCCATCACCCAGGAGTTCGAGAATTTTGACACCATGAAGACGAACACCGCCTCCAGGGACGAGTTCCGGTCCATCTGTACTCGCCACGTCCAGGTTCTGACAGACGAGCAAGTAAGGACTGCATTCTGTTCAGCTTCCTATGCAGTGTTGTTATGAGCATCAGGCTGGTTGTTTCCCAGAGTTTAGCGAGTTTAAGGTTTTTCTCTATTTTTTAAATATGGGAAGGGTTTGTTTTGTTTTGTTTTTTGGCAGGTGGGGGGAGAGGGGGTTACTGTTGTTGTTTTAAATCTTACTAAAGAGACACAGGAGCCTTCTGTTCCTGTAACAGGTATGGAATGCACCATCTCAATTAGAATGCAAGTCATGTCACCTTTATTTTTTAAATCAAATTAAACTCGGCTCCAGCTCCCATTACCCCTCTTACTCCTTCCCTGGATCATTCCGGGCCCCAACTGATCCAGAGAGACGGCCGGTTTCTCTCCACACTTGAGCCGGGGTGGGGGTTGGAGATGGAGGTGAGGCTGGACAGAGCGGGTGCTCAGCACATCCCACAGGTGGACCATGTCCATTTCCCCCACCCAGACCCCAACAGCCCAGGGGCTGAGCAGCCAATAGCACAGAGCACCAATGATCTGACACACGCGTGGCCATCCCTTCCCCCCCAGAAAACGCACTGCCGCCAGCCTGCTCCTGTGCGCAGACAAACCGAGGCCCCGTCCATTCCCAGAGAATAATTCAGACGAAAAAGGAAATCCAGAACACTCACAAACGCAACCCAGCCTCCCCTCTTCCTCCTGGTTCCTCTCAGACCTAGCCCAGGCGCTTCCTACAGCTCCCCGTGTGGGAATGTCAGCCGCCCCCCGACCCCAGAGCTGGGAGAGACTCCACTCCAACCTCAAGACTCCTAGTCTCAGAGTTTTAGGGTAAGGACTGAAAATAATCTTGAGCGATCGTCACACCCACCCTCCAGCCCTACTCAGGCTGCTGAACTCACTACCCTAAAGCACGAATTTGTTAAAGATACTACTAATATGAACATCAGATTTCACTTTCCTAAAACACCAGCTTTTTTAAGGCATTATGATCATTTTTTTGCTAAGAAAAGTTAAGCGCTCTTTCTAAAGAATTCTGTCCCAAAGAACAGCCACACGAAGTGAAGCTGTTTGAAATACATCTCTCCATTGCTACAAATGGATGGAAGCCTTTCAAATTAATACAGTTGCATTTATTATTCTATGGAGCCAACTAATAAAGGTTTTGCTAATAAAGATTTTTCATTCCATCTAAATGAGTAAAATTTTACTCTAATTATAGATGTAAATTAATGACATGCTGGCGTATCTGGCATTCTCAACAGAGAATTTGATTTTAATGGTCTACGAAGAAAAAGCTTCACTATCCGCAGCACAGACACCGGGGCGCCGCGCACCCCATATCCCCCGCCCCACGATCAAGCACTTACTTTTAAACGCTGCCTTCTAAAAATACACGGACATATCTCAGAGACAGACTGCACCATCGAAAGCGTCAAAGTTTGGCATAAGTACCACGGTTTAAGTTGGGTGATGATTAGCAGAAACTGTGCTATACTGGGGAAGGCTGCTTCTACATACAGGCTGGTAAACAGAAAGCAAAAGCCCCTGAGATACATATGTTTTCTCCTCGCGTGAGCTGCTTAGCCAACAACCTTCTCAGGTGGATGGTCCTGAGTCTGGCAGAGTAAGACACAGAAGTAATGTGTACACTGGACTGGACACGTCTAGACCCTTCAGCCCAGTATGGGGACGAGTCCACCGAAGACACTGGGACAGGTCCGGCCAGGTTCAGTAGCTTGCTGGTACAGATTCTGGGACTTAGTTTATCTATGTTCTAAACTTATCTCTAAAAGATCCAGTCATCGTGAATCCGAGGGGCCAGCTTTCTTGACTTAACAGAGCTCCCTAAATAGAAAAGTGCCACACCTCTGGAAAACTTTTGGCACAATTAACCTTTCAGGAAAGGAGAGTGGCTTTCAGAGCAGGTGAAGTTGGACACTGAAGGTCTTCATGGCTCTGCATAAAGCGTGTTATAAAAGGCCATAGAACTATGTCCACTTGGATCTGGCTGAAGGAGACAGGGGCCCCACGGGGAGAGCCTATCCCAATGAGGCGATTGAGACCAGCCCACGCTGACTGCCTAAAGACTGTGACTGTGCAGCCACATTAGGGAGAGGCACTCAAACATTTCTGAACATTCCAGATGTGATGCTTCTAGAGCAGATGCCTCCAGGAAGTGAGAGAAATGCAGGCAGGATTGGATTTCAGCCCTGCTGCTGCACTCGTCCAGCTGTGTGACCTTGGAGCACTCAGCCTCTCTGAGCTTTGGTGCCCTTCCCTAGGAGATGGGGCAGTGCTCCCAGGCTGGTCCAGGTGCCCTCCACCCAGGCTGCAGCTCTGCCTTCTCCATCTTTGACCCCTGCTGTCTCTGCCTGCCCCCGGCCCCGCCCCCTTGTATCTATCTGGTCAAGTGAATTCTTGACCATGCCTTTCCCTGCTGGAGCTGCCCAGCTTTGCTGCCCAGCTTTGCCCTACCCACCTCCCGCACCCAGCTCTCCATCATCACCCCTTGGCACACTCTTGTGTGTCCTTGCACACAGCGCTGTCTGTCTTGGCTGCACAGTGAGTGCCCAAAGGCAGCAGACACCCTCTCCTTCACTGAGGAGTGGACTTCTGGTCCTCTGAGCAGAGTGCTGACATCAGGTCCTGGGGAACCAAGGAGGGCCTGCTCCCTGCCTCCCTTGAGTCTGCATCCCAGGAGGGTAGAGAGAGATTAAATGCCTGTGGGAACATCATTTCTGTGATTCCACACCACTCTCTGCTGTAAAGGGAGGTGCAGCATGCTAGGAGAACAGAGCTAGGGGCTGGTCTGGACCCAAGGGGTCAGGGTGCGTTCCTTGAGGATACAGTGCTGGGATGTGGGCCCAGGAGACACACCCTGCTCATGGGGTCTTTGTTCCTTGAGGGGCAGATGGACAGTAAACCAAACATGTTAAGATATGTGTATGTTGGATGGCCATAGAGGCAAACAATAAAAACCACGAAAGAGGGCAGTGCTGGGGAACTGTAGGGAGGGGTGGGGGCAATACATTGTGAGGACGGCAGTCAGGGGAGGCCCCTGAGAAGGAGACATCTGATTAAAGACCAGGCCAGGTGGATGGCTGGGAGCAGACGAAGTCGGATCATGGATGTGTTTCGGAGCTGGAAGTAACAGGATTTCCTCAGTGAATCTGAGTGCAGGAGAGAGACGAGGGGCAGAGGATAAGGAGGCCGAAGGAGCCAGGGATGGGGTGCTGCGGGGGTGGGGCCGGGCGACAGGGTAGGGGGGTGTTGGGTGCCTCACTGTTCTGATGTCCACAGTCACACACCTTTGGTCCCACTTCCACTTCCTGTTCACTTCCTCTTTTGCTCAACCGCATTTTTACTTGCCCTTTCAGGGACAAGTAAGCCAGAGAGCTTCTCTATTTCATGCTCATCCTCAAAAGATAGTTTGGCTGGGGATAGAATTCTAAATCCAAGTGTTCTCCCCCTGACACTTTAAAGCGATCTCTTCGCTGCCTTCCAGCATCTCTCTGTGCGGGTGAGACATCTGCTAATTATCACACGCTTTCTCCAGGGCCCAGATCCCAGCGAGGAAGAAAGGCAGGGGCTGCCAGTGACAGTTGCCTTTTACCAGAGGCCCTGCACGGAGACTGGGGGTGAGGTGTGAGGAGACGGGAGCCAGGTGGGCGGTTGTGATGAGCCCCAAATGCTCCACACACAGCTCGCCCAGGCGGTTCAACCCTGGGCATGGTCCCCACTTGCCAGGTGGTCCCGAAGCTGCCTTGGCTGGTCCTAGAGACTGGGCTCCTCCTGTGGTGGCCTCCAGGCCTCTATCCTGAGTGACCGTGGAAAGCCGGTGCCCCACTGTTGGCACGGGCTAGCCGTGGCTCTTGCCAGCTGCCTCTGTTTCCACATCAGGCGGTGGGCGAGGGCCTCATTCTAACTGCCCGTCTCACACGGGGGCATCTCGTCCTTGTTCCCGGGAGAGTCCCACCCACCACCTGCGTCCCACCAGGCCTCTAGTGCCACACTGCTCTTCTCTGTTTCTGTCTAATCCCATTTCTCTGTTGTGTTTGAACGTAGCCGTGCATTTTAAAAAATAGCTTCCACCTCTTGGCCGAAATTCTCCCTCTGTCATGCATGTTTTTCAGCTTTTCCATTACATCCATGGACACGTTAGTTCATGGATCTAGTGTGTTGTTTTAATCTCATTAGTTTAATGTCCATAGTTGTTTTAACGTCCTTGTCTGAATCCCCACACTGGAGGTCATCTCTGAGTCTTACCTGTTGACGGCTATATCTCTTGGCAATGGGTCCGTTTTCCTTTGGTTTGTATGTAGAACTTAAAAAAAAAAAAAAAAAAGCTGAAAGACAGCATGTGCAGGAGAATGGTAGACTGTGGTAGAATGATGTTTATGACTGGAAGCAGGCTCACCTCTCCGCTGCCAGGCTGTGAGTGTGGGGGTTTGTTGTGGCAGTCTGGAGAGTGATCGAGCCTCATTTGAATTTTGTTACTGCTACCCTCACTCCTTGTGTGCTAGGGGGGCAGATCCCTCCAGCAGAAGGAGCCCCCTGGGCTTGAGGGGACGTGCTTTGCCCCCCTCAGTGGCTTTGCTTTGCAGGAGAGGGTGTCTGGAGAAGTGGGTGGTGTCTCATGTCTGTCCTCCCCCAGTAGGTCCACGTGGCCCCTTCAGCAGCAGCAAAGGCTGCAGGAGGGCTTGTGAGCTTGATCATTCCCTGTGCCCGAGACTCCCAGCCTGGGCGCCAGCCCCCGTCTGGCCTCGGGAATTTGCTAACATCTCAGCGGACTTCTTCCCACACTCCCACTTCCTCCTGAGCCCCACTGGGCATGAGAGCTGTGGTGTCAGGATCTCCTTGGAGCCTTGGGGCTTGATGGAATTCAGTCCTCTTGGCTCCTGCAACCTCAGCTCACAGGCTCGAGAAGAGTCCTGAATCTATAGGTATTTGGCTTTTTTCTTGCTGGTAAGATGGAGTGGCGTTCCCTTGCCGCTTGCCGCCTCACGAGCAGAAGCAGGACCGAGGTCCTGAGTCCTTCGTGTTTAGCAGGCCGCCGACTGCTCCTCTGCATTCCCAGGGGGCCTTTCAGGAAGCCACGCTCCACCACATGACGTGGAAGCTCACTTGCTTTTCAGCTGATTCACGAACCACAAGAATCCTGCCCAGGTTTCACGTCCAGCTCACAGGCCTGTAATTCTCCAGAATCCCCTTTTGGGGGGCGCATTCCCAGTCCTCTCGAGGCCTCGCCTGTCCCCGCAGCACCCCCACCCCCAGCCGCCACCCTGAGCTGCGTCCCTGGCCGCACCAGTGTCCTGGGGCGTAACCTGCCAGGACTGGAGAACCACGTGTGGCCTCCCGTTCTTTCCCGGCCCACCCAGGCCCCTGCTACCCTGTTGCTGTGCAGTCACTAAGCCATGTCCGAGTCTTCTGCAGCCTCATGGACCGTAGCAGCCCGCCAGGCTCTTCTGTCCACGGGATTTCCCAGGCAAGGATATTGGAGTGGGTTGCCATTCCCTTCTCCAGGGGAATCTTCTTGACCCAGGGGTCGAACCCGTGTCTCCTGCCTTGGCAGGTGGATTCTTTGCTACAGCCACCAGGGGAGCCCCCGAGTCATCCTAGGGATGTGTATTCTTCCCGTTGAGGCCCCTTCAGTTACAAGAAGATGAGAATAGGGTTTGCGTGGTCCCGCGTTGACCTCATTACGTCACAGGATCTCAACAGGAAGGTGGTGGGCCCTGCCTCATGTGCCTGAGAAAAGCCCCTTTTGTTGTCCTGGGCTGTTTTGTAAATGTCTTCACATCTGTGCTTCGACTTCTCGCCGCATCGCATCCTTTGTCTCTGTCCTTCGTAGCATGACCTTCTTCCTGCCCGCCTCCCAAGTCTTGCCAAGATAGGAGGGCATGAGAGCCCACCAGCAGCCCACCTTCCTCTTCAGCTGCATCTCTCTTCCGTAAAGCCCTTCCTGATGGGTGCACTCAGAACATGGTCGAGCGCCCTGTCCCCTGTCCCTCTTCATTTCTAAAGGGTCTTCCCATCCGGTCAGTTTTATCATGTGAGTCTTTGGGGGGTCTTCAGCCATTAACAAACATGCATTGAGACCCCACTGAGTGTCAACCCCTTTGCAAGACAGTTGGCATTTAAAGATGACGTTCAGAGGCCCCTCCAGGGAGTCTCTCAGCCAGGTGAGGTGTCACCTACAGGGGTGGCTTCATCAGGATGCAGGTAGGAAGAGAAGAGCCTCTGGTTTCCTTGGTGGTCCTGGAGAACTTTCCTGGAGGAGACCTTGGTGCCGGTGAGGTCTGTCTGAGCCTCTGTGGCCGCTTTCTCAAGGACCCTCACTTCCACTCCATGAAGTAGGTTTCCCTCATTGATCAAAACCAAAGCAACATGCAACTCTGGATGTGATAAATGACACTGAACTACACACACACACACACACACACACACGAAGTTGTTACATAAGATCTAACCTTGGAGGGAAATTGGGCGGAGGATCCCGGGGACCTCTCTGTATCATCGTTGGAACATCCTACAAACTTGTAATTATTTCAAAATTAAAAGCTTAGCACAAAAAGCTAAAACAAGTCAAGAAGATTGTCCCAAACTAAACCATTTCTCCTTCTCAGGGCCTGGAACGTTCTCCCACTCTTCCTCAGCCCTCACTGCATCTTGTCCAGACTTTCAAGCAGCAGCGGACATGGTCCCTTTTAATTCGCCCCTGGAAAACCCCAGTGGAGCGGGCAAGCTGAGTGGCTTTCTGACCAAGTCGAGGCACAGGGCAGGAATGTTCCTCCATGGCCTCAGGGTCGGAGATGCGGGCTGGAAGCTGGGCCTTAGGGGCTGTAAAAAAAAACAAACGGAAGTTAAATCACCTTTCTTCTCAGCTCCCTGAAAGCCCTCGAGCCACCTAGAGTGGCTCCCGTGGCACGTTTGGTGATGTCCCGGCAACACGGGGCCCTCACTCAGCCCGGCGACAGCAGCCACACTGATGCCAAGGCCATAAGCTGCTCCCCGTCCTCCAGACGCCTCTCTTCTCATCTCCTGAGAGGGCACTGTTTGCCCTGAGGGTGACTTACACTGCACAGCGGCCCTGGGCTCTTTGCAGGGCTCTGGGGCTGTTCTGCAGGAGGGAGCCTCGCTGAAGACTGGGGTTTGATTTGCGTTTTCCCCTAGAACATTCTTCTGTCCTGCAGCTCAGTCTCTGTGACTAATGGCAAGATTTAATGGCCTTAAAGTGCTCGCTAAGGGCCCAATTCAATTAAAAAATGTCCCGTAGAAGCCATGGATAATCCGTGCCCGCCCCCAGGAAGCTGGGGCTGGCCGGCCAGGTGTTTTTCATTTTTCAATTTTTGTTTAACTTGACATGAGCCCAGGACCCAGCAAAGGAGCACACTGCCTTCACCGGCTTCTGGCCCTCTTGCCTAGGGTGTCCGCTGACCCAAGGGTGACCTCTGCTTCTTTGCCAGTTTGACAGGCTCTGGGAAGAGATGCCCGTCAACTCCAAGGGGAGGCTGAAGTACCTGGACTTCCTGAGCAGCTTCAACGCGGACAAGCCGGTCACGCCGCCGGCCACGGGCAACTCAGCCAAGGCGCAGAGAGGGAGCAGCGTCCCCGAGGTCTCGGACCGGGGCCGGTCTGCAGGGTCGTCGCCCACTCGCGACCCAAAAGCGGGGTCCAAGTCACGGAGTCACCCCTGCGTGAGTTCCTCCCCGTGTCTCAGCGTCTCACTGGGTCCACGTTCTCCCCAGGCCAGGAACTTCATGTCCTCAAGGGTTCAGGTGACAGAGAAATTGTCTTAGGATGAGCCCCCGGGTCCGGGGGCGGATTCTGGAGAGGAGCCACTGGTGGGTCCTCTCAGTCACCTGCCTTGGAGGGGACAGAGGTGTGGGCATGGGGGGCAGAAGAGACGGAGGGGAATTGGGGGCTGGGGGGCATAGGACCCAGGGGAGGGGGCAGGTCAGCCATCGTCAAGGGCATTGTCACCCAGGAACACAGATGCCCCCAGGGTGGACAGATCTGCTGAGGGCCACGTACCGAGAGGTAAGGGGTGTTAATGCCCATTTTACTGTTGAAGATCCAAGATTCTTAAGAGGGACCCGTGTGGGCTCAGGGTCCCTTGTTAGCACAGAAAGACCCGACGGCAAACCCAGGCTGTCTGACCGCACAGCCCTGGTCCTGGGCCGAGCCCCCGGCCCGAGATGAAAGGAGGGGCTCAGTCTCGCAGAGGGTCTCCCTTCCTCTGTAAGAAGCATGGCAGGGTCTCTGGTAGGGGGCGGTGGTGTTTGAGGGGATGGCAGCCGGGCATGTGAGCACCCACCTCCATGCTTCATGCGGGGTGAGCCATCCAAGACGGAGCTGGCTGCTCATTCATTCTGTCAACACGTGTCTACTGCGCACCTACTGTGTGCCGAGAATGAACACCGGGCCCTGCACTTGTGGAGTTCATGATCTCATGGGGGACGATGGGCAGGCCTGTAAGTGGAGTGTTTAGTACATTACAGATGGCGAGTGGAGCAGAGTCAAGGGGGTCAGAGCACCCCAAGGACATCCACGTCCCAGTCCCCAAACCTGCCGAGGGGGGAATCAAGGTTGCAGATGGAGTTAGAGCTGCTTATCAGCTACCAAGATTGTCCCCGCGTGTCCAGGGGGCCCGGCTGACTGTGTCCAGTCAATGGGGACACAGGCACAGGGGGCACGCAGGAGAAACTCAGTCTGAGAAAGACCCGCCCACCATAGCCTGGTGGCTCAGATGACAAAGAATCTGCCTGCAACACAGGAGACTTGGGTCCAATCAGGGGTCGGGAAGATCCGCTGGAGAAGGACATGGCAACCCACTCCGGTATTCTTACCTGGAGAATCCCATGGACAGAGGAGCCTGGCGGGCTACAGTCCATGGGATCGCAAAGAGTCAGACACGACTGAGCGACTCACACACACACACACACCTATCGTTGCAGCTTTGAAGGTGGAGGACAAATGGGGCCTTGAGCCAAGAAATGTGGGGGCCTCTAGAAGCCAGGAAGGGAAAGGCTATATTTGCACCCGAAACTGTGCCAGTTAAAACGGCAACATCAGCACTTTTGTTCTGTCTTTCATTCTACTTCTGAAATAACACCACCTATGAATTGTGCACCTCAAGACCCAGGTCACATCTGTAGGTTTCTCCTATGACATCCCTCTAGAATCTCCAGGTACAAGACCGTTTTCTTTCTCGCTAGACCCCCTCGAGCGTCAGCGGGACCCCGCCCCTGCAGAACTGCGAGCCCATCGAGACCAAGCTTCGCAAGAAGGTCCAGGGCTGCTGGCGCGAGCTGCTACGCGAGTGCAAGGAGAGGGACCCCAACAGGCAGGGCGAGATCCCCGGCCCCGAGTTCCTGGGTGCGTCCCACTCCGTCCCCCCAGGGTGCTCGGGCCCACCTCCCAGGTCAGGTCCCCTCCTCCCGGTGGAGCCCAGGCAACCTGCGGGAGCATCTGGGGGACAAGGGCTCCTGATGCCTCCACCCTCACCCGGCAGGGCCACACCCACTGGATCAAGTCAGCACACGTGACTCTCGAGGCTAGAACCTGCAGGCTGGTCGCGGTCTCTGGGCAGAATATAAACAGGGACGGGCTTTGAGAGCCCAGGAAGGTGGCCCGGGGGCCTGGGGCAGCCGAGGACACAGCTCGGCGCTGTTGGTTCGATGTTTGCCATGTATCACTTTGGTAAACTTCAAATGGGCTTCCCTGGTGGCTCAGAGGGTAAAGAATCCACTTGCAATGAAGGAGATCCAGGTTCAATCCCTGGGTCAGGAAGACCCCCCGGAGAAGGGGATAGCTACCCACTCCTGTATTCTTGCCTGGAGAATCCCATGGACCAGAGGAGCCTGGTGCGGGCTACAGTCCATGGGATCGCAAAGAATCAGACACGACTGAGCGACTCATAATTACTTGCTTACTTATCACTTTGGTAAACTTCAAATATTTATAAAAATTGGTTGGATTTATGCTCCCTCTAATTGCTGCATACTGTTGATGCAACGAAAACCCAGAGCAACCAAAAATAAGTAATTATAAAGAAAGAAAGCCAGACACAGATCCTCAAAGTGCACGATGGTTGTCTCTTCAAGGAGGTCCTTGTGTTCCAGAATGGAACTTTAAGATCATCATTAGAATGAAAACCACAAATGCACAATTTGGTGTAGCCTAGCACAGGGTCGGACACGACTGAAGTGACTTAGCAGCAGCAGCAGCAGCAGCAGCAGCAGACCCCTGAGAGCATATCTCTGAAGCCCAGTTGAAAACGCTTGCGCAGAGGGCGAAGTCTGAATTGCTGACCCCAGGGGAGCCCCTGCCAGGCCCACACCCCAGCACATGGAACCTTCCCTTCTCCCCACCTGCCCAGCCCTGCCCAACTCTGTGCAGCGGGAACCTCGCTCCACGCTCTCGCTGCCTGCGGTCAGGGCCCCCACAGTGCTGTGTCCCTACTGCTATGACTGCAGCAACAGAGGCCAGGCAAAGCTGGGCCAGAAGGCTAAGCCAGGACAGAGGGAGCCCAGCAGAACGCGGGGTCCCCTCCGTCCTGGCCACGCTTACCCTGTCGCCTGCCTGTGTGTTTCTGCACCCGTCCAGCCAGCGGCTGCGAGCCTGTGAAGCAAGGACCCAGCTGGGGCGTCTCAGCAAGTGATGAGTGATGAGTGAGTGAGTGAGTGAGTGAAAGCTGTGATCAAACCAAGAGGGAACTGCCCACCACCAAGTGAACTGATGTGCTTGCCTGCAGCTCTCGTGGAGAGATTCAACCTGGATATCACCAGAGACGAGTGCCAGCAGCTCCTCGTCAAGTATGACTTGAAGAACAACGGGAAGTTCGCTTACTGCAGCTTCATCCAGAGCTGCGTCCTCCTGTTAAAAGCAAAGGAGACCTCGCTGATGCAGAGAATGAAAATCCAGAATGCGAATAAAATGGTATGTGAATCACCCAGAGGACAGGGGTGGGGCCGGGCTAGCCGGGTTTCTTTCATTTTTCTCAACTCCTCCTAAACTCTGTCGTTTCACTTCATGCAAGCGGTGCATGTGTGAACCTTTACAAACCTGTAAATGTGTGGAGACCCCAGGCTGGGAACCAGTAGCCAGGATCCAAGGCTCGCAAGCCGGTTGAGTGGCACCTGCCCAAGGGGACCTCTGTGGGTTGACAGAGGGAACAGAGTCGGTGGCTCACAGAGCTGCCGGGAGCAGATTTCGGTCACTTAACTGGAGGCACAGGTGGGGGGGGGGGGGCGGCCACAGTGAAGGGAAACACCTGTGCCTTACACGTAACTGCTTGCTCGCTCATCAGGCGTCTGAGACGGCAGACCTTGCTCAGAGGCGCGTGGCTTTTCTTGCATAAGCTGCACCCACGATGCGTTGTCTGCGGTCCTGTTGTTGCTTCTTTGAAGAGGAATGAGACCCTAAAGATGCTTAAATCTTGCAACTGGAGGGCCCCTGGATTTTTACCCTTTTTCTGTCATTTGTAACTGTATGATTCTCACCCACACCCAGGTCAACCACACTGTTAAGGACACGCCTTTCTCAAGTCTTTCCAAAGCATGAAGACGTTCCACACTCATGTTTTATTATCTGTAACACTGAATTAAGTTACTCTGAATTAAATAAGTACGAACAGGCGTTGTTGACTTGGAGACAAACACAGCCGATGCCAGTCACCCTCAGGCCCAGCTGTGGGGACCAGAGGTATGGGGCAAGCCCGGCAGCCCCCGACCCAGACCCCTACCCAGGCCCCCACATCCCAGCAGCGGCCAAGTGATGGTGTGCCAGCCAGCAAACAGTGGATTCCATGCAGCGAAATCTGTCATTTTGTGCAAAATCGGGCCGCATCTCACCATAGTTTCTAGTTTAGACAAGCAAGAGCTAGCACCAAAGGCTTACAACAAACTATGGAAGAAAAACTTGGCTTTATGACAATTATTTCTCTAGCTCAGTTATCATGTAAGTAGAGAAAATACTTTCCTCATTCAGTTGTCAGAGGGCCGGCCTCTGAGCATAACTGGAGAGCCATGGAGATGCCTGCCCTCTCTGGCCCTCCTCTGCTTCTTTGGGCCTCAGTTCTGTAAGTGAGGGGTGGCCTGCTGGGAAGAGGCTCCATGCTCCCTTCCAAGCCCCCGTGTGCAGAGGCCGGCCTGCTCCTAGGTGAATAGCCTGCCCTCACAGAGGCGTCCAAAGGCTGCTCATGGACTGCCTGGGGGGTGGGGGCTGACTGAGATTGTGTATGGGAAGTGAGAGGCGCTCTGGGATAGGACCCCCACCCCCCAACCAGGAGCCTGGGCCCCTGGGCAGATGTCCCAGCTCACCTCCGTGTGCCCCTGCCTCGCCCCCAGCTCTGGTCGTTCACCCAAACCCAACCACAGCCTCCACTCTGCAGCTCAGGACAGTCCTGCCTTCCATCCAGGAGCCCACCCTGGGCCTGATTGACAGGTGGTGAGACTCCCAGGAGCCTCTCCCAGGAAGAAGTGGGACCAGGGCCCGCCCTGCCCCTGCCTGGTCCCCTCTGCAGGTGGCCCCCAGCCCCACCACGCCAGCCATCTCAAGGGCCATATCCTTTTCCAGCGCTTTGAGGCTTTCTCTGTAGCCTTAACAGCAGACACACTCCTCTGAGGAAGTGAGCTGGGGCTTTGCTTTTTTTTTTTTCAATAATTCTAGTTATTTATTTATTTCAGCTGTGCTGGATCTTTCCTTGCTGCACAGGCTTCTGTCTGTTTGCAGCGAGCGGGGGCTACTCTCGCGCTGTGCTGCGCGGGCTTCTCACGGTGGGGGCTACTCTTGTTGCAGAGCACAGGCTCCAGGCGTGTGGGTTTCACTAGCTGCAGCTCCCAGGCTCTAGACCACAAGCTTTCCCTGGTGGCTCTGCCTGCAGTGCCAGAGACCCGGGTTCGATCCCTGGGTTGGGAAGATCCCCTAGAGAAGGAAACAGCAGCCCACTCCAGTACTCTTGCCTGGAAAATCCCATGGACAAAGGAGCCTGGTATGTTACAGTCCATGGGGTCGCAAAGAGTCGGACGCGACTGAGCTACTTCACTTTCATTTTCAGCTGTTGTGGAGCACTGGCTGGGTTGCTCCGAGGCACATGGAATCTTCCAGGACCAGGGATCTAACCCATGTCTCTCCTGCATTTGTAGGCAGATTCTTAACAAGTGAACCACCAGGGGAACACTGGGACTTTGCTTCTGGGGGGCACTGCTAGCGGGCAAGGACCCCTGGGTGGGTTGGTGTCCCAGGCTGGGATGGGAAAACCCTTTCTCAAGCTGAACTTAGGTGTGGGAAGGGCAAGTGCTCACAGAATCCCTTCTCTTCCGTGGGTGGGGACCAGCTGATTGGTAAATCGGCCTCTGAGGAAGGTACAGGGCATCTGGTGGGTTTCTATCATAGGTGCTAAAGGATATAAAAATTGAAAGCAATTTAACATTGTGCTAATGTGTTTTACGTGGTGCCATGTTAAAAATTAAACTTTCCCAAAATGTATCACACATTATTGCCTACAGTTCACCTCTGTGATATTCAGACATGTGTTGGGGTAAATCATGCTAAAATATCTTGTTTTCAAATCTAATAGCACCTAAATGAAATAATCACGGTGTAGTGTGCTAATTACTAGATATAATTATAACCTTGCGATTTTTTAAAAACTCTGTTCATTATAAGAACCTACTAGAAGATCCAAATCGAACCTCTTTTTTTTTCCCCCTCAAACTATTTCGGTTATCTGCCTGGCCATCCCCTCAAATACATGGGGAGGGGTTCCCTGGGAGGTGGTCTGGTAGTGTTGGCATCAAACGCAGCCCCGAGGGGTCCTGATCCTGCCCCTTTGCCTCCCTGAGCCTCCATTTCCCAATCCAGGAAATGGGGATGAAGAGACCTACCTTCCTCCCAGGAGATGCTGTTTGTGATGAGCTTTGTTTAGTCACTAAATCATGTCCGATTCTTTGCGTCCCCATGGACTGCCGCCCGCCAGGCTCCTCTGTCCACAGGATTCTCCAGGCAGGAACACTTGGAGGGGGCTGCCATTTCCTCCTCCAGGGGATCTTCCCGACCCAGGGATCGAACCTGCGTCTCCTATGCTGGCAGGCAGATTCTTTACCACTGAGCCACCTGGGACGAGCCTGCAGACTCCCTTCCAGCTGGGAATCCTGGGTGGGGAGTGAGCTCTGGAGGCCAAGACGGAAGCAAGGCCCAGGAGAGGAGCTCACAGCCCCTTCCTTCCCGCTTGGGCCACAGCCTGTCCACACCATCCTTCCCACCCCAGAGCTCGTTTCTCACCTCCTCATGGGTTTTGGCTCTTCTCCCAGAAAGAAGCCGGTGCCGAGACCTGCTCCTTTTACTCCGCCTTGCTTCGGATTCAGCCCAAGATCGTGCACTGCTGGAGGCCGATGAGGCGCACGTTCAAGGCCTATGACGAGGGCGGGACGGGGCTTCTCAGCGTGGCTGACTTCAGGAAGGTGAGCGTGGCTCTTGCGGGGCCTCTCCCTCCAAATAGGACGCGGTTGCCAAATGCCAGCGGCCAGAAAAACCTCACCAAAGAAGCCCCCAGCCCCGGAGGAAGGCCCAGGCGTGGGCAAGCTGTCCAGATCTCACTTCCTGGGCTCCCCCAGGTTACTGGAGGCTGCATCCACTTATCGTCCGCTGCCAACCCCAGGCTGTCCCCACCCCAAAGTCTTCTAGAATCCCTCCAGGCCTTCCCGGGGCACCAACACCTGAGTGCAGCCGTCCACTGCCACTGCTCCTCAGAGCCTGGCCTACACCCCACACGAGGCCACAGAGCAGAATGACGACCTCGGGGACTGAGGCACGTCCTGGGCGTGGCTACTCAGGGTCCACAGACCCCAGCCCTGCCCTGCAAGAGCCCCCCGCTCAGTCCTCCCCTCTCCCTCCACTGTCCTGGCATGTAGGGGCTGCCCACCCTGGACCATGCAGTCTGGTCAACCAGCTACTCCAGTAGAGACTGGACTTCGGGGCCTCTCCTGCCGGTCTGGGGGAGCACCTCACCCGCCCCAGTCTACCAGCTGTGATCGTGACGCTCCCCAAGAGCCCCACCTCTGGAACAGAATCTATGCTAGACTTTACCCTGCAGAACCTTTGGAGGTTAACATTTGGAGGGTTTCCTCCCGAAGGAAAGAAACGGGCCACCCTCAAGGGTGACTTAAAACTCCCACATTTGGAATAACGCAGAACTCCTCAAATTGTCAGCGGGCCTGCTCCCATTCTTTGCTTCTCTCTCCCATCCCCGCCCTAGCTAACCATTGAGGTTGAGAAAATAATTGAAGTCTAGAATGTTAGATTAAAAATCAAGTATTAAAAAAAAAAATCAAGTATTACAGCCAGGGAAAAAAACTCAGTCAAGACATCAAAGCAAGAAAGGGTTATTACCTCTCAGTGCACTTAGGAAAAATGTATTCCTTAGATTTCTCTGCACTTCAACAACTAAAACAAAAAAATTTTTGTGTAAAAACCTTTTCTTAAATAGCAATGCAGGCAGATGAATGGCAGTTAGTGGGTCTGAATTTGCAAGGACCCCCTGGAAAATCCCATGGACGGAGGAGCCTGGTAGGCTGCAGTCCATGGGTCGCTAAGAGTCGGACACGACTGAGCGACTTCACTTTCACTTTTTACTTTTATGCATTGGAGAAGGAAATGGCAACCCACTCCAGTGTTCTTGCCTGGAGAATCCCAGGGACAGGGGAGCCTGGTGGGCTGCCATCTCTGGGGTCACACAGAGTCAGATATGACTGAAGTGACTTAGCAGCAGCATGCAGGGCACTAGAGAATGAGGGGCCCCCTGGAGCAGCCCCCCGCCCGCCCCCGCCCCAGCAACACACACACACAGTGGGTGGGGCCAGGCCTGTCGCTGGAGGTCGTGAATACCCTGACACCTCCCCGACGTGGCCTCCAGCTCACAGCGCTGGCTAGTCACTCACTCATGTCCAACCCTTTGCAAGACTATAGCCTGCCAGGCTTCTCTGCCCATGGATTTCTCCAGGCAAGAATACTGGAGTGGGTTGCCATGCCCTTCTCCAGGGGATCTTCCTGACCCATGGATCAAACCTGGGTCGCCCGCATTGCAGGCAGATTCTTTACTGTCTGAACCACCAGAGAAGCCCCGGTCTTTACTTTGGGGTCAAATACAATTCTCAGCCAGAGAAGAGAAGTAAGATAACACCCTAGGAACTTGGTGTGGGTGACAAGCAGGGAGGGGGCAAGAGAAACGGAGACCTCGCCCTTGGCAAAGAGACCTGATGGGTGCTGGGCCCTCCGGACACCCAGGATCATTCCCCTTTCTTGCTCTCAGCCCATCAGCCCCAGAGGCAGGCCAGCTGACCTCAGCCCCACGGACCCGGGCCAGTCCTGCTGGCCCTGGAGGAAACTTGGGTTCTTCCAACCCCACTCTCTAGCCTCCTCTGAGAAATGAATTATAACACAAAATATACATAGGAAATGTATAACCTAATCTTCGTATTTATTTAATAGAGTATCTATCACAGTTTGTCTCGGTTGCATGTAACAGAGGTGAAATAAATTACAGCAGCTTAGACACGGTAGTTTTCTTCTCATGTAAAAGAATCCCAGACGTAGGAAGTCCGGAGCTGGCGTGGTGTCTGGACTGTCATCAGAGACATCTGTATTTTTTTTTTTCTACCATCCTCAACACCTGGATTCCTTCCCCAAGGTCACCTCATAGCCCAAGACAGCTGCCAGAGCCCTAGCATCACTTCAGCATCCCAGGCAGCAAAGAGAGAAGGAGGGCATGCCTGTTTTCTTTAGAGGAGGCTTTCTAAAAGTCCAGCGTAGCATTCTCATTTCGTTTTAGTGCCCAGAACTGTGAGAGAGGCTGAGAATTGTCACCTTTCATTTTGGCTGGGCACACAGTAGCCTGGAAGAAAATCAGGGTCTGATAATGGAAAGGGAAGGGCCAGTGGATATTGGTTGGGAAACCAGCAGGCTCTGCCATAGGATGTATTACGGTTGAGTCATAACTACTGGCTGAAGCCTGCACCTGCCCCCCTCCCCTCCCTTGAAGCTGCACCCCAAGGCCTCCCACCTAGTTAGGGCTCTGTGGCCAGTCTCCCCTCCAACCCCCTCTGCCCTGTCCATCTTCCTTGCCCTCCACGTTGACAAGCCTCACAACACCTGTGTTGCTAGACAGGGCTGCCTTGTTGGAGGGGTGGGGAGTGCGGGGGGAGGGCGTGACTCTGGAGGTGGGCTGTCCAGGCTCGAGGTGGGAGGAGAGGTGGGCAAGGGCCCAGCCCCTTCCTGGCAGCCAGCCTCCTTGGTCTTGGTCTTGAACGGCTCCAGTACCAGGGGCGGCTCTCCCCCGCAGGTCCTGAGGCAGTACAGCATCAACCTCTCTGAGGAGGAGTTCTTCCACATCCTGGAGTATTACGACAAGACGCTGTCTTCAAAAATCTCCTACAACGACTTCCTCCGGGCCTTCCTCCAGTAGGGGCCCCGCACCGTGAGCCCAGCACCGGCAGACAGGGACCGCAGGGCCTGTCCCCACGCCTCGGGAAATCTATCAGCAGAGGGCCTCATGAACGTCCGGGGCAATCCCCGAAGCACAGCCCACACCCACACCCAACCTGCGTCTTTCTGAGGTCAGCCCAGGCCTGGGCTCCAGGGTTGGCAGCAGCCGCTCTGGAGGGCCCCGGGCTGCCCCACTGAGCTCAGGACCCCTCTTAGTCTGAGCAGATTAAAATGTTAGCCTTTGCAAGAATGATTCTTGAGACTTTAAAAGAACCACCAACAATAAACTTGGAAACTCAGAATTTCTGGCAGTAAGAGCCTGCGGGGTGACTCAGGGACACGCCCCTCCTCCATACAAGCCCTGGGGCTTCCCCGACATGGGTCAGACCTGCGCCCCTGCCAGGCTTGTCCACAGGGCCCCTTCTCTGTCCTGGGGGCACAGGCACCAGCCGGACCGCACGAGGAGCGGCCGACATCTGAGTCAGGCCCCATCGGTGCAGCGGGGGCTCAGCCCTTCCGGGCCCAGCAGTACCCATTTCGGAATACAACACGGTCTGACAGACTAGGTGCTGGGCTGTGTGCTTAGTCACTCAGTCGTGTCCGACTCTTTGCAACCCTTGGACTGTAGCCCGCCAGGCTTCTCTGTCCAAGGGTTCTCCAGGCAAGAACACTGGAGTCAGTTGTCATTTCCTCCTCCAGGGGATCTTCCCAACCTAGAGATCGAACCCAGCTCTCCCTCTTTACCATCTGAGCCACCTGGGAAGTCACACCAGGGAAGACAAGCCAAGAGAAGTTTTAAATCACCATAATCCTATCCACCCATCATGAAGCAGATGGAAAGGAAACAGAGCCTGTTGCCTTCTGGAAGGTTCTGGAAGGAACTGGAGAGGCAGGCAAGAGGGCTGCCCCTGAGCTGTGTGACTCCAGCTGTCAGGGAGGGGTGGGGACCAGGACCCTTCACTGTTACCCTGAGTAAACTCAGGAGCACGACACAGCCCTAGGCCCTCCCTGGGGGGGCACCACCCAGCACCCACCGCGGCCCCAGCCACCAGGAGGGCAGGTTCCCCGGGGACCTGGGCAGTGGCCTAGCTTCTCCTCCCCTTTCCTGGGGCCATCACCGGCATGACCACGCCTCGTCCTCCTCTCCCTGCTCCCACTGGACACAGCCATGGCTGCTGATCAGGGAAGGAAGCAAATGTTCAAACAGAAGCCAAGGGGGCTCTTAGAGAGCCAGACCAGCGCCAACTTCCTTTGAGCCCCACTGGCCACACTGCACTCCAGCCAGCCGGTAGGGTCTCCACTCCCACTGCAGAGAGGGAGACACCGAGGCCCCGGCGGAGGGGAAGGACGCCCTGTGGGATGCAGGGGAGTGAGGAGGCGGCTCCTGGCGTCCTGCTCAGCCTGGTGAGGGAGGCATCGGCGACCAGGCTGAGGAGGTCTGGCTGGGCCAGGACTGGGGAAACCCCAAGATCCCAGAGAATCTGAGGGCCCTGAGGGAGCTCAGAGGAGGAAGATGCCCACCCCAGGGGAAGGGGTGCCCAGGCAGCCTGAGTTCAGGGAGGGGGATGTAGGATGGGGCCATGGTTCCAAGTTGATGCCGTGAAGCAGAAATGCCCTCCACCCCAGCAGCTCTGCTAAGAGGGGAGGTGGGCGGATGCCCCTGCCCCAGCATTCGGGGCCCCTCCTGTGTGCCCACCCCCTGCCCCGTGTGCCTGGCTTCAGCCTTCCTGAGATGCCTCTCACACAACCTTGCACTCTACACCTGCTCCTCAGGGAATGCCAACTTGTCCTTCAGCACTCAGTGCAGAGCCACCTCTTACAGGAAGCCTTCCTGACTTCCCCAGGCTGAGCTGGGCATTTCCTCTGGCGCGTTCAACAAGTGGCAAGTGGCTCGTCCTGACACAGAAGCAGGACTCAATGGGGTCATAACTGGCCACCTTCAGACCACCAGCCCTCCTGAAATATTCTCAGAGTATCTGTGGTGTCAGTGACACTGGGTTCAAGTTCCAGCTCTACCATGACACTCAGCCAGGTCATTTTGCCCTCTCCGAGCCTCAGTTTCCACATCTGTAAAATGGGCAATCATCCCCCGCCCCCCCAATATACACACACATGGAAAGAGCTTAGCCCTGCAGTGGGGTTTTTCTCTCAGAGTTAGCAGGGCTTCCGAGTAGAGGGTTGTAGGTGAGTGGGCTGTTAACTACACCCTCCTTTAACCCCAGGAGAGGTGGGGCAGCTACTGCTTTTCTGACACCTGGACCCTTCAAGCCTGAGTCAAGAGAGCAGTGCAGGACCAAGGGTGGGGTGTCCCGCTGCCCCCTGCTCATCCCCTGGCCCGTGTGCAGCTCTCCTCTCTGAGCCTCGTTCACCACGTCTGCGAAATGAAGAGAACCCCTGCTTGCCTCGGGCTCATCCATCCATGGGTCTTTTCCCAGCCTCACGGGTCAAACACACACCTGCCTGCTAGAGCCCCCAACAAGGTAGGTCGAAGACGATCGAAAGAGAAGGGATCAGGCCTGGTCGGGGAGCCCTGGGTCTATGGAAGCCCAAAGAGCCCTCGCCCCACGCCTGGAGCTGGACCTCAGACGGAACCACAGCAAGAGGTCATGGGAGGGTTTCAGCCCAGGACCCTCAGAGTCAAAGCGGGGAGCCTGGGGGCTGGGCTGCTTCCGGAAGGCAGCCCCGTGTTCCCAGGTGGGCTCTGGGGGTCCTCTCCTGTCTTCCCTGGGTCCTTATATCCTGGTCAAGTGTCTTCAGCCCTGCGTGTCCTTCCTAGGGCCTGGCCCAGCTGGGAGCAACAGCCCCTCTGGATCCGATGGTGTAGAAAGAATGGAGTGCCTGCTTTCTCCACCCCAACAGAACTCATATGAGAGCAAATGGCCCCACCTGTCTCCCCTGTGTGTATCCACATCCCTTGCTTCTGACCTTGAAGTCCCTGTCTCTGAATAACGTCCGTTTCCCCACTCCTTGAAGCCACTCTCAGCCGCATGACTTGTTTTGGCCAATGAGTCACAGGTAAGCATGACATAACCAAGGTCTGAGAAGCACCTGTGGTTTGGGGCCTTGAGATCCTGGGGGGGGCGTCACTCCCTCCTGTACAAGACAAGAGCTGAACAACTTTCCGTAAACCCACACGAAAACGGAGTTCAACACAGACAGTTCGCTACGGTCCGGAGACAGACAGGAACCTACAAGGAGATGCCAGACCCAAGCGCTTGCTTTTATGGGCTAGACACAAAACGTAAACCAGCAAGAGGATTCAGCTGTAACATTTCAACAAATTGCCCCAAACCAGATGCGGGCTAGCCTGAGGATGTAGAGACTCGGGGGACTCTGACACCAAGGAGCTGGGGTCCTCCAGGAACTGCCGCAGGAGCTCACAGACATTGGGGGGTTCTGGAAAAAGCTGCCACCTTCCTGCACCCCCTGTGGAGGGGCTAGAGGAGGATCCAGCTGACACTTTGCCAGAAGCCACCCTCCCTGTCCCTAGAAGGGAGCAGAAAAGTGCGCCATGCAGAGGAGAAGACACCAAGACCACGCCCAAGGGCACTGGTGGGAACCCAGCGCATGAGGGGGGGTGGAGCGGGCACTCCTCCTGGGGGCAAATGGGGGAGAAACCCATGCAGGAGCTCAGGGGCACGGAGGAAGGTTCCCAGTGTTCCCGGGGTCTGAATCAGACCCTCCCCTATCACCACACTGACCGTCGCCGAACAAAAGGGGAACCAGCTAAGAGAGCCGAGGGAGCCCGTCTCTCCAGGGGGCCGCACAGAGGAGGCCCAAAGGCAAGGAGGGAGCAACGACAGTGCAGCCCAAGTTCTGACGAGATTGACCCGAGCCCCACACTCAACTCCCAACAGAAAGGAAGACAAATTCTTCCCCAAGCATGAAAATGCCTCAGTATCTACTGGGCATCCTGGGTGGCGCTAGTGGTGAAGAACCCACCTGCCAGTGCAGGAGACATAAGTGGAATGGGTTCAATCCCTGAGTCGGGAAGATTCCCTGAAGAAGGGCACGGCAACCCACTCCAGTATTCTTGCCTGAAGAATCCCATGGACAGAGGAGCCTGGCGGGCTACAGTCCCTGGGGTCACAAAGAGTGGGCCTTGGGCGCACAGGCACCAGCCAGACCCCACGAGGAGCGGCCGACATCTGAGTCAGTGCCTCAGGGGCTTAGCACACACGCTCAATATCTACGCTCCTTTTGTATCCGAAGTTAGCAAAGCACAGCCAGGGGACCAGATAGGGCCTGGGTTCTATCCCTGGCTCGGGAACTGGCCCGGCATGCTGCAACTAAGACCCAGTGCAGCCAAATAAATTTAAAAAAATTTTTAACAGATTATAAATTAAAGCAAAATTTTGTAAATATTCTTACATCTATGTATGTTTGTATGCCTGGTTGTTCAATCGTGTTCAACTCTTTGCAACTGCACGGACCCATGGATGGATGCTAAAATCAGTGGGAAAAATGTTAGGTGGTTCAAATAGCCTGGAGATGGCTCCTCCAAATAGGTGTAAGTCACTGTGGTGATTTTATCCTATGTCCACGTTCTTGGATGCCTCATTGCCCTCTCCTTGAGTGTGAGCTGGCCTAGTGACTGTTTCTAACAGACCGAGTATGGAAAAGGAAAACCAGCATTTTCCAGTGGAGAAACTCAGCAGCTATCTTGTAACCACATGACCAAGATTAACAAGCACATGAATGTCCCTGGTGGCGAAGCAGGGAAGAATCCGCCAGCCAATGCAGGGGACAATGCAGAGTTCGATCCCTGATCCGGGAAGATTCCACATGCCCTGGAGCAACTAAGTCCGTGGGCCACACCTACTGAGCCTGAGTCTAGAGCCCCTGCTCCATAACAAAAGAAGTCACCGCAATGAGAAGCCTGCTCACCGCAGCTAGAGAAAGTCCATGCACAGAAAGGAAGACTCAGGGCAGTGAAAAATCAATAAACAAATACTTTAAAAAAAGTTGAATAACCACGTGGTAAGTCACAGTGGTCTCATGTAACCCCAGATATAATGCCTTGAGAAGAATGCATCACCTCCCCACTCTTCTCCTCCTAACGCACAACCCCAGGCAAATCCTGAAAAATCATCAGAGAAACCCAGCTTGAGGAATAATATACCAAATACCCATCCTCAAAACTTTCAAGGTCATGAAAATTGAGGAAAGGCTGAGAAACTATCACCGACCCACAGAGGGCTACAGAGACATAATGACCAAATGCCAAGTGGACTCGTGGATCGGACATTGTTCAGAAAGATCCAAAGGAAGGGCTAATAGCCTCACACCTGCTAATCTCCTAGTTTTGATAAATGGACCATGGTTATGTAAGATGTTAACAGCAGGGCAAGCTGTGGGGACTCTCTGTACCATTTTTACAACTCTTCTGTAAATCTAAAATTATTTCGAAATGAAAAGGCTCTTTAAAGTGGGGAAATTGTTTCCTGTTCAGGGCCCAGCCAGGCTCCCTCTTCCAGGAAGCTTTCCGTGATTGCCCCTGAACACTGGGTTTGATATTCCTCGGGGCCCCCAAGCCTGACTCTGTCTGCCATTCACTGAGCCCCAAGCATGTGACAGCTGAAGGGTTCAGCTTCTTCCCTGGATCAGAGGAGACTTCCAAAATACCCCTCAAGCTTCCAGACATCAGGGCCTGTTTCCCATATCCTGGAGGACTTTGCAGTCTGGTCCTTCAAGGGAGGGTGGGACTGAGGACCCTGTGGAGTGTCCAGGATCTTCTGCAACAACACCCCCAGCTGGGAGTTGTGGGTGACTTTAGGGAAGAGTCTTGGGTGAAGCCCAGGTCCACAGAGCTTGTCATCTCTACTAGTTTATCCAGGAGGCTGGGGCGAGGGTCTCCTGGAAGAAAAGGCCTGAGGATTTGGTCCCCGTGGAGGTTGAAGGGGGCAGTTCCCTTGTGGCTCAGACAGGATGTTCAAGACTCAGCTCCATGAAAGCCAAATTGCAAGAAAAAGCGGCTGGGGGCTGGGCTTCCTGAGTGTGAGCTCCCGTAAGGAAAGAGGCAGAGGGAATGGTCACAGCTCATTGGGCTTGCCCCCTGGACTCCCAGGGACAATAGGCGTGTTGGAGGGGACCCCATCCTGTATCAGAGACGGCTGGCAGTGTGAGTGAGCCCAGCGTGCTAAACTCTCTTGGCTGTGGACACTGCTCCACCACTGAGTAAAGCTGCATAAGTCAGAGCCAGGGTTGGGGTGGGGGTTGGGGGGTGCGCAGTCCACGATGGCGTCAACCCCTCTCCCCACCCCTACCTGCACCTCTTCTACACTGAAGGCAGCAGGAGCACAGGGCTCAGAACTCAGCAGCTGCCGCGTCTCAGAGCGGGCGCCTGTGTGCAGTAGTATCCAACTCTGTGCCACCCCATGGACCGTAGCCCGCCAGGCTCCTCCGTCCATGGGATTTTCCAGGCAAGAATACTGGAGAGGGTCGCCCATTTCCCCTCCAGGGAATCGTCCCAACCCAGGGATGGAATCAGCATCTCTTTCATCTCTGCATTTGCAGACGGATTTTTTTTTACCGCTGCGCCACCTGGAAGTCTCCCCAGCAGAGTGGGTACCAGGCACTAAAGCAGCGCCTGCAGTGAGACAGCGCCACCAGGGCTGACGGCAGCCCCAGCGGGCCCCTGCCCCTGCCCAGGAGCCCTGCTCGGAGAATCAGTGACTGAGCTCAGCTGCAAGAGTGCCTCGAATAGAGCAGCTCCTCCCCCAGCCTATGATGGGGACCCGAGGCCCAGGACCTGCCTCTGCAGCCACGTCTGAGGCTCTGGTGGAGGGAGCTCTCTGGAAGGGCAGGTTACAGGTGGGCCAGTCTGAGGACAGAAGAGGGTCACGGCAGGCTGATGCCATCTGGGCTGCCCCCAGCCCGGTCCCCAACCCCATGGCTCTGGTTCTGACCCACAAATGAAGGTCTCCAGAGAGGCTCCTCCCCTCTGTGTCCATTTATCACACCCCACCCTCAACCACAGGACACCTCCCCCTACATCTCCCAAAGGCACCTCCAACCCTCGAGTCCCAAAGAGGACTCATCATCCCCTCCTCAAACCTGTTCTTCCTGCCCCATGTTTCCCCTCCATGGCCAGCAGCCAACGCACATTATATCATCTCTGGCTCCCCACACCCATCCTTCATCAACCCTACCTCCTAAACCCATTGCTGCCATCACTGCCATGTCCTTATTCCAAATCAGGTCCAAGAGAGGTGCTGAGTGAATGTTTGTGGGGTGGATGGATTGATGGGTGGGTGAGTAGATGGATGGACAGTAGTTGGAATGGATGGATGGAAGGATAGATGGATGGTGGTTGGATGGATGGATGGATAGATAGATGGCAACTGGATGGATGGATAAACGGATGCTGGTGAGATGGATGGATGAATGGGTAAATGGATGAATGGATAGATGGTGGTTGGATGGATGGATGGATGAATAGACAGATAGTGACTGGATGGATGGATGGATAAACAGATGGTGGTTGGATGGATGGATGGATAAATGGATGGTGGTTAGATGGATGGATGGATAGATGGATGGTTGGATGAATGGATGGATGGATAGACGGATGGTGGTGAGATGGGTGGATGGATGGATAAATGGGTGGTGGTGAGATGGATGGATGGATAGATGGATGGATGGATAGATGAATGGATGGATGGACAAATGAAAATGGCAGAACTTCTACAGCTAGGGAGCTCTGGAACTGTAGTCATTATATCTCCCGGAGCTTTTCCTGGGCATCACCTGGACCCTGAGTTTGACAAGGGCTGAATTGGAACTTGCCACTTCCGGGAAGAGGCCAGACCTAAGGCCACCTCGGAAAACTGTTTGGTGGGGGACCAGGTGCTCGAGCTATGTGAATGTGGCAGGACACAGAAGTGAACATGCCAACCACCTCCGAGGGGAGCTGGAGCCAGCAGAAGGATGCTAGTCGCTGGCACACAGAAGGTCTTCAGCCTCTGAACTCGGCCCAGGACTTGGCTGGGAGGACACCTCTCCTCCCCCACAGGCCCCACACAACACCCAGAGACCGAGGAAGAGACACTGGCGGACTTCTCTTTCTTTTTACAAAGACTTTATTGTCTGACATGCTTGACAAAAAAAAAATTACAGCCACAATCAAGTTATGCCAAAATGATTGAGGAGCACGCCATCATCTTTCATACCTCAAGGACTTTTAATGAATTTTTCTTTTAAAGTAACAGCTGCCTTCATAACTTTTATTTTCCACATAAAAATACACCATATTCTGAAGATACCTTAGGAAAAAGATTTTTTTTTTAAGTTTATAGTTCTTGGTCCGCATAGAAATTCAGTAGAGGCGATCAAAAGAGTCTGGAGTCATCGCCATCCATTTAAGCACACATATGCCGTGCGTCTGAGGTGCCCCCAGAGACCCTGTAAACATCCCCGGCTACCAGGAACCATGTAGGTTGAACGGGACTCCTGAAGCCCCGCAGGCCGCAGAGTAAAGCTGGCCCCAGCTGCTCCTGGGCTCCCTGGATGGGTCCCTCGCCCTATGGGAGCCCCACTCTCATAGGGAAGGAATCACGGTCTCCTGGGACCCTGGGCTCAGAGATCCAAGTCCTCCAGGGCTCCAGGGGCTTTCCGTGAGAAACGAACCAAACAGGTGCTGAACAGGATCCTTAAAGAAAAGAGCCTTGAGTCCTGCATCGCCTTGTAAGGGCAGAGCTTTGGGTCCTGGCAGAGCAGGGCACTGTGAAGCCAGAGGCCAAGGTTCAAATCCTGCCTCTGCCTCTTTTGAGCTGTGCTCCCTCAGGCTAGTTGCCTAACCTCTCTGACCTCAATCGCTTCCTCTCTAAAACAGGGCCAGCAGTACCCGCCTTGCAGGAGTGCCAGAAATGAGATCACATCTGCAAAGTGCTCATTAAATGCTGGTTCCCAGGCCTGGGATGAAGAGGAGGCAGGTAGGGCCCTCCTCTTGGACACACAATTGAAGGGGGCACCAAAAAACTCAGTGATCCAGATCAGATACTATTTTAATGCAGTGTTTTTAAAAGCCAAAATTAATGCAGGGGAAAAAAATCTATGATAAACAAAATACCTAAATTTTAAATAAAGAATCCAATGCTGCCCGTGTCAATTCTGTCTCGCCAGCCTCACCCCCAAGCAGGCCCAGCTGGTTCTCTATCCATCAGAGAGACTCAGCCCAACACTGCAGTCCTTGAAGTCCCCCTGGTGGAACTGCGGGAGTCCAGTCCCGGCTCTGACTCTGGGCCGTGTTCCCATTAGGGGGCAGCTGGTACCCGGTACCACAACTGTGAACCATTCAGCCATCGCAGCCAAGGGCAGGGGAGACAGGACCCAAGGGGTGAGGGAAATCCCACCGGGGGCGAGAACACATTTGAGGACAGCAGTGGGAAACCCCGAGGTTCACCTCACTAGGTTAAGAGGGCTGCAAGTATGTGTGAATGTGTGTCCACATCCCCACGGGCGCACACAGGGGGCAGGGCTGCCTCGGCCCATGGACCCCCCTGGCTGCTGGGCTCTGCAGAGCTTGGCACTCCCCAGGGGACCAGGGGCATCCAGCACGTGGGGACCCTCCAGCCCAGTCCTGGGTCTTCAACAAGCTCATTCTACAGAAACAACCCCCCTTCACCCCACCAAGTCCAGGCTCTGAGCAGGTGTCCAGGATGCTCAGGCCACCGTTCACATCAGCAAAAATGCCCATAGGAAGAAAACACGGGACAGCAAGAAGCCGATGGCTGGGTGGCCTGGCCAGGTGCAGCCCGATTCCTGAGACGTCCCTGATTGCTCCCTCGGAGGCCTAGGGGAAGTGGAAGGGCTGCCCGCACTCAGACTGTGACACCCCACCCACCCACCTCCCCAACCCTGAGGCGTGCAGCCACTCAGACCCTCAGTGAGAGGGAGATTTTGTGCCAGAACTTCAGAATCCGTCCAAGAGCAGCAGCTTCCCAAACCCACTAGGGCGTCCAACTGAGCAGATGAAGACTCCGTCACGTCCCAAGCAGGACACGGCTGCGAGCACAGTAGGTCCTTTAACAAGGAACACGTGAAAGGGACACGCAGAAATCAGTGATGAGCTCAGATCCCCCAACAGCCTCGCAGGGTCCCGACTCCAGGGACAATCGGGGTGATTTTCTTCATTCCAAGGCCTCGGCCTCTCGGCTGGGCTGGTTCTCGGAGCCGGACAGGCTGTGTGCAGGGAAGGCAGGGCGGCTGGGGGTCCGTGCTCTCGGCCAGGTGTATGGAGCTGAGGTGGTGGGAAGGGCTGGGGCCACAGGGGCAGTCAAGAGTTCCGGGGGGTGGGGAGGTCGATGACTATGGGTGGATTCACGGGCTGGTAGTTGACGGTGCACACAGAGGCGTTCACATAGGTGGTCGTCCCATCCGCCATGACTCCGTACCCTAGAGAGTAAGCACAGCGGGCTGAGAGGTGACACCAGGACCCGGAGCAGTTGAGGGTGATCTGGTGGGTGTGGTGGTCAGAGGGCACTTAGCCACAGGAGGCTAAAGATGTCTGGGGCAAGCTACCAAAATTAGCAAGATACTCCTCCCGACCTGCTGTGAGTAGCAAATGACATAATAATCCACGTGTTCAGCCCAGTGCCTGGAAAGTGTGTGTTGAGACATCATCACTGACATCATCAACAGCACCACCACCACCACCACCACCATCATCATCTCTACTTCTATTATCAATACTACCATCATCACTACCAATACCACAACCACCACCACCATCACCACCAACACCACCCTCGTCATCATCTCCATCATCACCACCATCATCACCATCACCACTATCATCACCATCACCACCACCATCACCATCACCAGCACCACCCTTATCGTCATCTCCATCATCACCATCATTACCACCATCACCATCATCACCACCACCGTCACCACCACCATCATCATCA
>NW_024070213.1:5710715-5736320 GCF_014754425.2 Oryx dammah
ATCACCATCATCGTCACCACCATCTCCACTTCTATCATCACTACTATCGTTGTCAGCCCAGTATCACCAGCACCACCGCCACCATCATCTCCATCATCAACACCGCCATCCTCTCCACTTCCGTCCCGGTCACCATCGCTGTCACCATCCCTGCCGCTGTCACGGGCTTTCTTCTCCACACCTCTGTCCTCATCATACCCTCTTCCCCCCACATCTACTTGTCAGAATCCTCTTCAGGCTTCAGCTCAGACCACCTCCACACCAAAAGGGACACTTCCCCTCCTCTGAACAGGTCACGAGTTCTTTGGAGCCTGCGTTTTGCTTGTACAGTCATGCAGGGCGTGGTCTGGATCAGACGATGGTGTTACATGCCCACAGTGGGGCTACAGAAAACGATGGGCGTTATTATCCTACAGCACATGCGCCATCCACCTCTCCCATGACCTTTCAGATCCCGCCTTCGATGGCTCATCTGCTGCCCAGAAGTCTGTGAGCTCCTCAGGGTCTCGGAGGTATGATCACTCCCACCCCTGACAGCATGATGCAGAGGGAAGGGTCTGAGCCTTGCTGGTTTCTGAGCTGGAAAGTGATCTGATGTGAACCAGACAAGCATGAGGCCCAGGAGCCCCAGCCCAACACAGACAGAGGTTCAAGAGGCCAGGGGGCAACGCTGGGGGGAACCACAGTGGTCCCCCTGCCCCTTGGGAGCCCATGTGCTTCACGGTAGGGTACAGTGGGACCAAGAGGCCTTGGCCAGGTGGGATAAAAGTTCAAAAGGAGCCAAAGGAGGGAGCTGTCCAACTGGCTCGATTAGGCTCCAGTGAGGAAGGCTGAAGTCAAATGAGGTGAACCCTGGGCAGTGACAGGCCAGGACAGGGACAGGATGGCAGTCAGGACTGCAGCTGCCGACATCGCCAGTCACCTTCACAGCCACTCTGCCTACTGCCTGAGATGATATGGACACCCCCCCCCAACTCCAGCCATGTGGACACAGCAAGCAGTCCTGCCCCCAGGGCAGAAGGCAGAACCTCGTGTCTGTCTTGGGTGGGGACACTGGGAGGAGAAGTGCCGCTAGAGCCCCTCAGGTAGGCAGGCAGCCCTCCACATTCATTAAGCACCTACTGTATGCCAGGCCATAGAGACATGAACAGGAAGACAGGCTTCCAGCTCTGTAGACAGCTCACAGTGTACCCGCTAAATGCAACCCTTCTCTAGGTCACATCCAAATGTCCTCTCCTCCAGAAAGCCCCCTGCCATCTCTGAAGAGTTCTCAGGCTAGAAGCACGGCAGAGTTGCAGGGCTCTAGGAAGTAAAACTTACCCCTGAGTCTTGCCGGACTTTGCCCTCATTGTCCTATGATGAAACACTTCAGCAATAGCTAACTGACAGCCAGCGTGAGAAAGGTGTATGTAGATACAAAGTGTATGTAGGAGGTGGGCTATTTCCCGCTGGCCAGGGAGGAGGTGACCGGGTTCAAGGGAGCAAGAGGCCCCCTGAGAAGCCACTGAGATACACCTCCCCCACCAGCGTGTGATCAAACCAGTCCATCCTAAAGGAAATCAACCCTGAATACTCATTGAAAGGACTGATGCTGAAGCTGAAGCTCCACTACTTTGGGCAACTGATGGGAAGAGCCGATTCACTGGAAAAGACCCTGATGCTGGGAAAGATTGAAGGCAGGAGGAGAAGGGGATGACAGAGGATGAGATGGTTGGATGGCATCACCAACTTGATGGACATGAGTTTGAGCAAGCTCCAGGAGCTAAGTGAAGGACAGGGAGGCCTGGCGTGCTGCAGTCCCTGGGGTCACAAAGAGTCAGACACGACTGAGCGAGTGAACAGTAACAACCACCATGTGTGCGGCCCCCGCCCTCGCTGACCTTCGTGGATGTGGCCGAAGACGTGCAGCCGCGGCTGGACGCGCCTCTGCACCGTGTTGAGCAGCTCCACGCAGCCCACCCGCTGCATCTTCTTGGGGACCCAGTCCAGGAAGCCTGGCAGGGGAGAGAGAAGGAGGGCAGTGACGGGGTCCAGGCATGCCCGGCCCTGGCCCCGCAAAGCCCAGGTCGCAGCTCGGCAGTCGCAGGAACACGGCAGTCCCGGACCCGCCCTGCCCTGCCCCAGCCTCCGGGGGGGGAGCCTGGCTCCAGCGCGCGCCTCCTGGGGCCTTGTGGCCGCCCCCACCTCCCTCTTCCCCTGCTCCTCTCGCAGGGCCACACAGAGAACACACTTCTGAGAGCCCAGGTGCGCCAGGCAGCACGGGGCGGGGGTGGGGTAGCGAAGACGGCTCCATAGCTGAGCCTCCAGACCATTCATGCTCAGAGTGGCCTCGAGGCCAGCATCCACCCATTGCAGAGAGAAGCCAGCTGAGGCCTGAGAGGGACAGGTGAGGCCCAAGGTGAGCGAGCAGCAGGGAGGAGTCCGGGAGCAGAATGTGCAGGTCGGAAACTTTCTAAACAAGCATCACAAAATCAGGAAAACGCTCTCTTTATCCACTGCAGCCTCACGCACATGCCCGCGTCTGGGTCTGCTCGCACGGCCAGCCTCCCGGAGCCGCCCATATGGTGGCGGCTTATTAGCCTCACATGGCTACACAAACGAAGAGTAATTGATTAATCCAAGCGGACAACGAGGGCTCAGCTCAGCCCCTTCTCTGCTTGGGCGGGAGAAACAGGTTCCTACAACTGCTGGGGAGGGGAGGACGGATCCTGCAAAGAATCACACAGGCTGTACTGGACCTGACTTGAGAGAGAGAGAGAAGGAAGAGGAGCGGGGAGACAGCAGGTAGGCGGGAAGTAGGCTTGCAGCAGACCCTTGGGTTTAAGTCCCAGGCTCCGCTACCTGCTGGCTGTGTGACCTTGGACAAGTCACTTAACCTCTCTGTGCCACATTCAGCAATTCATTTAACAGCTGGGCTGGGCTGAGCACACAGGCAACCCCCAAAGCAGGGGTTGTGTGTTGTGTGTGAAGCAGACGTGGTGAGGCAGGAGCCCAGAAGATGCTGGTGGGGGAATGGATGGGGAGGAGGAAAGCAGGGAAGGAGGAGACAGAGAGAAGGAGGGAGAAAATCAGAAACCTGCTCCAAGCCCCACTACAAGCCACGGGTCATGCCTGCACCATGTCAGGGCCCTGGGCCTCCAGGTTCCCTCCATTTGGAAATGGGGAACATTTTGTGAGGGTGGAGGGAGGCACCCAAGTGTGCTGGCTGGTCATCTGGCACACATAGGTGCTCAGGACAGCTTCTCCCAAAACAGGTATCGGAGTGAGGGATTCTGGGGCTGCGCTGGGCCTCACCTGGCAACCCTTCCCATCTGGGATGACAAGTGGTGTCGTCAGCTTGGACCAGAGTGGGGGCCGTGGGGGCTGGGAGGAAAGCTGGAGACTGCTGGGGTGGGTGGTCTCCCGGGGTGAGGGGTGCACAGGGTGGGGCCTGGTGAGAGTGACCTTGTGGTATTCAGCCCCCAGGACTCAGGTCTATGACACCCCTGAGCTCCACAATGCCCACCTGTGTGAAAGGGGTAGCTGAGTCTGACCTCACCACCTGGCTATGAGCAGTCCAGGAGGTAACACGTGGAGCCCCTGGCACACAGTAGGTGCTCAGGAAATGAGAGCGACAGTGGGGTGACTGGCACCCCAGCACCACAACTCAGAACAGAGCCCTTCGGCAGCCCCCTGGACAGGCCCAGCGCCCCCTGGCCCCAGCACCCAGAGCCCTGTGTCCTCCCAGCACGAGCGGGCATCAGGGCCAGGAGCCCGAGGCAGGGGCGGATGAGTCTTACCCAGCGGTGGTCCATGAGTTATCAGGACGTCCACGCCTTCGGGAATGAGGTTCCATTTCTCCAGCAGCGCTTGGCCACGTGGGAGGTTAAAACCCCAGCCGTAAAACCAGGGCTGCCTGTAGGAGAAGAGCAGGGGGTTCAGAGGTGGCCACCGAGACTGGGGGTGATGAGAGGCAGGAAAGGTGGGCCTCAGTGCCACTCAGCCATCAGGACCAGTGGGACACCCAGGACCTCACACCCGGAGGTGCCCACCTGGATGGGGATTCAGGTGCGAATTCACCTAGACTCTTGCCCAGGTAACGACCAGTCTTGTCTGTTTGTTTCTGGCTTCGTCTCACTCAGGATCTTAGTTCACAAACTAGGGATTGAACACATGCCCCCTGCAGAGGAAGCTCGGATTCTTAACCACTGGAATGCCAGGGAAGGCCCCTGATGCTCCTTTTCCCTCTTCAGTTCAGTTCAGTCGCTCAGTCGTGTCCGACTCTTTGCGACCCCATGAATCACAGCACGCCAGGCCTCCCTGTCCATCACCAACTCCCGGAGTTCACTCAAACTCACGTCCATCGAGTCAGTGATGCCATCCAGCCATCTCATCCTCTGTCGTCCCTTTCTCCTCCTGCTCCCAATCCCTCCCAGCATCAGAGTCTTTCCCAATGAGTCAACTCTTCACATGAGGTGGCCAAAGTACTGGAGTTTCAGCTTTAGCATCAGTCCTTCCAAAGAACACCCAGGGCTGATCTCCTTTAGAATGGACTAGTTGGATCTCCTTGCAGTCCAAGGGACTCTCAAGAGTCTTCTCCAACACCACACTTCAAAAGCATCAATTCTTCGGTGCTCAGCTTTCTTCACAGTCCAACTTTCACCTCCACACATGACTACTGGAAAAACCATAGCCTTGACTAGACGGACCTTTGTTGGCAAAGTAATGTCTCTGCTTCTGAATATGCTATCTAGGCTGGTCTAGATTACTCCTTCCAAGGAGTAAGCATTTTTTAATTTCATGGCTGCAGTCACCATCTGCAGTGATTTTGGAGCCCCAAAAAATAAAGTCTGACACTGTTTCCACTGTTTCCCCATCTATTTCCCATGAAGTTATGGGACCGGATGCCATGATCTTAGTTTTCTGAATGTTGAGCTTTAAGCCAACTTTTTCACTCTCTTCTTTCATCAAGAGGCTTTTTAGTTCCTCTTCACTTTCTGCCACTGCAGAAAGGGTGGTGTCATCTGCATATCTGAGGTTATTTATATTTCTCCCAGTTATTGATATTTTTCCCTCTTGCTTCACTAATAAAAAAAAATATCATCTTCTTTCTATGATGAACATTACTGGGTTGGCCATAATATGTTATAGAAAAAACAAACTTTTGGGTTAACCAAATATTAATATAATTTTTTAAGTGAAAGTTAAAAAAAAAAAGCTTCCGCCAAAGACCTCTCTTGCTCTAAGCCCTTCTAAGGAAATCCAGAGAAGAATACTCTCAACTTGTCCCCACGGTGGGAAAATGCTCATCCATCATCCTTCCCACATTTGGGGCCAGTGGGGACTTACAGAGGGGACTGAGGGAAGACCTGTTCCCTGTCACTCTCCCAGCCCCCACCAAGAGACAGAGGGTCCCAGGTGGGAATGCTCATTCCTGTCTCCACCCCGAAGGTCCCAGCAGGGGCTCCACAGCGCTGAGTCCACCCTCAACATCAAGATCAGGGCCAGGTGGACAGAGACCAATGAACAGAATTCCAAGCTGCTGCCCACCCCAGCCCCAGACGGATCCATGCAAGTCATTCCCCATCAATGGGTTCAATGGTGAGCATGTGACCTTGACCCTTCCAGCTGGAGGCAACTCCAGATGTTTCCTTCAGTGATGAGAGAAAGGAACGCTGTCACACCTGCATATCAACCAGTGAGCTTCCTACCCTGGGAGTTGTCAGCACCTATTAAGCTGCCTTAAAGGGAGATGGCTGGAGCACATGGTTCAGGGCAGCAGCTGGATCAAACTGCATCTGACACCCACTGCACCTCTGCACTTCCCAGTTACATGGGCCAATAGAAAGCCATCTGAACTGGGTTTTCATTGACAACGAAAGTATCCCAACTAAGAGTCAGCTCTTAGGCCTAAGTCATTATGAGATCCCCAAATTAACACAGCCCTTTAGCATCTACAAAGTCACTGTCATCGCCGTCACCATCACCATCATCACCAACACCACCACCGCCACCAACACCTTCACCCCTTCATTACCATCATCACCACTGGGGGTCAAATTGTGTCTCTCCCAAAATATTAATATATGTGGAAGTATGAACCCAATACCTGTGAATGTGACCTTATTTAGAAGTAGGGTCTTCACAGACATAATCAAGGTGAGGTCATACCTGATTAGAGAGGTCCTAATCCAGTGACTGGTATCCTCAGAAAACACAGACACACAGCGGTGAGGGCTATGTGACCATGGCTGCACAGACTGGAGTGATCGTCTACCAGTCAAGGAATCCCCAGGCTTCCAGCAACCACCAGAAGCTGGGAGAGTGACAGGGAACAGACCTTCCCTCAGTCCCCTCTGTAAGAACTAACCTCGGTGACACCTTAATTTCAGACTGCCAGTCTCCAGAATTGGGCAGAATTGACACCTGTTGTTTTAAGCTTCGTGGTTTGTGATAATTAGTTCTGCAGCCCTAGGAAACATAATCACCATCACCACCATCACCCCCTCATCGGCCACCCCAGGGACCTTCACACCTGCAGCAAGGTGGGCAGACAGGTCTCTTTCTTCCTGTTTTATGGATGAGGAGACTGAGAGCCATGGAGTAGAAAGCAAAAATTGTCGCCAGCATTCCCTGCACACCTACTTTTTGCCAAGTGCCAGTTATTCCTAAAGGAAATCAATCTTGAATATTCATTGGAAGGACTGATGCTGAAGCTGAAGCTCCAATACTTTAGCCACCCGATGCAAACAGCTAACTCATTGGAAAAGACCCTGATGCTGAGAAAGACTGAGGGCAGGAGGAGAATGGGACGATAGAGGATGAGACGATTGGATAGCACCATCGACTCAATGCCCATGAATCTGAGCAGACTCCAGGAGATAGTGAAGGACAGGAAAGCCTGGCCTGCTGCAGTTCACGGGGTCACAAAGAGTCAGAAACGACTCAGTGACTGAACAACAGCAATCTGATTACATTGCAGGAAAGGGTTCACCTAACTCTTACAAGAACCCAGTGAATTAAGGCTAGGATTATTCCCATTTTTCAGATGAGGAACCAGAAGCTCAGAGAAGTGAGCTGGCTCAGGGATCTGGGCCCAGGTGCAAAGACTTCCAGGCTGGGCACCTCCCCACCATTTGCCGACATACTCTGCACAAGTTGGTCATGGGGCTGGGCTTTCACATTCAAAGGCTCTCATGTGCCCAGAGCTACCACTAAAATCCCCCTCACGGCCCATGAGCACCCCCGGGGGAGGCTGACACCCCTGGCTATTGACTCATTGCCTCTGCCCTGTTGGCAGCCGCCCAGTGCCCCTCTATGGAACCTTGGGGGTTCCAGGGAACAGCATTTGAGAACTGACTTAGTCCCACCATGGTAGGTTCTGGACAAGACTCAGGTTCAGCGAGAGAGGAAGGGAGGTCCCCAGGGCCACACAGTGGTCAGTGTAGAAGTCATTCTGGAACCCAGATCTGACCCCTCTCCCCGCAGCCTTTGAGCCTGCAGTGTCAAATCCTGGAAAGTAAGCTTGTGAAGGAGCAAGGTGAGTGGCCACACTGGCCTTTGGGGGCAAAGGTCCTTTCCCATTTCAGACAATTGTGGGGTTCCCCTCTGCTGCCAGCCTTTGCTCACCCGTGACCCCTGCCTGGGACACTGGGTCCCTCCCCTCCTCTTGCCTGCCCCCTCCCACAGCACGTTTCTCCTTCAAAGTCCTGTCTCCTCCATCTTCCCTCTCACCGCAAATGCCCAGCACCTGCCCTGGGGAGGGACAGATGTTTGTTCAAAGACCAGTATTGAGAGAGACAGCCTGGATGAATGAGTGAGCTTGTGAACAGGATGTCAAACAGAACTCTTTCTGTTGTCTTGGGATTGCAGCCAAAACCTCAAGGCTGGATATGATCCTCCATTTGGAATGAAAGCCCCCAGGTACCACCCAGAAAAACTTACTACTAAAAGCAAGCAGCACATGCCAGGCTACCATCTCCCCAAGCCCCCACCAGGCTAAGTTTAGCTCTTGAGGGAGACTTGTGGCTCCTGCCTTGTTCTTGGGGCAAGAGATGGGGTTCCTGGACACCCAGCCATGAGTGGGTACCAGAGGAACCACTCGTATAGGTAGGGACCTGGGGATCTGCCCGCAGGGCCCATGAGAAATAGACAGTGAAGGGCGGACACAGAGAGCTGTCTGCACCCCCAGGTCTGGGCTGTCCCAAGGGATCCCCAACCTCAGGATGCGCCCTGTATGTGATGAGACCAGGTGCCTGGGGCTGGGGGAGGCAGTGAGGTGGGCAGCCCTGGGGAAAGCCCCCCTCAGGCATACCTGACCCAGGCCTGCCTTAGCATGTCTGCAGAAAGCTGAGGTTTCTCTCTGCAGAAAACACCCCCTCCCAACATAGACACGATTTTACACCCAACTTGGAGGGCATCAGAAAAAACTCAGAGTTTCAGAAAAACATCTATTTCTGCTTTATTGACTATGCCAAAGTCTTTGACTGTGTGGATCACAATAAACTGTGGAAAATTCTGAAAGAGATGGGAATACCAGACCACCTGACCTGCCTCTTGAGAAACCTGTATGCAGGTCAGGAAGCAACAGTTAGAACTGGACATGGAACAACAGACTGGTTCCAAATAGGAAAAGGAGTACGTCAAGGCTGTATATTGTCACCCTGCTTATTTAACTTCTATGCAGAGTACATCACGGGAAACACTGGGCTGGAGGAAGCACAAGCTGGAATCAAGATTGCCAGGAGAAATATCAATAACCTCAGACATGCAGATGACACCACCCACATGGCAGAAAGTGAAGAACTTAAGAGCCTCTTGATGAAAGTGAAAGAGGAGAGTGAAAAAGTTGGCTTAAGCTCAACATTCAGAAAATGAAGATCATGGCATCCGGTCCCATCACTTCATGGCAAGTAGATGGGGAAACAGTGGAAACGTGGCTGACTTTATTTTTTTGACTCCAAAATCACTGCAGATGGTGACTGCAGCCATGAAATTAAAAGACGCTTACTCCTTGGAAGGAAAGTTATGACCAACCTAGATAGCATAATAAAAAGCAGAGACATTACTTTGCCAACAAAGGTCCGTCTAGTCAAGTCTATGGTTTTTCCAGTGGTCACGTATGGATGTGAGAGTTGGACTGTGAAGAAAGCTGAGCGCCGAAGAATTGATGCTTTTGAAGTGTGGTGTTGGAGAAGACTCTTGAGAGTCCCTTGGACTGCAAGAAGATCCAACCAGTCCATCCTGAGATCAGTCCTGGATGTTCATTGGAAGGACTGATGCTGAAGCTGAAACTCCAATACTTTGGCCACCTGATGCAAAGAGCTGACTTGTTTGAAAAGACCCTGATGCTGGGAAAGATCGAGGGCAGGAGGAGAAGGAGACAACAGAGGATGAGATGGTTGGATGGCATCACCAACTCAGTGGACATGGGTTTGGGTAGACTCCGGCAGTTGTTGATGGATAGGGAGGCCTGGCGTGCTGCGGTTCATGGGATCGCAAAGAGTTGGACACAACTGAGCAACTGAACTGAACTGGAGGGAATCTTGGGATCATACAGACCTGGGTTAGAATGGGTCCACCTCTAATTATCTACGTGACCTTGGGCAAGTGGCTTAATGTCTCTACGCCTCAATTATCCCCCCTGTAAAATGGGCATAATAACAACACCATTTGCCTCAATACAGCTTTGAAAACAATTAATCCAGGTAAAGTGCTTACAACAGGGCCTGGTCCAGTGTTTTTCAACTGCCATCCTCTCCATCACCATCACCATCATCAGCACCATCATAACCATCATCAGCATCACCATGTCAATAGCACAACCACCACCATCAGCAGCACCACCATCATAACCATCACCACCACCACCGCCGCCGCCACAATCTCCATCATAAAAAAAAAACCCCTGAAACCCTCTCATGGAGCCTGGATGAAAAACCTTTAGCCTGCTGCTGCTGCTAAGTCGCTTCAGTCGCGTCCGACTCTGTGTGACCCCATAGACGGCAGCCCACCAGGCTCCCCCGTCCCTGGGATTCTCTAGGCAAGAACACTGGAGTGGGTTGCCATTTCCTTCTCCAAAGCACCTTTAGCCTAGGGCAGGGCTTTTCAAACTGCGTTTTGAAGGGTCAAACCACATTTTTTAAAAAAGAAAAAGGAAAGGAAAAAAGAACAGAAAACATCAGAGTACAGCATAGCAGGGAAGGGACACTTCAGTTAAATATATTTGTATTTAAATAGACACCCACGTAAGGGTGTACTGAGTCACAACGCAAAAAAGACAAATGCTTTTCCTACCACAGTTCCTGGTCAAAACCGGTTGACAGCCCTAACATACAGCTCACAGCTCTGCCATTCTGAAGTCCTCAGGCTCTGGGCGCCCTCAAAGCCCCACTGTGGCTGAGCCGGGACGGGGTCCCTGCAGGGGAGGCTGCAGCAGCCTGGAAACTGCTCCCAAAGCCCAGCCCGGGGGCCCCCGGAAGCCCGCGGCCCGTCAGCTTACAAGAAAAGGAGCAACGCCCTTCTGGTGCCGCCTTGCAAACACAGCATCCATTTTTCAAAAACCCTAATCAAATATTTACAAGAGGGGAACGAGACCTCATCAGTATGGAGAGAAGACGTCTGCTTGTTCCCATGAGTCGCGGCAGGAGTGGCTTTTTGGAAAAGACACTCAGCAACATATCAGAGGCACCACAGGCCCCCCGGGAGCCCACCCACACGAGCCCCTGCCTACTCCACCTTCCCTTCCAGCACCTACGAGCCTGCGTCTGGGGGTGGCATTTCCCCAGAGATGGTTCTTAGAAACACGTACCCTCATAATCCTGGGAAGCTGGAATCCACCCCACCCCCAGGGATGCCCAAGACGTTTGCTCAAGGGCACCCAAGTTGGCATCAGACACCCTGCCTCTGCCCCGGGGTGGGATGCTCCCAGACTCTGTGTGTGTGTAAACTGGGATAAGGAAGCCTGTGCCCCAGATCTTACCCATTAGAGGGGCTCCTTCCTGCTCGATGCTGTGCCCCACTGGCTGATACAGAGGGCAGGGAGAGAGAGTGGGCAGGAGGACATTTATGAGAACGGAAGTACCACCACCACGAAAACACACCTCCAGATTTCCAGGGGCGCTGTCACTGGGAAATGGGCAAGTTCTGGCCTTGACTGAAATTTGGGGGAAGCAGAGAGTCAAGTCATGCAAGGGACCGTCCAGAGGAGGTGCTCCTCAGGGGGTCTGCAGGCTGTTAGCGGGCCTTTCCTGAGGGGGGCCAGAAGTGGGGGCCAGAGCAGCAGGAGAGACCGCCTCGTCAGAGACCACACTCCCCAGAGGCCGGAAAAGCCACGCGTGCATGACATCCGTCCAGGTGTGTGCCATGGGGAGAGACGCCAAAGGGCGGTGGGTAGCACTTGCCCTTCCTGACAGTGAAGTTGGCCCAGATTCCCCCGGCATCCTTGTTTGGTCATTTGACCCCCTCTCCTGGTCCAGCGGGGCCTTCTGGGGTCAGAGGTGAAGTTCAAGGTTGCCCGGGGTTCCAGACAGAGGACAAGGCAGGCAGGGGCTCTCGGGGACTGTCATCCAAGCAGCCAAGCTCCAGCATCCCCCACCCACCCTGGGGACAGCCGTGGTCTGAGGCCCATGAGTGTGCCTGAGACCCTGGTGCTGCCAGGACCATGGTTCCCAGCCCCAACACAGCTGGCATCTCGCCCGGACCCACAGCCTGACTGCCCCCAGGGTGAGGAGCCCCGATGTCCACCCACCGTCCAAGACACATCACAGACCCCAAGGAGCTCGGGCGGATCAGAATTCCGACTGAGTGATGGCAGGCGGCTTTATGTCCTGAATTTCTGTCTTTCTGTTCTAAAGTAACCATTGGAATAATTTTCTTACAGAATGATAGTTGCCATGACAACCAGAGCAAATTTTCCTTTTCTGAAACAGATGTCTCATTTAGTTGAAAATTAGAATGTGAACAAACCCATGGGAAAAATTAATTCAAACTTTAACAGAGCACTGAATACAATGTAATCTCTCAGAGGTTAACCCCTTAACAGCTTTTTTGTGCGCTTATGGTAACCTTCGAATCCAGTCTAATTAGGCCCGCTTAGCCAATATAAATGACCTCCACGTGGCCAACCATTAAACGGTTTCCCCCTGAAGTGTGAATTCTGGGCTCCCTAACAGCAGGCGGGAGGGAGGCGATACTTGTCTGTAGAAAACACAGCCTGCCCTGCTCTGGTTTTTCCATCTCCCCAGGTAAGGCACACACCCCTGGGAAGGGGGTGTACCGGGGGCCATTTAATCAGCCACCCCATCTCCCGGGGATGCTGGGGTGTGGGACAGAGGAGGTCCAGGGTGCCCTAGGTACAGCTGGGCCTGGCGGTAAACCCAGACCAGGGTGCAATGCCTGAGAGCGGAGGGCAGGGGAGGAGCCCCCTTACTGGAGAGTGTCAAGAGGCCACGGGGGTGACACCCGCACAGGCCGAGCTCCAAAGACTCTCCACGAGCCTCCAGTCCTCACACCCATCCCGGGACGCAACTGCCGTCACAGCCTCATTACAGATGCAAAATCTGAGGTTCAGAGAGGTTCTGAGATTTGCGCAAGGTTACCTGATGGCATGGCTAGGACTTCAATCCGGACTGCGAACTCCAGAGCTGGGCACTCCGCCTCCACCCCAGAGCGACTAACAGCGCCAGGAGTCCCGGCCGTCTGCCTCAGCGAACCCCACTTTCCCAGCCACGCTCACACCTTAGCTCAGTCAGTCCTCAGGACAGAGCTCTCGGGAGGCCACATGAGAGATGAGAAGACAGTGCCACAGAGAGGCCAAGCAGTGTGTCTGAGCACACACAGGAGGCTAGATCGCCTGGACCAGGGCTCCTGGCTCCTGTACCCTGTGCCCAGTGGGCCACTGACCTGAAGAGGATCCCACTGCGGTGCCCGGGCCCCTGGTTCTCCTTCTTCATGACGACTGTCTGCCTGTCCCTCTGAGCAACTCTTGAATGTCCCCTATCTGCTCCCCTTCTCTAAGCCTGGCTTCAGAGAGAAGACACGCCTCTAATACACCCTGTGACTTCTACTCCAGAACCTTCCATGGCTCCCCATCACCTCCAGGGCAAGCCTGGACCATGTGACCTGGCACACAGGGCCCCTGGGCTCTGCCCCAGCCTACCTTCTGGACCGTCCGGCTCAGACTCCCCAGTGAGCTCACCACCCACCAACCACAACAATCCTCTGCTTCCTGAACCCAGCCCAGCCTCTTCCCACCTTTGGGTTTTGGCTTGTACTGTTCCAGCCATCTGAAACGCCCTTCCCAGCCTCTCCTCAGAACCCATGACCAGTGATATATTAAGATCTGAGTCAAAGGCCACCTCCTCCAGGAAGCTTCCCCTGATCACCTCCATCTCCGAGCACAGGTAACCCTTCCTGCTCTGAGCACCCTTGCACTGGCTCCTTCAGGGCAGGCCCAGGTCAACCATCCCTGAGTCCTTCCTGCCCAAAAGATGGCTGGTCTAGGTGGACATCGGGGGGGGGCTTGCATCAGGTGTGCATGAATGATGGAATGAACTGACAGGTGCTCTGCCTGGTGGACAGGCAGGTGGGAAGAACTTAGCATGAACCCTCTCCTCCCAGCATCCTCCCAACAGGATCCTCCCCAGAGCCGCTGGAAGTCCTGAAGCCCTGAGATCCCACCCCCTCGCCCCCAGGACCAGAAACAGAACTCTCACCATCTGCTGAGCTTCCCATTCTCCCTCCCGCTGCCACAACCTGCCTGGGGGAACTGTGTGCCCATTTCACAGAGGGGGCCTCAGAGGCGATGCTCACATCTTTGGCTCCCCCCAACTCCCCTCCCTCAGGGGCCCATCCCTGCCTCCCCAGACAGCCCATTCCCCAGGTGAGGGCCAGGGTGGCGGCCCTGCAGATGGAAGGGAATAGCCTCTCACAGGGCCCGCTCCCACAGGGCAGATGGGCTTCCGCTTCCGCCTCTCCTTCTGCAAGAGGAAGGCTGCAGGGACCGGCAGGGACCTCTCACCGCAGAGGCCGCCCCTGAGCTCAGACAAGCCTGACAAGACAAGACAAGCTCAGGCAAGACGAGTGGAGCAGGCCCACTCCAGGCCCACCACGCGTCCTGGTCCTCATCTACCCTTCCTGCCCCAGCACCCTCCCCCCAAAGGCTAGGTTCTCTGGGGCCACTTCCAGGGAGCCGGCCACGGCCCCCGCCTCTCTGGTGAGGATGGCACCTGTCACTGGCCCACGTGTGTCCCGGGACCCTCTCAGCACCCCGGCGAGTCTGTGCTCCATCCGCAGCAAGGGACACCAAGGCTCAGCGGGCGGTGACTGCCCGGGTCCCCCGAGCCAGTTCCTGCCGACTCCCCATCCCACAGGCGCCCCAGTCTCCGGGGGAGGTCCCGGCTCTGAGGCAGACGGGCATGCCTTGCTCCTTCTCTGCATCTCCCGGGCTGGCGAGTCGAGGGGGCTTGGGGGAGACGCTGCCACCTACCCTGCGGTAGGGCCAGCAGGAGCGGGCCTGTCAGTCACACTCCGCGCCTGGTGCCCACTTACGGCAAGTCAGCAGCGAGGTGAGTGAACCCAAAACGGGGTCCTTTGTCATTGCTAATTAATTTTCCCCACCCTTCCGCGCTCAGAGTCATTCATCTTCTGTTTGGCTGGGACCCTGAGGCGGGAAGAAGGCAGATGATGCGTTCAAACATTAATCTCGTGTAGCAGTGTGCGTGTGTGTGTGTGTTGAGGGGCCCTTCTATAAAGAAAACAGTGTGAAATCAGGAAAGATAAGGACGGGAAAGGCGGAGCAGAAGAGAGTCCCGTGTGTGAGAGAAGAGCATCTGTGTGCAGGAGTGTGTGTGTGAGAAGATGGAACACACGTGTGCTAGAGAAAGCATGTGCTAGAGAAAGCGTGTGCTAGAGAAAGCGTATGGGAGAGGGAGAGAGTGGGTGCATGTGGGTGTCTGTCCTGCATGTGTGGTGTGGGGGCCCTGTGTGTGTGTGTATGAGTACATGTATGTGTGCACATGTGTGACAGAAAGCATATGGGAGAGAGAGACAATGCATACATGTGTGTGTCTGTATTGCATGTGTGGTGTGAGGGCCCTGTGTGTGCATGGCTGTGTATGTGTGTACACGTGTGTGTGTGTGCGTGTGTAGTGTGCAAGCTCTGTGAGTGTACAGCTGTGTGTGTGCGTATGTGCATGGTGGTGTGGGGGCTCTGTGTGTGTACATGCACGCGTGTGTGTGTAGTGTATGTGTGGTGTGAGGTCCCTGTGCGTGCATGGCTGTGTACGTGTGTACATGTGTGTTTGTGTGTGTGTTGCATGTGCAGTGTGAGAGCTCTGTGTATGTACAGCTGTGTGTGTGTGTACATGTGTGTGTGCATATGTGCATGGTGGTGTGGGGGCTCTGTGTGTACATGTACGTGTGTGTGTGTGTGTGTGTGGCGTGCGTGTGTGCTGCGTCTGTGGGGCGGGGACTCTGTGTGTGTGTAGCTGTCTGTGTACATATGTGTGCACCTGTGTGCGTGTGTTGTGTGGCGTGCGTGTGTGCTGCATGTGCTGTGTGGGGGTCCTGTGTGTGTGTTAGTGTGTGCATGTGTGTGCATGTACCCAGAGGCAGCAAAGTGCAGGGCCAGAAGGTGAGGAATTTCTTTCTCCAGCCAAACTTGATCAAAGACTCTGCCTGTCAATGCAGGAGACACAGGTTCAATCCCTGAGCCAGGAAGACACCACATGCCCCGGAGCAACCAAGCCCCTGCATCACAACTACTAAGCCTGTGCCCTAGCGCTCACAAGCCACGTGCCACAACTGCTGAGTCTGTGCACCCCAGAGCCCATGCTCTGCAACGAGAAGCCGCCTCAGAGAGAAGGCTGCGCGCTGCGATTAGAAAGCCACCCTGACCTCTGCAACTAGAGAGAAGCCCACACAGCAACAAGGGCCCAGTGCAGCCGAATAAATAAAGATCAGTCTAAACAATCCATCGGCCACCAGTGGTGTATGAGGTTGACAAGTGTCAGATCCGGCAGAGGAAGGAGGGGAACTGACCGCTGGTGGAGGACACTGCTCATCCCGTGACCCTCCCAAGCCCATCACGTTGCCATCACAGGACTGACCAAGGGGGGGCACTTGGGGGCACCACAGCTCAGGTGGGGCTTGCGGTCAGCCTGAGAGGCAGGCTTCCCAGCTTCCCTTGAACAGACACGGGCTGTTCCCAACTTGGGCTCCAGGTAGGGGAGAGAGGGGTGAATCCAGATTCTGTGACGCTCCAACCAGCAGCTCCGGGGGCCTCACTTGGAGCACCTGGGCAGGGCCCCGGAATGGGGCTCTGGAGCATTTACCACTGATGGGGCCAGGAACCTGGGACCCCAAAGGCCAGCCCCGACTGGTTCAGCAGCCTAACAGGGACTTCAGGGAGGCTGTGCCAGGGGACAGGCTGGGAAACCACAGCTGATGAAGCAGGCCAAGGCTGGCCACCCCCAGAGCCGCCCAAGTCCAGTTCCTGCCTATGGCTGAGATCCTGGACCTGTCGCTAGACTCCCCCACACCTTGCCTCCCCCTCCCCCACAAAACAAGGATAAGAACAGTCCTGCCTTGTCCTGTGGGGAGTGCCTGGCAGAGTGAGGGGACTGTGGAGCAGCTCTTGGGAAGTCTGCGGAATGAGGGCTGCAGGTACTGAAGGGGACTAAGAGCCTTGGCCTCTCTTGTCTCAACAGACCAAGCCCACGGCCCATGCTGAAACCATCTAGAAATACAGGATGGAGTGTAACAAGCACAGCTTAAATGCCCTGGGACCTCCAGCCTCTGCGGCCAGCAATGCGGGTCTTCATGGCTGTGAGGCAACGGGCGGAGGTTAGTAGGGGGTGTGACCGCAAAGCTGGCCCTGAGAAGGCTTCTGGGAAAAGCAGATGCCTCCACCAGGGAGAGGATGCTTCCCTTGGACCCCCGACCCAGGCTTCCGAGGCGGTAAACCTGCAGGCCCCCAAAATTCTAGGCCAGGAAAGGACTGGAAAGCAGTCCCTGGCTGTGTGCACCCACAGGCTGGGGCAGACATTCTCTCTGTGCGGTACCCCCAACTCAGGCTTCCCAGGATCCCCGATAGAGCCTTGCAGAACATAAGCGCCCAGTCGCGTCCACTCTTTGCGGCCCTGTGGACTGTAGCCCACCAGGCTCCTCTGTCCATGGGATTCTCCCGGCAAGAATACTGGAGTGGGTTGCCATGCCCTCCTCCACGGGATCTTCCCGACCCAAGGGATCGAGCCCACATCTCCTGCCTTGCAGGCAGACTCTTTACAGCTGAGCCACCTGGGAAGCAAGAACAAGAGCAGCCAACCTCAAATTACAACACCCCAAACACCTTGGAAAATTACTGCAGAGCCTGAAAAGTCAGTATTTTTTTTTTTTAGTATTTTTTTTTGTAAGATTTAAAACATTTTCTTAATAGCAAAAGAGCAAAGGGTTATAGGTGGTTGGAGTTGAGTCCCAGACCCAGCCACTCCTCACTCCGAGCCAGAAGGACCGAGGGTCAAGAGCCCAGCAAGGGGCACAGCTGTCCACACTGGCCTCACTGTGTTCACCCACCAGCCTCTGGCCCGCAGGGGCAGTGCAGGCTGCCTCGGGCCCTGCCCCACCCAGGATCCTGTCTCACTCACCCAGCCTTCCCAGGACTTTGACCACATGCTGGTAAGAGGTGCTGAGAAGCAAGGGAAAAGTTAGGAGCTCATAATTTCATCCTCTATTCTTTTTTTCTCTAAAAGATGTATTTCATCAAGTCTTTTAGAAAGCATTTTATTTTAGCAACCTCTCTGTCCTCAGTTCCGGGCAGGCCCAGAGGGACTCTCAGTTACTGTGGGACCTTCAGCCAGTCACTTCACCTTGTGGACCTGTCTTCTCAGCTATCTAATGGGGACAAGGGTCAGACCTCCTCCTGGTGGTGAAGGTTTGAGCCGCTGGAGCAGCTACAAGTGTAGAGCCTCCGGTCAGCTCAGTGGTATAAACAGTAACTATGTTATTGTCTCATCAGCACCTTTGGGGCACAGGTTTTAAATTCCCTGGCAGCTGAGTTCCCGTCTGCCCACCCCACCCTGCACCAGGCCTGCTCTGTACACACAGAGAAGGGGGAGCTCAGACTGGAGTCCACCACCAGCCTCACCCAGGGCCACACAGGCTGTAGGAAGACAACCTCCCCCAGCCCCCATTCTGGGCAGTCGAAGCAGTAGCTGGAAAGGTCTGGGGGTGGGGGTGGGGCCACCATGTGTTGAACGCCTAGTGTGTGCCAAGCATCTTACGCAAAAGACCTGAATCCTAAGAACACCCCTGCACAAGGGGACTGCCCACTGTCATTTCACAGAAGCCAAGACCTGACCCGAGGTCACCGCTCATGCTGGCTGTTTGCAGAGCGCTGGCCCCTCAGCCTCCCAGCTGCCCACAGGCAGCCAAGCCTCCGAGTCACCGAGCAGGATCCCAGCCCGGACGCCCAGCAGCGGCCCGGCCGCCACTTCTCAAAGTTTCCTGTCTCAGCAGGTTTAGATGCCTTCTTTCAAAATACCAGAAGTAATTAGACCAGATGGACTAGCTGCGTGCCAACTTCACTCCCTCTCTCACTCCTTTTACAAAAAAAAAAAAATCAAGGCCGATTTCAGTTAAATGAGAACAAAAAATGCATCCAAAACCCATAAATGAATACGGTATGTATACAGAATTTTTTTTTTCTAACACTTAGGATTTTGTAACAGCTGAGCTCTTCCTCTTCTTCTGCGCTTGGTTCCCACTCCCTTCCTCTAAGCTGCTCTGGGCCAGGGCTCAGTGCCCAGGGCCCAGTCTACATCTGAGGAGACCAGAGATGACTTCTAGAAAGTCACGGTGCCCCGGGAAGGTGGCCACACAAGCCTGTGGCTCCCAGGGAGACCTTCATCCCCTCGCACTGGGCTGGACAGGGGATGTGGTGATATGACCTCCCCCCACCCGCCCCGCCCGGAAGACTGGTCCCTGCTTTCCTGGAGCCTCGACTATTCTGGTCAGGAAAAGAGACTTGAAAGAAATTGGTTGCCAGGGTAATTAAGACAGTGTGGTCCTGGAGGTAAGTGAGCTGAAAGGGCAGGAGACAGCCCAGACACAGCTCCCCGCCTGTCAGGTGAGAAGGGCAACACGGAGCAGCCAGGAAGGACGAACTCCATACGCGTGCCGGGCCACGCAGAAAGTCCCCAGACGGGATCCCTACCTCACGTCGTCAGTGCGATCACGGCCAGTGGAGCTAATACCTAAACAGAAAGGGCAAAACCGTGAAGATCGCAGATAATGTGGAAACATATTCATGACTTCAAGGGAGGACGTTCTTAAATAGGACACAGAAAGCACTAACCACAAAGAAAGACACAGACCTGTGACTGCTTAGGCTGCTTTCCAGGTGGCTCAAATGGCAAAGCGTCTGCCTGCAATGCAGGAGACCCAGGTTTGATTCCTGGGTTGGGAAGATCTGCTGGAGAAAGAAATGGCCACCCACTCCAGTACTCTTGCCTGGAAAATTCTATGGATGGAGGAGCCTGGTAGGTTACAGTCCATGGGGTCGCAAAGAGTCAGACACGACTGAGCGACTTCACTTTGCACCAAAGCTAAGACCTTTTGGTCATGGCAGCCCACTGCTGTATTCTCGCCCGGAGAATCCCATGGGCAGAGGAGCCTGGCGGGCCATGGTCCATGGGGTCGCAGAGAGTCGGACACGACTGAAGCGACTAAACGCACACGGTCATCGGAAGGCGCCACTAGGAGAGGGAAGAGGCAGGTCGTGGGGGAGGGAAGAGGCAGGTCGTGGGGGAGGAAGTGCCACTTGAGACATTACACGTGATGACGGGCTTGCCTGCCGAATAAAGAATCTCTATGGATAAATACAAAAAGGGCAGACAACCCAATTAATTTTTTAAACAGGCCAAAGAACTGAGCCCACCACAAAAGAAGAAAGCTAAGTGGCCAAGATTCTCAGCCTCACAGGTCATCAAGGGAACGCAAGTGAAGACCCCATAATGATACCAACCCAGCCGCCAGATGGGCACGGCTTACAAGTTGCACAAAGTGCTCGCAGCGGGGCGAGACAAGTGACTGCTGCCTCTTGGCCTCCACTGAAGAGCCGTGCAGAGGGTCTCCTGACCACCCCATTCCCAGGTGTGTGTGGGGGGGCATCCTCGTTCAAGAGCATAGCTCTCTGGGCACTAAGATACATGTGGGATGTTCATAGTAATATCATTTATAACGGGCCTATTTGTAGAATGGATAAATAGGTCAGGAAATGTTCATACGATGAAATCCTACACAGCCATGAAAAAAGGCCCAAGCACAACTGCACACGATGACATGGAGGAGTCTTAAAAACAGAATATTGAGTGAAAAAGCAGGCATGGTACAACACAAGAGCCCATCTTTACAGCATTCAAAAACCAAGCAGAACCCAGCTATCTCAGGGTTAGGGTGGCCAGACGATCTCCCCATTAAATTTGAATTTCAGGCAAACAATATATAGTTTTTTTTAGCGTAAGTACATTTTGGTGGTTCAGATGGTAAAGAATCTGCCTGCAATGCAGGAGACTGGGGCTCATTTCCTGGGTCAGGAAGATCCCTTGGAGAAGGGCATGGCTACCCACTCCAGTATCCTTGCCTGGGAAATCCCACAGACAGAGGAGCCAGTGGGCTACAGTCCATGGAGTCTCAACGAGTCAGACACGACTGAGCAAAAACACTTCCATTTTTGACATTTAAAATATTGCAGAGGGCATAGTCAGATTAAAAAATTATTCTCTCTCTGCCTCTGACCATCCTGCAAAGTGGGGTTGCTAATGGTGCCCTGTCGTGGGGGGAAGAGCCAGGCTGGATCCATTCTTGGGCCCCCTCCCCTTCAGGGGGCCTGGCACCCAGTGGCCACTGTGGGCTTCCAAGTGTGTGTCAGACAAGAAGTGGAACTGCTCAAGTCTGACCCACTGGTCTCCCAGGCAGAGCAACTCCGGGTGGTCGTACTTAAAGGAAAGGCCAGTCGTGATAACTGAGTTTTCTGTCTGCTTCCTCCTCCTGGCTGACTTCGGTGAGTTCTCAATATCAAGGCCAGCCTGGTCCCACTCCTGACCTCCCAAGTCCAGCACCAAAAGGACCTCCCCGAGAGCTGGCCGGTGCATCCCTCCACTCACAGGGAGTCATCAGCCTCAGGCAGAGAAATGGTGGCCCTCTAGGAAGGGGAAAGGTTGGGAGGACCCCAGGCCCACCCACAGTGTATCTCTGTTTACATGCCCCTTGTAGCAGGCAGTTTACCACTCAGCAAAGCCACACTGCCTCTCCTCTGGGCTCCCACCTGTGGGATACATTTCCCACACTGATGAGAACCTGCCTCTTGTCCCTGCTCTGACTCCTCGGACGACACAGACTAGGTCTGCCCCTCAGCCCGGGGCAGCTGTGCCCACGCACCCCAGATACCATCGATGTTAGGCTACTCAGGGCGATCAGTTTATTTGATCTCTGATCCCTGCCTGCTGGAGTGACGCTGCTAAAGTTGCCTGTCTTCCACGTGGTACTCAATATGTTACGGGCACAGGAAAAAGCAAAGGAAAACCCGGAACATCTGAATTTAATAATAATCACCATCAGCTTTGCTGTCTGTCCCTTCCAAGTGGCCATATGCCCAGGTGGCTGGCACCGGGGGTGAGCCCACCCTGCCTCTCGCTCGACAGATAATTGGGAGGGTGGGTGGCGCACAGACCACCTGCCCTCGAATCAGGCAGAGTCAGCAGCCGGGCCAGAGGCTCTTCGGCCGGGAATCCCCTCTGGGGGACTGTCAGTGCTCTTCCACCGTGTGGCTTCACCCAGGGGCAGCACAGAGCGGGTGCTATGGCCCCCTCGCTCAGAAGGGAGACAAGCTCAGAGAGACACGACATGCTGAGGTCAGACGAGGAGTGAGAGTCGGGACAGTGGGGATGTCCCTGTGTGTCTGGGCCCACGGTACAAGCATGACTGAGCCCCAGCTCAGCACACACGAGAACGTGTGTCCCTTCCAGGCCTTGGATGTAACGTGCCAGGTCCCCAGGGGCTCAGGATGCTGGCTACAGGCAGAAAGAGCGCCGGGAGCCCAGGAGGAGGCCACCACCCACCACGGCAGCTGTCAGCCCACCCGACGCCCCAGCCTCTGGCGTCTGCTCTCTCCCTGAGACCCTGGAAGCCACACTCCACCCCAGTGTGCCCACAGCCCTCTGTCTGGCCCTCGCCAGGGCTGTTCCCTCTGCCTGTCACACCCTTCCCGGGCCCCCAGAGCTGCCTGTATCTATGGCTCTCCCGTGCGGAGCCTTCCCCAACCCCAGCTCCTAGAGCTCCTCGCTACTTTTGTTGAATCAACGAGTTGGTGGTTGACGTGCCTCTCATGAGCATGAAAAGCCCGTGACTGCAGGAGCTGCGTGTGCCTGGCTCATGGCACACCCCCAGGACAAACACCTGATCGATGAATAAACTGATCATGAGAACGTCACTCTGATCCCCAGATCTCAGTGTCCTCAAGGGCCAACAAGGCAGGTGCGAGGTGCATCCTAAGGCTGTTCAGAGAACCCAGGGACACACGAAGAGCATGTTGTTCCATGCCTGGCGCACAGCAGGTCTTCATAAATGGGCATCCAACATGGAGCAGACCGAAAGTCAGGAAGAACCACCCACCAGGGGCCTGGGCAAGCCACATCCTCACCTGGGCCTCTACCTGCTTCTGCATTAAATGAGGTGATTGCAAGCCTGGCCCTCGCCTGGGGCTGCTGAAATACTAGCAGGGACAGAGCTCCCTCTGTCCTGGTCTCCACCGCAGCTGTGATAAACGCAACCAACCTTCAAGGGCTCACTCTGGGCATAGCCTCCATCTGGACGGGCCCACACAGACCTCACCGCCTCCGTATAAGGGAGTTAGGATCATTTTCCTAGACAGAGGAATCAGAGAGGCTAAGGTACTTGCCCAGAGTCACACAGCAAAGAAGTGGTGATGTGCCACAGTTTGAACAGTCCTTCCCTCACCACTCCACTGCCCAACCACAACTGTAGCTGAGATGCCGGTGGGCCTGGCGGCAGGGGCCCGCCTTCCCAGGCACGCAGGTCCCAGGCGGGTAAGGCGGCAGAGGGAAGTCAGGATTAACTCCAAGATGCCAATGCCGCAGAAGCAGATGCAAGCAACTGGATCATGCAGAGAAACTCAGGGAAACTTCCCCAGCACAGGAGCCCCTATCTCGCCTGCTCCCAGCCCCAGACAGGGCCCAAGGGAACCTGGGGTTGCTGCATGGAATGCTAGCTCCTGGCCTGCATCTTGGAATGCAGATGAGATGCCCTTTAGCCCTCTGTCTGTGTCAAGGGCTGTGAACCAACAGCAGCCCAAGAAGAGTCTGAAGGGCCCAGCATGTAACAGTGGTTCCTTCCCATCTCCTCCACCTATGGAAACACCAATTCAGTTCCGTTCAGTTGCTCAGTCGTGTCTGACTCTCTGTGACCCCGTGGACTGCAGCACGCCAGGCCTCCCTGTCCATCACCAACTCCCAGAGTTTACTCAAACTCATGTCCATTGAGTCGGCAATGTCATCACGGAAACGCCATGCCTCCTTCAAATACCCCCTCCCACAGGGAGCCCTTCTGGATCTCACCAAGCCCCGTGCGAGGTCCCTTCTCTGTTCTGCAGCCCCTCCCACTCCCACAGCCTGGGGCTGGGCCCGCCAAGGCGTGGGGTGGAGGTGCGCACCCATCTAGGAGGAAGGATAAGGGTCAAGGAAAAGATGCCCACCCTTCAGGCTCTGGGGGACCTGCAACTAAAGGGTCCAAAACTGCTGGTTCTGGGGCCACAAAAAGCAAAGCAGAGACCAGAGGCAGCTGGAGCACGCTGCAGCTGGACCCCAGCAAGGCCGACAGCAGCCTCATCCAGGCCTCAGCAGCTCTAGCATGTGGCTTGGAGCTGGCAGAGGGGCCACAGGGCTGGCCTGGCAGCCTGGCGAGGAGCCTGGGGAGCTGGCTGTCAAAGGGGTTCTTTGGAGCCCAGCTGTGGGGCTGCATCGAGCTGCTCTGGGTGGGACGGGAAGGATGCTGAGTGACGCCTGCTGCCCCCCGGCCCTACCGTGCTCCGTCCCACATGCTGGGCTCTGGGCAGGGGGCAGGAGGGGAAGGGGGGTGGCTCCACACAGCAAAGAACAAGAGTGATGTCTCTGTTCATGGAAAGTTTGGTGCAGCCACTCGGCTCAGCTGAACCCTCCTGACAGCTTTACAACCACTCTCCACGGGACGTGCCTGTTATTTCCATTTTGCAGAGGCAACGGAGGCAAGGAGAGGTTAAGTGACTCGCCCAGGGTCACACAGCCCATAGGAAGTGAGGCCAAGAGTTGAGCCCAGGCAGTTTGGTCCCAAAGCCATGCTGTTAACTTCTAAGGAATACAAGTTTAAAAAAAACCAAAATGCTGTGTGTCTGTGCATGGGTGTGTGGGTTTGCAGGAGAGAAAGGCTGTGGGAGACCACTAGGCAAAGAGAGCCAGCCCAGAGTCCCCGCTCTGACACCTGACCCTCCAACCCTTGACCCTCATCTCCCTGCCTCCGCACCCGCACCTCATGCTCCGGTCCTCCCATCACCTCCAGGCCTCCGCTCACTCTGCTTCCTCCTCCTCCAACCACCTCCTTCTGCTTTTTACCCTAAACACACCTCCAGTCCTGGTCTGAGCTCTCGTGGCCTGACTCGGCCACCTCCTCTCCCAGCCTTGGCCCCGAGCTCATCACACCTGAGTGCCACACCAGACCTTGTCTGGGATCCCACGGGCTTGCAGGAGGGTTTGTGGAGACCCTGTACATGACGAGGACTGGGGAGGTGACCGCAGGCACCTCCAGGAGCTCAAGGACAGCCCGGCATCTCACCCCTGCCCCTTGAGGGAGCCTTGGCAGGGTGGGACCATGTCCTAAACCCACCCGCAGCATCCAGGCAGCAGGGGTCACCTGCCGCATCAGCGGGGGCAGCCCAGGCTTCCTGGCAACTCTCAGCTGGCAGCTGCTCTCCCTGAAGTCTCTGCACCCAGGCAGACCCTGTGTCCCCTGGATAGCCCCATCAGCTCCCTAAATGCACTGCTCTGGCTGACGGCACAGACTCAGACCCTGTCACCCTCCACGACTGGGAATGCCCCTCTCCTCCCATGTGGCTCTGGTCACCCCATCCCCTCCAGGGCCTCTTCCATGATCAAGCCATTCTTTCAAGCCCCTGAGGTCTCTCTTTCCTGTGTATCCTCCTCCCCCTGCCAGTACTTGGCATCTTGTAGCCACTGCCAGCTGGGCCTCTAAGGGCCAGTCGGTCTGTCCACCTGTAGAACAGGGACAATAAAGGAGTCTTTACAGGGGTCAAGTATTAGAGACAGTTCTTATGACAACCTAAGCCCAGGGCCTAGCTTACTGTAATCGCTCAGGGATCTGTTGTCATAATCATCATTATCATAATCTTAACACCATCATCATCACCACCATCACCTCCACCATCACCACCATCACCTTCACCATCACCACTATCACCACCACCATCACCATCACCTTCACCAGGACCATCACCATCACCTTCACAACAGCACCACCATCACAACCATCACCACCACCATCATCACCACCACCATCACC
>NW_024070213.1:5736420-5736698 GCF_014754425.2 Oryx dammah
CACCACCATCACCACCACCACCACCATCACCACCACCATCAACACGATCATCACCACCACCCCCATCACCACCATCATCACCACCACCACCACCATCACCACCATCACCATCACCACCATCATCACCACCATCATCACCACCACTATCATCACCATCACCATCACCACCACCATCATCATCACCACCACCACCACCATCACCATCACCACCACCACCATCATCACCATCACCACCACCATCATCATCACCACCACCATCACCATCACCACCACCATCA
>NW_024070213.1:5736798-5781331 GCF_014754425.2 Oryx dammah
ACCATCACCATCACCACCATCATCACCACCACCACCATCATCACCACCATCGCCATCCCTCAAGTTACTGTGGACACACTGACCATCACAGAGACCAGTAATGACCTGTTCTCCCCCTGATGCCCACTCAGCCAGGTGAGCCTAGGGATAAGGCCTGATTGCTCCGTGTCTCCAGCAGGCAACAAAGTCTTGATGCATGCTGGTGATTTAAACAACTGCTGTCCCCAGTGCAGTAAAGCAGGCCTTTGGCCCTCCATGGGAATTCTGACTGCCTCGTCTCAGTCTGGCTAATCGGTCATCACCTCCACCCAAGCATCTTCCGTGTGTCAGAGGGACAGACAATAGGGAGATTTCTGGAGTATAGGATGATGGTTAAAAGCAGGGATTCTGGAACCACCTGCCTAGGTTTAATCTCAGCTCTGCCCATTCCTAGCTGTGTGACCTTCAGCAAGACCCTCACCCTCTCTGTGTCCCAGTTTCCTCTCCTGGAAAATGAGGATAATAATGGTACCTGTCTAAATGTGAGCCAGTATAACATATCTAATTATCTGTCAGATATGGGGAAACCAAGGCTCAGAGAGTGGCAGTGACCTGCCCAGGGTCCTGCGGCGTCAGGGGACAGCTGGCCCCAAGTCTCCGCGTGGTTTGTCCCAGCCCCACCTCCCTCTGAGCACTCAGCCTCAGCTCCACCGTCCCCCCCCCCCTCGCACAGCTTCCCCGTCGCCCGCGGTCAGGACAGCACCCACAAACTCACCACGGGGAGCCGTAGATCCGGAAGCCGCGCACGGTGACCTCCGAGTCCTGCAGGTAGATGCAGTTGGTCAGCAGCGACTGCACGTTCTCGTAGTTCTCGGGCTTCAGCTTCGACACGGACGGGAAGTAGTAAAAGTCCTGCTTGATGAGGTCGGCCATGAACTCCTGGTCGAAGGTCAGCTCGTGGTTGCCGGCGATCACGACCTTGTACTCGTAGGGCAGGCTGCCTGCAGGGCCGACACAGACACACACACACACACACACACACACACACGGGGCTCCGTTGTTGGCTTCCGGAGGTCACAGGGCAGTTGGGGGAAGGGGGGCAGGCAAGAGCCCCCGGGAGCCCTGGCAGAGGTGACCCTTCCTCCAGACAGGTGCCCTCTGATCAACAACCCTGAGGTCTCCCTGCCCCCGTTTCTGCTGGGTGGCCGACTGAAGCCCCCCCGGACCAGCGGGAGGGGGCTGGGCAGCTTCCTGCTGGGCCTCTGAGCTGCAGGGGCCCCGCCTCATTCTCAGGACTTCCCCGCCTCCGGTTCTTCTGTCCGGGCCAATTCCGCCTGGGAAGGAGACCCCTGCTCCCAGGTCCCCGCCTCCCCGTCTCAGGCCCCTTCACCTGGGGGCTACACAGTGAGTCGTTTTCCTGACACTTGGTCTGTTCATCACTGCCTCACCAGTGACCCCACTCCCCACCCCCCTCAAAAAAGACATCTCTCTTTTTGGGCCAAACTGCACAGCATGTGAGATCTTAGTTCCCGGACCAGGGATTTGGGATTGAACCGGAAGGCAGAGTCTTAACCACTGGACTGCTAGGGAAGTCCCCAGACTTGTTTACAGGTTGGAGAAAAGTAGCATTCCCTCTTCTCTGGTGTTTGTCAACTCAGGGAGGTTGTCCAGTGACAGGCATGGGGGCTCTAAGTGCTGACAGCTGGGGCTCAGATGCTAACGAGCCATATGACTTTGACTTAACCTCCTCTGTTTAACTGACCTCTGTTTCCTCACCTGTGACATGGGAAGAAAAATGTCTACCTCGAGAGACTGTTCTGGGATCATGCAAACCAATGAATGGAAACGCAAAAAGGCTTTTGAGGTTCAGAAAGGAGTCGGCCTCCCTGGGCCAGAGTTTGCCAACTAGAAGCCCGCAGGCCTGCCCTGCCCACTGACATACTGTTTGGCAAAAAAAAAAACTTTCTCATCTTTTTAAAATTTCAATTTGTTGCCCACGTTAAAAATTACAGAAACTCCCAGTAAAATGTCATTCTTTCTGTTTTCTAGAAATCGATTCATTTTAAATCTCACAATCTTGGCCTAGGCAAGTGCTAGGTACCTATGCCTCCTTCAGGCAAGAAGCAGAGGTCAGTTTGGCACAGTCCCAACCTGTCTCTACCACTGACACCCAGGCCCATTGCACTCATTTTAAGGCACTGGGGTTTATGGCCCGGGCCACAGTCCCTGGAGACAAGAAGGGGACAGACCTGGCCCCTGCCCCTCGGCTGCCAACCAGACCACGGCGCTGAGCTCTGCAAGGCCCCTCTGCCTCCCACCTCACCCACCCTCCTATCTGTCATCCCAGCCTGGCTCAGGGGTGCTGAGCAGTCTGCTTGTTCCCCTCACAGGAGAGCTTCGGGGGCAGACAGGAGATATGTGGGCTTCACCCACCTCCAGCCCAAGCAGGTCCCAGCAGAAATCGGGAAAGCAAAGGCCCCACCAGGACCCCAGGTGACACGGTGCAGAGACCCCGCTCCCCCAACCTCCAGTGAAGCTTAGGCTGCCCGTGGGGAGGGGAGAGGGCCTGAGGGCATCACAGAGAGAAACCCGCCACTTCCTGGACCTCGCTGTTGGGCCAGCCACCCTTGGTAACAGGCTGGGTGCTCCCGAGGCAGGTTCGGCGACCTCTCGTCTCGTAACTGGGGAACTAGGTTCCCACGTCAGGGGCCTGAGGTCCCACAGCAGGCGAGCGGGACAAGTGATGCTAGGTGCTGGTCCAACTGACCTCACACCTCCGGGTCAGCAGCTCAGATTCTTTCAAGGCCATCAGGCCAGCTCCTTGCCGCACTGGAGTCATGGCTGGGGCGGCGGCCATCACGACTGCCTTCCAGCGCTGTTTCTCTGCGTTTCTACTTCACATCACCCACCCATCCCACCCCAAGTGCCTCCCCGCACTAACGTATTTATGTCATGTCTCTGACTGGGGATGTTGCTTAAGCAAATTAGCAAATTACTCCAACCGTACAGTTTCATTTATTTCCGCAGCTCCCGACTACCAGGGCCTGGGGAGTGGGCAAGAGACGCTCGGCTCTCTCCGGCTTCTCCAACCTCGGATCACAGGAGGTGACTGAGGCTTCTTCCCTCCCATGGGAGGACGAGCTCCTGTACACAAAGCCAGGCAGAGGCAGGAGGCCCAACAAGCCATCATGACACCCTCAAATACCGTCTGGTCTCTCTAAAACGTGGGTGCCGTGCAGCCTGGAGGCAGGGGGCTCATCCGTGTGTGAACACAGAGACCTCTCAGGACCACCTCCTTCTGAGCTGGAGGTCCAGCCCCAAGCACATCTGTCTGACTGTGGCAACTTGGACTCGGCAACTCACCAGCTATTTAACCTTCAAAGACACTTAAGCTACTATCCCCATTTTATAACTGGGAAAACAGAGGCTCAGAAATCAAATAATAAAGTGATGCACAAGCACAGAGGGTTCTGGACATTTAGTCTTTGTAGCTCGGCCTCATCGAACTCACCCTGAATCAGCACCTTCATGCCACACTGCTTCTCAGGGCGAGACAGATCACTGGGTGGACAGGTGATGGGTGGGTGGGTGAGTGAGTGGATGGGCGGACAAAGATGAATGGCTTATGGACAGATGGAGGCATTTATAAATCAATCCACCCATCTTGAGATAGTCTGTCTCCTTTATACCAACTGATCTCTCTCTAGCTGGATCCCTCCCTTTCCTCCAAATTTTTCCTCCAGCTGTCCTGGCGTGGCTTATTTTTCAGGCACACAGAACAGCGGTCACACCAGCCAGCCTCCAGGAGGACACACAGGCTGAGGTGGGGACTCGAAAGACAGGACATTCAGGAAGAGTGGCATGGGGACCTGAGGGTCTGCTCAGCTCCTGGGCCTGGTGAGTCTCGCTGGGTGGGCCAGGGGGTGGTCTCCCAGCCTCAGGTCTGGGAGAAGCAGCAAGTGCTTAGGGAACCCAGCCCTCCTCCTGGCTTTTCAGAGCCGGTGAGCATTGCTATGCATTTGTATTCTGCGTGGTAACATTTAGGTCATCTTTCCAAAATGCTTCCTTTCTTCTCAGCCAGCTCACTTGAGATCTTGGCGTTTGCTAGCCATGGGTTTGTGGGTAGTACAAAAAGACCCACCAGGTATACATCAGCAGAGCACTGGAAGATGACCATATTGTTTTAACTTTTCACTGGCCATCTATGTCCAAATAGACACGCACCCACACGTGGAGTGCACACAGCATCGAGTGTGAGCGGGGTTCAGGGCACAGGGAGGGATGCGAACAAAATCCACTACTTGCGCTTCCAAGATTAATCTTCCTCCAAAAGGTTGCAATTCTTTCTCGCTAACACTTCCCCATCCCATTTAACAGAAAATGCTGCCTTCCAACTGCATAATCTGTTAAATTCAACAAGATACGTGCAAGCTTCTCCATAATCTACACTGTTCCCGGAGCAGCGTATGGAGCCCGGCGGAGTTTTAGTGTCTCTGAATGCAGCGGCTCCCCTGCCCGCCCATCCCCGGCTCGCAGAAAACAGCAGAGGGGACTGGAATAAAGAGACAGCGTTAACGATCTCTGATTGCATTTTTAGTGCGTCTTTGACAGTTCTGTGTTTAAACACTTGCCGATGTCTAGGAGAGTCACGTGAGCAGACTTCTTGGGATGGCACGCGGTCTAGAGTAACTCTGGAATGCAGAGCCAGCCTCGAGCCATCATGGGGGCTGCACATGGCTTGGGTACCCGCATGCCACTGCCGTGCACGCGTGGAAGACACGGGCCGACAAGAAGAGAATTCTGAGTGCAGCACGAGGGGGCAGGGGAGGCTGAAGACGGGAGCCTGGGACGAGGGCAGGGCTGAGCGACGCAGCACACCACAGAGGCTGTGCCCCCCACAGACGCTGGTTTGTGCTGCCCCGTGCTGGGCACTGTGATCAGCAATTCACACTCGATGCTTCTAGGTACCCTTAGAAAGCAAAGCTGGACCCCACATCCGCCTCCTGGCTATCTGACCTGGAGGGAAAACCATCACTTCTCTGAGTCCCAGCATCCTCGCCCATAAAGGTGAAATGTTCAGGGCTCCTCACAGAGTTCTTAGAAAAATCACACCAGGGAAGACATGTAAAGCCCCTGTATTGCACTTAAACAGGGGGTTGTTTTAATCAGGGGTGGTAAGACTCGCAGACTTGAAAATAACTGTCCTGTGGAAGAAGTTTATACTCACAGATCCCTAAAAACAGGGCAAGGGAGTGGAGGATGAGCTAGTGAATAAGGCGGGTGGGGTCTGGGGGAAAGGGCTGATCCTCGATGTCTGCTCCCAGCCCTGGGGTGACCAGGATAGCATACAAGAGGGGGTGGGGTGGGGGTGGAGAACTCTGGATCGGCTGGTTTGCTTCTGAAAGGTGTGCTCAGAACTGAGTCCTTACTCTTCTCAGCAATGAGTTAACTCTGGAGGGCTAGTCCCGCCGGGGTCAGCCAGCCTCCAAGATGCCAAGTCAGAATTCAGAATACTCAAAGGCAAGATTTATACAGCCCGGATGGCAGCTGTCATCATTGTATTTAGGGCTGGAAGGAGAATGAAATGCCATGCTCTACCAGGAAATCCAGTGTTCTCGGGGCTTCCCTGGTGGTTCAGAGAATAAAAACTTTGCTTGCAACACGGGAGAGACCCAGGTTCAATCCCTGGGTCGGGAAGATTTCCTGGAGAAGGGAATGTCTACCCACTCTGTATTCGTGCCTGGAGATTTCCATGGACAGAGGAGCCTGGCGGGCTACAGTCCATGGGGTCGCAAAGAGTCGGGCACGACTGAGCAGCTCACGCTTTCACTGCCGCTCTTTCACCAGGAAATCTAGAGATGGGAGCTGGGAGGACGGAGATGAGAAAACAGACCTAAGGAAGTTAGGTCACTTGCCTGGGGTCACAGCATGGCACCGGAATCCAGACTGCCTGGCCAGCCCTGGGTGTTCAGACCCCCACTGTGGGGCAGACGGTCCTGGGAGGGTGGCCCCTCTGCCAAGCTGCAGGCCGGCCCGCTCGGGCCCTGTGTGGGAAGCTCTGGATTTATAACCCAACACGAGTGCCCATATTTAAAAGGCAAATGCAATTTTTCTTCTGTTTCCTCCTAATAGCCAAAATGTTTAACTTTCAAACATTTGTTTTTCCTGGGAAATGTTTTAAAACCAGGAACACTCAGTCCTGATCGTCTATTTAAATGCTCCTTTCAATCGCTACGGCAGACCACATATGACTTGAGGCTAAAAAGGACAGTTGAAAAGCTTCTGTGTTCTTTCTCCCCAAAATCAGGCCTCCTGTAGCCAGCAAGATTTTGTGGAAACTTCCCCAGAAGTCACGGCTTGCCAGAACACACACCCGCCCACCAAACACCTCAGGAAAGGCCCCTTGAGACCTTCACCCGGGGCCAAGCTGGCGACCCTGTATGTAGTGCGCATGCAGAACTCAACGCTATGGCGCCCCCTCCAGGCCAGGCCCCGTCGGTGCCACGACCTCACCTTCCCGCAGCACGACACACCACGTACCTCTGAGCTCCTAAGGCTTCCGGACACCTGCTCACGCTGTTCCACCCACCTAGGACTCCCTTCTTGCCTTCTTCCTGAGCCAACTCCAATTTAACTCACCCGTCACCAGTGGGCCCAAGTGCCACTTCCTCCAGGCTGCCTTCCATGATCACCCTCTTTCACCCAGCCCTGCCCAGCCTGCACTCTCGCTGTCAGCTGCTTTATCTGCTTCCCCCATCGGCCAGACGTCCTGACACTGGAACCCACCTGCTTCCTCTCTGCACCTAGCACAGGGCTGGCTACTCAGGAAGGTGCTCATACACGTTCCCTGAATCCCATGCAGGACCAAGGATGAGGGGTGGATGGTGAGGTCACTGAGTCACCAAAGGTCCCCCAGGCAACCCACCATGGAATGTTCTGGAAGGGCCATCCCTAAGATGTTGACCAGCACATCACGTGGCAGACACCAAATGTCATGTCTTTCACTCCCTCAACAGACATCAGTGGGGCACGAGGCCCGGGTGCAGAGCTGGTACCCAGAGGCTCCGGGAAGAGCCTGGGCTGGAGGCTGGGAGGCCTGGGCTTAGCCTCACCTCTGATACCACCTCCCCGGACACAGGTGAGGCCTCCTCTGCTCAGGCCTCAGCTTCCCCATCAGTCCCACAAGGAGGGAACATGGAGGTTCTGACCTCTTTTCAGCTTCCTAAGACCTTCCAGGTGATGCTGGGATGGGAGTTCCCAAGGCAGGTGCTGACAGTGTCAAACAGAAGGGCTCACACAGGGTGGGTGTTCTGAACACCCACGTTGCCTGCTTGTTGCTGACATCCTGTGATGTCAATGGTAAAGGAATAAAAGGGTGTGACTCTCCCACAAGAAGCAGGACAAGCTACGGCCAGAGCCTCAGGAGGCTTGGGGACCTGGGCTGAGGTGCAGAGTCTGACCTAGAACATCCGGGAGCAGGCAGGCCCAGAACCCCCCATCAGACCGTCACCATGCCCTTCACCCCTAATCTCTGCAGAAAAGAGGGCATTTACTCTCAAGGGAAAACAATGGCTCCACAGCCCCACTTAGAGACCACTGGCCTGAGGGGGATGGGCAGTGAGGCCAGAGCCTGAACAGCAGGAAGATGAAGGACAAGGATGAATATGGTGACCGTGGAGGCCCCAGGGCCCTTCCCTGACTCGCTCTCAAACTCTGGAAGCCAGCCTTGCAAACCGAGGAACTCATCTCTGGGGAGAAAGACACATCCAGAAGGAAAACCTACAGATAGCAACATCAGGCATCCCCAAAGAGACAGCCAGGGCTATCGTGGTACATTCCCCCTCCACATATACACACATGTATACACACAGCTTATCAACAGCTCTGGGACTTCCCTGGTGGTCCCGCGGCTAAGACTCCATGCTCCCAATGCAGGGGGCCTGGGTGCGATCCCTGGTCAGCCCACATGCTGCAACTAAAGATCCCACATGCCGATCGAAGACCAAAGATCCTGCGATTGAGACCCAGTGCAGCCAAATAAATAAATATTTTTTAAATAAAACAGCTTTCAAGTGTCTGGTTCTTAAACACAACACATAGGGTTATCAGACCTCACAGAAAAGACTCCAAGCTGAAAATGGGCAGAGGCGCAAATAAGAAGAAAGGAAATTGGAGAAAATAGGGTTGATGCAAGGAAAAAAAACATATATATATATATAGTTATCACCATTGGTGAGATGATAGAAGACATTGCATCCATGAAATTCTAGCAGGGAGCTCTTAACAAACGAAACTAAAATGTGGCAGAATATTTTAGTTTTGGTTAAAGAGTAGAAGAGGTAGTTGAGGAAATCTCCCTGAGATTGAAACAAAATAACAATGAAGTGAGGCAAAAATCAGAGAATCAAAAGCAGGGATTCCACATGTGAATACTAGGAAAAAGAAGTCAGGAAGAAAAAAAGAGGGGTGGGAAATTTTGGAAAAATAATCCACAGGATTAAAGACAATATTTGCTCCATTTAAAGAGTTACCACAATAATGAATAAAACCCACTCACATATGAGACACATTGTCTAAAAACAAAACAGGTCATATACAAACGATGAGATACTCAATAGTGACAAAGGAAACTTAAAGAAAATGGAGCAACGCCTTCCACATTCTGAGGGAAAATGATCTGTTACCTATAATTCTACACCCAAACTACCAATTACGATGGAGGACAAAATACTTTTCCTGACATACCATTTGGCCAGACATTTATCTCCAGTGCATTCTTTCTCAGAAAGCTACTGAAGCGTGTGCTCCACCAGAATGAGGGAGTAATCTAAGAAAAAGGAAGTCACGGGATGTCAGGACCAGGGGCTCCAAGACAGAAGGAAGGCAAATGGAAATGGTGAAGGGCGATCCCAGGATGGTGAGGGTGCAGAGGCCTGGGCACCTAATCCCGACTGGGGCAGGAGTCAGATGCTCAGGAAGTACAAGAAAAATGAGCCAACAGATGGTCCAGCCCAGCTCACCACACTGCTGAGAGGCATTTAAAACCTTGCAGGAGACAGGGATGAACCACGATGGGTACACAGGGAAAAAAGCAAACAAACCAACCAATTAATTACTTTACAAAAAACAATAGGTTACACAGTGAATATTTACCTAAAAACTGTGATGGGATTGTAGAAAAAGGATCAGAGGTGTGTATACACGGATAGAGAGACTAAGTCTCTAAGTGTTCACTGTAAGACATTAAAAAGGAATCTCTAAAATTGAAAAAGAAAATGCAGCAATATGAGGTTGTTACTTAGAGACATTGTGGTAATAAAGCAGCAGCTACCCAATATGCACAGGAGACAGAAATCACTAGGGAGGAGACTGTTGGCTTTACCATAAGCCTTGTAGCTGTCATGACCCACTGCACACATGCCTTACCTTAACAGGTGGCACAGTGGTGAAGAATCTGCCTGCCGAGTCAGCAGACGCGGGAGACACTGGTTTGACCCTGGGTTGGGAAGATCCCCTGGAGAAGGAAATGGCAACCCACTCCAGTATGCTTGCCTGGAGAATCCCACAGACAGAGGAGCCTCGAGGGCCACAGTCCAGGGGGTTGCAAAGAGTCTAACTAACGCAACTGAGCAACAATAGGGTAATAAATAAAACTGCAATGAAATTAAACAAAGGCATCGGAGGCCAGGCACTCCTCACCTGCCTCCTACCTCTGCCCAATGCAGCCTGATCTCTCACTTGTGCTACCTGCTACTCAAAATCTAGAACCAAATCAAACGAGGCCACAGTTGAGACTGGTGGAAAGACAGAACAGGCAGAAAAGCTGACCTGGTTGATTCCTCTGCGATTCTGAGGGTCTACGTACTGGGAGGTCCGGCAACCAGGTTCAGAGGCAGGTGATCCGGCCAAGCAGCTCCTCACCTGGCAGGTCCGACAGCCACGAATGACATCGTAGGCGTCACCTGCTGAGAATATGAGACAGGCTCCCCCGTGCCCTACATCTAACCCTCACAACAGCCCCATAGAATGGGCAGTAGATTGGCGGATGAAGGAACTGGGGCTCATTTACGTTAAAGAAGTGCAAAATGGGTAAGCAGAGAAGTGGGAACCTGAATCCTGATCCATCTGTAGCTGAAGCCACGATTTCTCCATATCTGTCACAATCACCCAGACATATTATATACACCAAAGGTTTTGCATTAAACATTTCTCTAGAAAAAGAAAAAATGGTGCCGTACACTTGAGTCCTTACAAAACCTCCTACTGAGGAGTTCTCAATGACTTTATTTTAAACAACATAATATTTTCAAGACATCTTGTGGCTTTGTAAACAAACCTTTAAAGACCATTTTGAAAAGCAATACAGATTTTAGAACAAATTAAACGAATTCAGCAAAGGTGCAGGATACAAAAACAATGGGGAAGACAGTTGCATTTTTAAACACAATAGACAATCTGAAAAGGATATTAAGAAAACAACCCTATTTGCAATAGCATCATAAAGAATAAAATATATAAAAATAAATTTAACCAAGCAGGTAGGAGATCTATATGTAAAAACTCCAAAATGTCTTTTAAGAGACTAAAGAAGACACCAATAAGTGGAAAGATACCCTGTGCCCATGAATTGGAAGACTTCATACTATTAATATGTCAATACTACCCAAAATGATCTACAGATTCAATGGCATTACTACCAAAGTTTCAATGATGTTTCTTTCGGAAACAGCAAATCCATCCTAAAGTTCACATGGAATCTCAAGGGTCCCTAAATAGCCAAAGTAATCTCGAAAAAGAAAAACCAAGTTGAAAGTCTCTTACTTCCTGACTCCAGAACTGACTACAAAGCTACAGTAATTAAAACAGTATAGCACTGGCATAAATGCAAACACACAGATCAATGCAATAGAATAGAGTCCAGAGATAAATACGTATGGTCAAGTTACTTTTTACAAAGAACCTAAGACCATTCAATGGGGAAAAGGCAGTCTTCAACAAATGGTGCTGGGAAAACTGGACATCCACATGGCAGAGAATGAAGCTGGCCACTAATCCATGCTGCCCAAGTCACTTCAGTCACACCTAACTTTTTGTGACCCCCTGGACTGTAGCTCACCAGGCTCCTCTGTACATGGGATTCTCCAAGCAAGAACACGGGAAAGGGTTGCCAGGCCCTCCTCCAGGGGATCTTCCCAACCCAAGGGTCGAACCCACATCTCTTATGTCTCCTGCATGCAAAAAGTAACTCAAAATGGAACAAAGATCTAAAAGTAAGAAGTAAAGCTATAATACTTTTAAAAGAAACCATAGGAGGAAAGATTCATGACACTGGATTTGGCAATGATTTCTTGGGTATGACAGCAAAAGCACAAGCAACAAATGAAAAAATATATATCAAAATTTAAAACATCTGCACATCAAAGATACCACCAGCAGAGTGAAAGGCAACCCAAAGAGTGGGAAAAATATATTTAAAAATCATATTATTAGGGAAATGCAAATAGAACTATAAGATAATAATCTCACATACATCAGAAAGGTTACTATCAGAAAAACAAAACAACAGGAGCTGGTGAAGATACGGAGAAATGACAGCCCTTGGGCACTGTTGGTGGAAGAATAAAATGAAACAGCCACTATGGTACAGAAATTTCTCAAAAAACTTAAAGCAGAACGAGCATATGATCCAGCAATTCCATTTCTGAGAATATAACCTAAGGAATTAGAAACAGAGGCACAAAAGGTGGGACCAACTCAAGTGTCCATCAGCAGATAAATGGATAAATACAATGTGCCCTATCCATACAATGGAATATAATTCAACCTTTAAAGGGGAGGAAATTTTGACTCCATGCTTCAACGTGGGTGAACCTTAAGGATATTATGCCCAGTGAAATAAGCCAGTCACAAAAGAACAAAACCTGTATGATTCTCCTTGTAGCAGATGTTTATAGCTAAATTCACAGAGACAAAAGTATGGGGGGTACCAGGGGCTGGAGGAGTTAGTGTTTCGTGGATACAGGGTTTCAGTTTGGGAAGATGAAGAGTTCACAAGACAGATGGCAGAGAGGGCCCCATGACAGTGTGAAGGAGACAAGACAGAAGTGATGGCCCCATGACAGTGTGAGGAGACAGACGGAAGTGATGGCCCCATGACAGTGTGGAGACAGACGGTAGTAATGGCCCCATGACAGTGTGAGGAGACAGACGGAAGTGATGGCACCATGACAGTGTGAGCAGACAGATGGCAGTGAGGGCCCCATGACAGTGTGGAGACAGACGGTAGTGAGGACTCCATGACAGTGTGAAGGAGACGGATGGAAGTGATGGCCCCATGACAGTGTGAAGGAGACGGATGGTACTGATGGCCCCATGACAGTGTGAAGGAGACGGATGGAAGTGAGGGCCCCATGACAGTGTGAGGAGACAGATGGCAGTGAGGGCCCCATGAAAGTGTGAAGGAGACAGACGGAAGTGATGGCCCCATGACAGTGTGAGGAAACAGACGGAAGTGATGGCCCCATGACAGTGTGAGGAGACAGACGGTAGTGAGGACTCCATGACAATGTGAAAGAGACAGCCGCAGTGAGGGCCCCATGACAGAATGCAGGAGACAGACGGTCAGGAGGGCTCCATTCACAGTGTGACTGAACTGCGTGCCACTGAGCTGTAGGCCTCAGGAAGGTTACAGTGGTAAATGTTTGTATATTTAATCACAATAAAGAATTTTAAAGCATCTTGGGAGAGAACTGAGCACCCTGAATCCTAGGTAGAACCTTAGGCTCTTGGAACCCCGAGAGTCCTCGAATCTTAGAACCCTGGCAGCCATTCATTCTGGCCTTGGAAGTGAACAATCCTGGATCTTGGAAGTCATCAGCATTTCAAGGTGGACAGGGACTGAGCGGCCGTCTAATGACTGGGCGCCCTTACCCACCCCACTTTATCAGAAAGCCCTAAATGAGGAGTTCCAGGCTAGGAAGTCTACACTCACTTCTACCCTTCCAAAAAATTCCCAGCATGCATTTCACCTGGGATCTGACCACTCTGCGTGAAAGGCAAGGATACAGGGCGGAGATCTGACCCTCACGTTACTGAACAAACATTTTCCATAAGGTTCTTCTGGTGCCTTCTGACACCTACAGACCAACCATTTAAAGGGGGGAAATTGATCCAAACAATCTTCTTTGCAGTAAACTGAAGTAAGTATTTGAAAATGGTGAAGACAAAAGATTCCTATTTTTAAAATACTTCTTAGTGAAACCAAGTGTTCTATAGCTAAACAAACATTTTGAAGATTAAGATACAGGAGAGTAAAATCCTCTCACCACTTTTGTGTATGCTTTCCTTCATTCCACAGTCACTCTCCTTGGTCCTAGTAAGTGCTGGACTCTCTGTGCTGGGAGCTGGGAACAGAGAGGTTCCCCCCTCCCCAGCCCCTTCTCCTGTAATCTAGAGTGGGAAAGACACATGCAAGCAATTTGGGGGTGTAATGGGGGTGGTGGTCTTCCCAGGTGGTGCTCGTGGTAAAGAACCCGCCTGCCAGTGTAGGAGACGTAAAAGACCCGGGTTCGATCCCTGGGTCAGGAAGAACCCCTGGAGAAGGAAATGGCAACCCGCTCCAGTATTCTTGCCTGGAGAATCCCATGGACAGAGGAGCCTGGTGGGCTACACCCATAGGGTCGCAATGAATCAGACACGACTGATCATACACGCATGCATACACTGGGGGTGGTACCAAGTCCTAAGGAACCATACACAGCAGTGATTTTTCCTTTCCCCCATCAGAAGAGAGGGGGGAGCTTCCTAAAGGCGGATGAGAGCGGGCATCAGAGAAATAGCAGCTCTCCAGGCAGACGAAGCTGGGAGGGGTCTCCGGGAAGACTATGCCCCACAAGCAGAGGCATGGAGGTGGGAAAACCCACTGGCCAGGTATTCGGCAACTGCTTAAAAACCTAGGGCAGATGACAGTGCCAGAGGGGGCAGGCCTGGGAAGGGACAGATTGGGGTCACAGCAGGAGGGGACGCCACTACCCAGGAAGGTCTGGACTTCACCCGGGACACAGCAGGGAACCAACAAAGAGTGTTAGGGGGAGAGGGTTCCGGTTGGATCGACGAACAAAAATCTTTCAAACACCAGTATGACAAATGCTAGTCTGGAAAGTGACTATTTGGAGCGGCTGGGACGCCACCAGAGAAAGCCCCGCTTTGTCAGCTCCACGCTTCCCCTTCAGTGTCACGGCTGTCAAACCAGCCCCGAATTAGCTCCAAACGGCCGTCCCAGAGAGCTCAGATCTTCATTTGTATCGTGCACACTTGGAAAGGTGTGAAATCCCTTCTTAAGAGAAATCAAAAAAACAAACCTATACACTTTTTAAAAACTGATTTTCTTAAAAGCAAATTTTATAGAACTAAATCCTAGGTTTTAAATATCTGATATTTTTTTAAAAGGAAGGCAGGGAACTTCCCTGGTGGTCCAGTGACTAAGACTCCAGTGCAGGGGGTGTGAGTTCAGTTCCTGGTCAGGAAACTAGATCCCATATTTCACAACTAAGACCTGAAACAGCCAGATAAATAAATAAATAAATTTTTAAAAGGAAGACATCCTTGTCTGATATTAGCAATAGTAACTAAAACTCCCATAGGGGAGTTTGGGGGAGAATCGATACAGATATATGCATGGCTGAGTCCCTTTGCTGTTCACCTGAAGCTATCACAACATTGTCTGTTAATGGGGAAAAAAATGTGAATGAATACTGTATGGGTAAGAGATTAAATCTGGTCCATCATTTAAAACAAAATGAAACAAAAACAAAGCTTCCATCAACTGGGTATCTGCTTTTTGCCAGGCATCTTAGATGCATTCACAAAACAGCCACAGCAAAAACAGTAGCGGCATTTATTACTATGTGAGTAGCTCTCAAGTCAGGCCCTGTGCTGAGCCCAGATCAGTCCCTGCCTCACAGAACTCAGTCCCATTTTACAGATATCAGTCCCATTTTACAGATGAGAAAACTGAGGCTCAGGGAGAGGACATAATATGCTGAAAGCCAGGTGGCTTGGAAGAATGGAGCCAAAATCCAGACTCAAGGGGGTCTCTCCAGATCCACATGTTTAAACAGGATCCCACCTGCAGTGTCTTATTCAATCCTCACAACAGCCTACAAAGAAATGTGTTAGCCTCACACTGCAGATGAACACATTGAGGCCCAAGAGAGTAATCACTTTCTCAATGCTCCCCAGCAGGCATGTGGCCAGGCAGGATGGGGGAGGCAGTCCTGCCAGCTCCAAAGCCTGCATGCTCTCCACTGGCTCTTCTCTCACTTCTGGATTTGTAAATCATTTAATTTATAAATAATAAGTAACAATATTGAGAGCTGACTGGGAGGCTGTTACTCTCCATGGTGCTGAAGATGCAACATGACTGAGACAAACAGCACAATCCCTGCCTTTGAGAAGTGAACCTTCCTAGGAATCAGCAATAAACAAACAAAGAATTAAGCACTAGGTCAGGTGGGGATAACAGATATGGAAAAATAAAGCCAGGTGAGAGGGACAGGGCACATTGGGATGGGGGCGTGGATCATGTAGGGCCATCAAGAAGGGCTCTCTGGGAAGGTGACCCCTGACAGCCAGGACCTGGGTGACCCCCAGGAAACTACGTTCCTACACCAGGCCTCAGTCTCCTCATCTGTAAAGTGAGGACATTACTCAGGACCCAGGCTGTTTGTTTCAAAGGAGAAGTGAGCAAACAACATGAATGCATGCACCTTTTAAACTGTAAAGTGCTGTCCAGAAAAAAAAATCACTGTTCAGCTCTCATACAACATGTATACAAGGCCTTGTAGCAAAATGTGGCTCTCACATATGAAACATAGAGTGTTGAACCTTCTTGTGTCCCATCAGCAACTTAAATACGACTTTGTGAATTGGTTCTGATGCTATAAAGTGTTACTGCTGACCACAAATACTAAAACAGACTTAGAAAGGAGGAATCTGCTGATAGAAAGGGCATGGATTTTCTGAATATACAAGGCCACCTTGAAAGTGAAAATGGTAGTCACTCAGTCTGACTCTTTGTGACCCCATGGACTGTAGCCTCCCAGGCTCTTCTGTCCATGGACTTTTCCAGGCAAGAATACTGGAGTGGGTAGCCATTCCCTTCTCTAGGGGATCTTCCTGACCCAGGGATCAAACCTGGGTCTCTTGCACTGCAGGCGGATTCTTTACTGTTTGAGCCACTAGGTATTAAAAAAGGAATTTAAAATTTTTAAAAGAGCCTAGGTCTTGGGTTAGAATCTCGATTCCACTTTTATTCACTATACAATGTCGGGCTAGCTCTCCACCTATCTGAGCTCAGTTCTTTCATCCACAGAGACAGTAACAGCAGACTCTTCAAGGGGTTGTCTTGTCCCTACAGTAGCCATTAACCCCCTGTGGTTATTTAATTTAAATTAATTGCAGTGAAATGAAACACAAGAGCCAGTTTCTCAGTCACACTAGCCACCATTCAAGTGTTCAATATCCCCAAGAGACAGGTGGCTGCAGTACTGGACAGCTCAGGGCCTGACTACTCATCAGCTGGGAGCTGGCTAGAAAGGCAGAATTTCTAATTGATACCTACAGCGCATTTCATCCAAAACCAGCAGAGGTGACTTTTTTCTCAGGTGCACATGGAAATTTCTCCAGAATAGATCACATTTGGGGGTCACAAATCAAGCCTTGGTAAATTTTTAAAAATTGAAATTATTTCAAACATCTCTTCCGACCACAGTGCTAAAGACTAGATATCAGCTATAGGGGGAAAAAAAAAAAAAAAACAAACACAAACATATGGAGGCTAGAAATGCAGGATCTCCAGCCCATCTCACAACCGCCAGACTGAGACCTGCATCTCAGCCAGATTTCCCGCCACCTCTCCAGGGAATTCTCATGCACCTGGCCTCTGAGCAGGGCCACCTGGGAGAGACCGGGGTGGGGGTTGGCGGACACTCCACGAGCAGGGGCAAGCTCTGTAAGCCACGGCAAGGATAACAGGACAGGGCAGTTCCCACACCCTCTTTAAGTGGTGGTCACAACCTCCAAACCAAACTAGTCACCGAACCTCTGACAAAGGCTGGGGGGAGGGCGGCGGGCAGGTGCAGGGGGCAGGCAGAGGAAGGTGGTATAGACAGAAAAATGGAATCTCTCAGACATTTCCTAAGTGTGTGCACAGGGGGACAGAATATTTCAATCCTGTGCTGGGCAGGATTTTCTGGCTTGTTGACTATTCCTGTTTTGGAATGAAGTCCAACATGAAAATGACATTTTAAAAAACCCACAGACTGATTTCATATCCAAACACATCTCTCCATGTTTGTAGAAAAAAAAAAAAAGCAAGCTAGCAAGAGAATCTTGCTTCCCCCAACTCTCGAATGGCCAACCAGCTATTTCTCTTCCGATCAACAATTTCCTCCGATGGTTCCACAGCCCACAACCAGCGCTGATGAGCAAAAACGCAGTTCAGGGCAAAGAAGAAGGTTCACAATGGAAAACCCAGCAAAGCCTCAGAAAACAAGTTGTTTTGAACCCTTCGTCTCTCATCGGCACAGTCACCAGTCTGGGAGGAAGGCCTCACCACCCTCCTCTAGACGGGCGAGGACCCTCGGATGCAGGGCGGGTAAGTCACCGGCTCTCCACCTCACATACCTGGAAGGCGGCTGAGTGTCTCCCCTGGCCACAGGCTACCACTTCACCCAGTTCTGCCTCCTTGACATCGTGGCATTTTCTTGTTTATGTTCCTGTTGCATGGGAGTCTTGTCTGTTTTGCTACCCACCATATCCTGGGCATCTAACAGATGCCTTAGACTAGGGGAGGTCCTCAGTAAATGTACGCTGAATGTATGAAGGAGTGCAACCTAACGGCAAGTAAGAGCTCCAGCCTTGGCCTCTTGGACAGCCTGCCCCTTTGAGTTGGAAGGCCTGCACCCCGCCCTCCACTTGTCCAAACACTGCCCGGATGCCAAGGTCTCCCTCCTGCATGAAGCAACTCCACCTGCCCTACTTGGTCCCCATCCAGCCTCTATGGCCCCCACTGACCCTCAGGCCCTCCAAGCACACCCCAGGCCCCATGCCTCCTTGCCAGTCCTCGACAATTCCACCAACTCTCCGACTCAGAGCGGCTGCCCCCACTAAGAATGTCCTCCCTGACGTGGACATGGCTGGCTCCTCCATTCTGGTCTCTGCTCCGGCGCCACTTCATCAGAAGGTGATGTCACACCCTGTCCCCTTATCCCTGATCCTCCCCACATGTTATAGCTCTGTTTGCCCATGGCCTGTCTCCTGTGTGTTCACTGCTGCACCTTCAGTGCCCAGAATCATACCCTGCACATGAAAAAGGGCTCAGCAAACGTCCCTGAGTAAAGAATCAGGTGCAAATGGGAAAACCACGGTAATGATGGTGACTGCTGTGAGGTGGTGTTAAAAAAGTAAGACGGCAAACTCCAGACAACAAGGATACATAAGACAGTGGTAGGAGGGGGTGTGGTGGGCACAGTCCAGGGGCCTCCAGGGGAGAGTGAGAGTGTTGATGAATTTTAGACTAAGTTGGATATGCATGTTAAAACATTACGAGTAACCACTAAACAAGTCGAAAAAGAACGGCGAATTTCCAAACCAGTAGAGGGGAAAAAAAGAAGCTTCAATCAATCCAAACAATAAGCAGAGGAGGGAGACAGGAAGCACAAAATGAATGACAGAAATGTTTTATGTCCTAGAAAAGACTAAATAAAGATTCATTATTTTTTATATTCACATCATTCAAATCAAAAATCTTTACCAAGGTCCCCCTACACAGAAATGACCAGAACATAAGTCTGATCCTCAAGAATCACAGCTGAAACGCACATCAGACATTGCTACGGGGGACAGACCAACCAGAGGGCCTGACACACCTCCTCCACCCAGCAATCACAGCCATCTGCAAATGCGTCTGCCTTTTTTCACCTTGGCCCCCAGGAAGCTCAGGCTCCCGCACAGAGAGCCCATGCAAGCCCCAGGTGTTGATATTCTAAGCCCGCCCTGGGAACTGCTCTGACTTCTTTTTCTTAATTCTGGCTCTTAATTTATCACCAACACTCTACCATTTTACCATTCTTACTGTTTTTTATAAACCACCTCAAATCTTTTCACACAAGATGAGATATAAATAAGCAAGCAAAAACCCAAACGAACCATGAAACACAAAAAATAAAACTAAGGAAAAACTTTCAGAGAGCCCATACCTTTCAGAGAAATGCATCTGTACCTTATTTAAACACTTAAAAAAATTTAATATAAGGCAAAGATTTTTAGGATGACAGACTTAAAAAAAAAACAACCACAAAACATGTTTGAAATACATACACACACACACACATACACACACACACACACACACACACACAGTGGGTCTCATTTCATTTCCAAAGCCATTCTGTTGTAAATAGATAATTAGCACTTAAGCACACCTTTCAAGGGGTTTATACATTAACATGAAAATACTATAATTACGGCTGGCCAAAATCGCTTGACTACCTTAGAATTCTAGATTTTTCATCTTTATTAGAAGTTAATTTTCTCTCTTTTAGCCCCTGAAACACAGCTTGGCTTTGTGATAATTTTTTTTTTTTTTTTGGTGAAGAATAGAGAAAGTTAATTTTTTGAATGAATACCAAACCTCTGCTCTCCTCGCCCTCCGATTTTTGATGTGAGCATCGGTCTCCCTCTTTCTGGGCGACCACTTGTTTATCAGTCAAGCTGGCCGCTGTGCCTACACACGACCAAAATCCCTTGACACCAACCCACTCCCAAGCAGAGACAGCCAGAGATGATGTGAGGCCCAGAGTAAAAAAAAAAAATTTTATTGTTGTTTTAAATATTCAATCTCTAGTCTTTGTAGGAATAGCAGCCTCCTGTGTCTGGAGGACGTCTGGATTAGGCCTTTTTATCCAAACTAACAAGCAAATGAGCCAGAATCTGCTCTAAGCCTACTGTGCACATCCACTGATGTCTATTATGAGCTCTCTAAAAACTGGAGTCGCGTGTATGTGCGCACTCGGTCGCTCAGCCGTGTCTGACTCATGTAACCCCGAGGGCTATAGCCCAGCAGGCTCCTCAGTCCATGAGATTTTCCAGGCAAGAATACTGGAGTGGGGTGCCATTTCCTCCTCCAGGGGGATCTTCCCAACCCAGGGTTCGAACCCCAATCTCCCGCATCACAGGTGGATTCGTTAACCGTCTGAGCCACCAGGGAAGCCCGCTTGGTAACAAAGACTTGCTCACCTCGTGCCAGGCCTGCCGGGTTCCGTGGACACATGTTAACCATCCCCCCAGCCCTCCAGCCCGTCTCTCCCAGCAGCCTCTCCTGCTGACCTCATCTCCACGCTGTAGCCAGACCCCCGCCCTGCTCTGTCCCTTGGGCCCCTCCAGGTCCACTTCCAGGTCCCCCTGCCTCTCCTGGGGCCCCAGCGTCCTCCTCTGCCTGCTGTGACCGTGCATCACCCAGCAGCCAAACGAGTCTTTCAAAACACCGAGTCACACCATTCAGTTCAGTTCAGTCGCTCAGTTGTGTCGACTCTTTGCGACCCCATGCACTTCAGCACGCCAGGCCTCCCTGTCCATCACCAGCTCCCAGAGTTTACTCAAAGTCATGTCCATCGAGTCGGTGATGCCATCCAACCGTCTCATCCTCTGTTGTCCCCTTCTCTTCCTACCTTCAATCTTTCCCAGCATCAGGGTCTTTTCAAATGAGTCAGTTCTTCACATCAGGTGGCCAAAGCACTGGAGTTTTAGCTTCAGCATCAGTCCTTCCAATGAACACTCAGGACTGATCTCCTTTAGGATGGACTGGCTGGATCTCCTTGCTGTCCAAGGGATTCTAAGCCCCCGTGGCATCTTTAACACAGGATAAAATTCACACCTTCGCCCTACTGTCAGCAGACCTGGGCCTTCCTCCCTGGCCTCTACCATCTCTGGGCTCAGCCCTGCAGACCTTGCCTGCAAACCAGGCAATTCAGGGCTGGGTCCTTCTCTACTCACGAGTCCTCTTTTAGGCCATCCTAAACCATCTGCTCTGGGAGTTGGTGATGGACAGGGAGGCCTGGCGTGCTGCAGTCCATGGGGTCGCAAAGAGTCGGACATGACTGAGTGACTGAACTGAACTGAAACCATCTATACTAAAAAAAAAAAAAAAAAAACCTCCCACCTTGATCACTATCACCTCCCCCTAATCATCCAAGTCATTGATCCAATCACCTAAGTGACCTTGCCTGTTTACTGCATTGTCAGACTCTACATGGGACCCTGGGCCCTCTGGAAGTAGCTACTTCGGTCATCACTAAATCTTCAAGACAAGACAGTGAACACAGCGCCACCCAACCCTGCCCCGCCCAAGATCTGGGATGACTGGGATGTGTGTAGACCCCTCTCCTGTTCTCCCATGGGAGAGACGGACACTCAGCTCACCCACAGCAGGGCTCAGAGGCCAGGAGGAGTGTGGTCCAAGAAGAGAGCCAAGCTGGGGTCCAGGGAGGGGCCTCAGTCGACACATGGTCGAAACGTCACATTTTTCGGACGTGGACGTGAGCACTCAGCAGGAAAAACGAGGTCAAGGTCAGAGTCAGAAGGAGGGGCCCAGAACCAGACTCCCAGATCCACTGAAGGGGCTGCGAACACTGACCTTGGTCCACACGAGGCCTGTCTGCCCAGACCTGCCGGCCCGCTGAGCCGCTTACACCCTGGGATCGCAGCCAGTCCTGGGAAACCCACCGCACCCCACCACCCTGGCCACGTTGGGCAAGACAGCGGGATGGCTCCGCCTAAGAAACCCAGAAGGTTTTCAGCCCCACTCGTGGGGGGTGCATACACTGGGCTGGGGCCACCCCAGTCCTGTCTCTCAGGCCTAATGCTCTGATGCCCTGATGCTCTGTGGGGACAGTCCAGAGCCCGGGGCAGGTACTGGGCACAAAGAGACAGATGTGAACACGAAGGTCCAAGGCTCTGGGAAGAAGGGAGGCTTTGCATGAGGTGAAAAACAAAAATACAATTTTCTCAGGAATAAGACACAAGCAGCGACTTGCATAAGCTGCTGGGGACAGAGCTGCGGGGAGTGGGGAGCGTTAACTCGGCCTTGGCCCCACCGGGGCCGGGGTGGGTCGGCGGGGAGGGAGAGAAGAGAAGGGCTGAGGGTGGGCAGTGGGTGGGGAGGCCATCAACTCCCAGCCACACCTGAAACGGTTGTTCCTGCAAAGAAGACCAGTTCTGCACCCAGGAGTCATCTCCTGTTCCTGCACAGGGACCCTGAGGCCCCCCACTCCTTGCCAAAGCCCCTCGGATCCACCTGCAGCTCCTATCAGGGGCTCCCGTATCTGATGGCACAGAGGCAAAAAGACGGCGTGGAGCCTTTTCGTGCCCAACTACCCCCGGCCCCTGGCCGCGGCCCCGCGGCCTCCCTGCAGCAGCAGATGAGGCAAACACCGAAGAAACCCACCTCGGAACGGCTTCTCCGCTTTCCCTTTCTCTCCCTTCCTCCCTCACAGATTTTAATTAAGGGTTTACTTGCAAAAGACCTAGCTCTATTTAACTAGATCCTTGGACCCCTTTTATATTGTCTTATACATCGTTTTATGGTAGGGCGCCAGTAAAAAGTTAATTATAACTTCTAAGCACTCCATTTCCAGGTCCTCATCTTCCTCCCAGCCCAATGCCGCTAAAGGTAGAGTCACTTAATTAAGCGACTCCTGGGTGCTCTACAGACCTTTCAGCAGACGCCTGCCAGCACCCCTTGGGACCAGGGTGGACTCCGAGGACCTGCACTTGACCCAGCTCAGCCTCGACCCTCAAAGGGCTCACAGGTCCTGCAGGAGGATGGGGAGGCTGGCAGGACGGCCCACTTGGGAGCCCAAAGCAGCTCGGCAGGTGGCAAAAGTGAGTGACGAGGACGTGGGCAGGACCGACAACAGCAGGGCCCAAATAACAACAGGAGGCCCTGATAGCTTCAGAGGGAAGGGAGCTGGGGTTGAAAGGGTCTCAGTGGAGGCCTGTGCCTTACCACATACCCTCTGGGTGTGGGTCTACAGTTTGGGAGTTCAGCTTGAGACAGAACAAGTCTAAAATCCTGGTGGACAGCCAGGAGGAAGTGTCTTCTGAGTCGACTGAATAATACGCCGGCTGGATCTCAAAGAGAGATCTGGTCGGGGCAGAGTGGGAGGCGTCTGTGAGTCTGGGCGGGAGCAACGTCGGGGAGGGAGTGGGGGGGAGCTCATTATCATCTGGAAAGAAGGTGGTTGAGAAGCTCTGGGTTGGTCCTGAGCGGAGCCACCATCAGCGAGGAGAACCAGGAACGAAAGGAGGAGATGGAGAAGGGGGCGCCAGGAGGGAAGCTGGAGAAGGAGACCCCAAGACGGACACGGAGGTGGAGAGGAGGGGTGAGCGGTCACTCCGAGGCCAGTGCCGGGTCTGAAGCTGGGAGTTCCAGGGGAGGGGAGGGGCTGTGGAGGCTGCAGGCTTCTCCCGGCAGGGGGTGGGGCGGGGAGGACAGCCTGGCGCCTGCCAGTCACAGACAGCGAGCCTTCCAGCATCTCGCGAATCCCACTCGGAACCGACAGTTCTGGAGGGCACGGCTGTCACTCCGAGCCGGAAGCAGAAACGGGCCGGTGTTCTTGCCTTGGGGCAGACGCAGTTGGTGTCCAGGCCTCGGGGTCATCCTGGGCGTGGGTGCTCCTGGGTGCTCAGCACCCCTGGCTTCCAGAGGGGAGCCCACACACACCCCCGGAATACCTGGCCCTCCCTAGGCCGGGTCCCCAACATCCGCTGGCCTCAGTTCCCAGCCTCAATCTGGAGACACCCCGCTCGGCCTCTGCCCCTTCGAAGACCCTCCCCAAGTCCCATGTTGTGAGAGCCATAGCTCACACTCTCCGGTGTCACGGCCCTGCCCTCCTGGAAGCCCCTCTTACAGCTGTTTCCTGCCGCCCAGCACGGCAACCAGCCCTGCCAGGATGCGGGGACCAGCTCACAGCACACCCACCCCGAGTCCACACCTCTGTCCAGGGCTTCCCCGGGCTGAGGCTTGGTCAGCGCTGGGGGTGAGGCTCGTCCTGCCCTCCAGGGGTGGACGGTCTAGGTGGGGCAGACAGGAGGCATGAAGACACAGGGGCCTCCCTCCGAGGGCCACTACCAAGGCCTGAACAGGGAGCCTTGGTGTATGGGGGGGCCAGGGACCAATGCAGCCCAGCAGGGTGGGAGGGGGCCATGGGGCGTGTAGCTTCACAAGAGCTACATTCGAGCCGGGGTGGGTCGGACTCTGCCAGGTGGACGAGAAACAGCCAGAGGACAAGAACGAGCCAGGGTCCTGAGTGGGGAACTGGAGTCAACCAGTGTGGTCAGAACAAAATGGCTCAGCCAATGCTGAGGCTGGTTGATTGGCAGGTGTGTTTGTAGGGTCTCGGATCAGGGAGAAGCAAGCTTTTTATGACAACAGCTAGCACTCCTCGAGGGCTTCTCCCTGAGTCCACAATGTACTAAGCATATGACTTGTCACTCCTCCCCAACCCTATGGGGTAGGTAGATAAGTCTTCCCATTTTACAAATGAGGCACAGAGAGGTTGAGTGACTAAGTGAAGGTCACACAGCAAATAAGAGGCTGAAGCAGGGGTGAAGACAGGCCTGCTTGACTGCCAGATGGGAGCACTTAACCTCCCTGCTGTCCCACCTTCCTGCACAGACACGAGTTACTGAGCCAATCAGTCTGTGGGCTCCAGGCTGCCCATCCGTCATCAGGCCATTCCTGCAGATGAGCAAGGAGCTTCCAGCACATTCTTTTCCATTTTCAGTCAACTGTGCTCTTCTTTTCATTCTTTACAGCTGGAAAGCCCGTCCTTAGCAATTTTTTAGCTGCTTACTGGGACATTTACAAATCCATCTGGCGGTTCTATTTCATGAATGTACTGGGGATATTAATGGCCCATGGGAAAAGGGATCTGTCAGGGGGCCCTATCACCCCCAACCTGGTGCCCTCTAAAGAACACAGACCCATACAGAAGCCTGCAAGTGGGCAAAACGCGGACACCCTCACAGCCAGGCCGAGAGCAACCCACCCGACAGCAAATTGGAGACGCATGAGGGGAGCCACGCATCTCCCCGGTCAGGCACCTAATCCTCTCTTACAAAAGGGTCTTTATTAATTTTTTAAATCTCCTGTCTGGAGGTGGCTCCTACAATATGATTGTAGGTGTTCTCCATGAGATCAATGAGCAGGGAAGAAGCTAGTTATGAATTTCAGATCAGCAGCTTTCTCACTCAGGAGGAGGAAGGGCTGGGCCCGTGGGTGTGAGAGGTGGGCAGGGCCCTGCTGGCCGGGGAAGGGACTCCAGGTGACCTCCTGAGTAGCTGGATGATGCCAAGACTGACCTGGGCCCAGCACCGTCCCCACCCCCATCCTGGGATACACCATGCATCAGACTCCAGAGAGGCCAACGTTTCTTTAAAAGCAATGAGATTTTAGTGTTGTCTTCAGTTAAAGCTACGAGAATAATATATGCTCCCCACAGAAAAATCAGAGGGATAAAAGAAACAGAGAGCCACAAAGAAGAAAATAAAAATCCCCCACAGTCCCAGACATCACTTCTGGAACATTCCAGAGCCTCGGACCTCACTGGCCTTGCTGCCTCCATCCTACCTCTGCAGTCCAGGCCTTTTTAAAGGTCACTTCCTTCTGCAAACCTTCCTGAAGAGCCCAGCTCACTTAGAATCAACCCCAAACTCCTGCCGCTGGCCCATGGGGCGTAGCTGCAGCGGTGGAAACCATCCCCCCTGCCTGCCTGCAGGGCCTCTGCAGCGGGGCCTCTGCAGCCACTCTGCCCCTGCCTGGAATGTTCCTCTTGCAGGGCTCACTGTCACCTTCACGCAACACCCAAGCCCAGCTCTTCAGGGAGGCCTTCCGTGGCTGCTTCAAGGAGCTCTCCGTCACCATCAACCGGGGCAGCACTCCACAGACCTCATCATGAGAATGGTCCTCTTGGTGCTTCCGGTGGGTCCACCCGTCCGCGGCGTCCCCATCATCAGACACAGTGGCCGCTCCTCACTCCTAGCATCACCCGCTGCACACTCACCCCATGTTCTCAGAGAGATGCACTGAGCGGGGGAATGAATAGCCCCTGCAGTCTTTCCTGCCTGTGTGTGTGTGTAAGAACTGCCTGCATAGATGAGGTTGTAGGTCAACATTTCTCGGAAACTCCACATACTTTGACACACAAACCATCTACCGCTTCTCCTTGCAATTCAATGTGCAGGCTCCGGTCAAATCCCCCAGCCCCACATGGGACCAACCCATGACCCCTACCTCTAACCCCAAGGGGAGCCCTGATCTGGCCAATGCCACCTCCTGGGGGCAGTAAGACCATCTGCACAGCCTTTTACAGATTATAACACTTGAGCATTTCCTCCAGCCCAATAGAGCCTTCAAACAACCCACCTCTGAAGAGGCAGACAGGGTAAGGGAAGCCTGACCCCCTCCCCATTTAAAATGAGGTCAGGGAGGCTCAGAGAGGTCACCTGGGAGGAAGCTGACCCTGGACATCTGGCCCCAAAAGGCACATCTTTATTTCAAAACAGAGAAATTTCACCATAAAAACAAGAGAGGTGATACAGAGGAGATGAGGAGAGCTTGGCTCCAGAGTCCAGCTGCCTAGGCTTGAATCCCAGCTCCGCCACTTGCTGGCTATGTGACCTCGGGCAAGTTACTTCACTCCATGGAGCCTCGGCTTCTCTGACTTCACTCCATGGAGCCTCGGCTTCTCCTCTGTTAAATGGGGATGATAATAGCTCCTGCCTCATCCCCTGACCAAGAGAATCAAATGACTTAAAAATATACATAAAGGGCACCCAACACACGTGAAGAGTCGATAAACACGAGCTTTTAATAAAACCACACCCCCTGAGTCTGTCTCTCCGCCATGATCACCAACTACATCCCTGGACACGTGACCCACCAGCCCACAGAGGTGAGTCCCTTTGCGCAGCAGGCAGGTTCCCAAGAAGCTGACTGCAGTTGGACCACCTAAACCGTTCCTACTGATGCTCTCGTGCAAATCGCCCCCTCCCCCTCGCCCCATTCAGTCACTTCTCAGCCTCAAGCCCCGCCCAGTCCACTTGAGTGACAAGCACTGACATCTGCAAACCCTTCAAGGCTGCCAAGGGGAGAGGCTCCTTTTGTAAAAGGAAGACCTTCTGCAAGTTCACCCTTCCCACCTGCCACGATCCGGGCAAATAAATCAATCCAACGCCAAGTGCAAATTACCAAGAAAGCCCACCAAATTCCCACGGCACCTAGTTCTGACTTCTACTGAGAGGCAGGTAGAGAGATTTTCCTAAAATGGCCATCTCACCAGGCGGGCCTCCCAGGCCCCTGGCTTCCACTCGGCTTCAGAGTCTCTAGGAGGCCCCACGCCCCTCTTCAGGCTCACTGCTCTCACGTTCCCCCAGAGCCCCTCCCTCCAGCCTGGACACATAACACCACCTCTCACATGTCCCGCGAAGGCTCTGGCCTCAGCTACCCCTTTCCCCGCACAAACTCCCCGATTTTCAGGCCAAACCCAGCCCAGCAACAGCTTGTCCCCGAAACCTCCCATCCAGGGGGAGGCCACCCTCAGCACCTGCACTGAGAGCTCACAGCCCCCAGCCACCACCCCTGGCCACCAGCTCCCGACCCCTGGCCACCCCCGGCCACCCCCTCCCCCCCGCCCCGTGGTACATGCAACTGTTGGCTTCATTACTCACTCAGCATGGAGAAGAACACATCTGGGCCGGGGGTACATCAGAAACAGTCCCCACCTTTGGGAACCTCAGGGCGGGGGCGGGGGCCAACATCGCCTTTGGTCAGATAAGGATCCAAACAGCGCCCACGTCAAACAGCTGCTCCTCACATCCACCCGGGCAGCAGTGGTAAGGAGCCTACCAAGCGGGCCTGGCAGAGCACGTGCCCAGCCACCAACGACTCCTGCTCTCTGCCGAGGACTTGGACTCTCGGTTCAGCCTCACGTCTCTTTGAGACCCTGGAGCAGGGGGCTAAGAAAGCAGCCTCGGGACTGGCCTGCTGGTCCAGTGGTTAAGAATCTGCCTTGCCATGCAGGGGACAAAGGTTAGATTCCTGGTCGGGGAAACCAGGATCCCACATGCCATGAGGCAACTAAGCCCAAACGCCGCAACTAACTGAAGAGGGGTGAGGCCCTCAGGGACTAAGAGCTGATGCAGCCAAAATCCAATAAATAAATATTCAAGAGAAAGCCGTCTCCGCGAGGGCCCCCTTCCTAGGACCTGGCAAAGGGAGACGCACTGGGGCAGACTCGCCTCCTGCAGGAGCGCCCCCCACCCCATCCCAGCCTTCACAGGTTTCAGCCCAAACAGGGGCCTCGATTAGGATTTCCCATTTGAAAGATCAATATTGAAAGCTCCAAGCCTGCCAAGAGGAAGGAAAGGCCTTGCTTGTAAATATTTGTCTCAACTGGCAAAGCCGGGCCTCTCTTGCTGCAGCTACCCGCCTCACTCCTGGCCCTCTGCTCGCGGAGCTCCCAGCCAACTGCACAGCGGGATGCCCCTGGGGAGGCGCGAGGGACCGTCTGGCGGCCACAAGGGGCTGCGAGAGGAGGTGGGCCGGCCCGGGCCCTACGCCTCCGAGACAGCAGGCCTGCCCACCGGGGCCGTCCAGCGGTCCCCACTGGGGCCGTGGCGGAGAGAGTCGCTGTGAGGTTTCTCTGGATTCCAAGCAAGCAGCTTTTCCCGGGCGGGGGGCACCCCATATTTACGTCTTTCTTATTTTGGAAGAAAGCATAACCAGAGACAAAACCCTGGGGGTTGCGCTTGCAAATCATGGCCCACCATCTCCCACGGCATGGGACAGCACTCGCTCTGCTGCCTGTACCAACAGCTGCCCAAGGAGGAGCCCACACCGGGACCCCTGGGCTCCTGCTGGGGCCACGGAGGCCAGGAGGGTCCTCTCACTTGGGCCGCGGTCGAGGGTGGTGGTTGTCTGAGCCGGTGCGACCAGCTGAGCACCTGCCTTGGCATCACATTCCCAGAGAGTCATTCATTTGTTCACCCACTCAGCCACTGACTCACCCTTTCATTCATTCATTCAGCAATTATTTATTGGGTACTTACCTGGACCAGGTACTGGGGGCTGGACACGCAACCAGACAGAAACAAACCTGGGTTTGCCTTTGGAAGGGAGTCTCCCAGGCCGAAAAATATCCCACAAACAAATAGAAAGTCACAGCAGAGACATGTGCTGGGGCAGGAGACCTCCCAGGTGTGACGAGATAGTCAGAGGGGTGAGGCCTGGTCCTGGAGGTCAGGGGGCTTCCCAGGGGAGGTGGACAGGTGACAAAGGCCGGGGGGGGGCCAGGCAGTGCAGAGAGGAAGGGTGGCAGGCAGGGGTCCGCCCCGAGTCTGGCCACTCCCAGGCGCCACCCCTTCTGGCACCTACCCAGCCACTCGTTGAATTTCTTCACCTCGCTCGGGAGCCCCAGCTCCGTGAAGTCCCCGGCGTGGATCAGCACGTCGCCGTAGGGCATCTGAATGGGGTCCGTCCTCGAGTGGGTGTCAGACACGCAGACAAAGCGGGTGTAGCCAGGCGGCTTGGGGGCGTCATGAGGCACCGGGTCCACCCTGGGGAGAGAGGGGACCGTGGGGTCCAGGGGCCAAAGCATCGGGAGACTACAGCGCACGTCCCATCCAGATCGGATCACGTGTGGTCCAGATCGCATCCACCCACATCCGAACCCTGACCCTCCACTCACCAATCAGGCAGAAGATTTCCCCCTGAGCCTCAGTTTCCCCTCCGTAACACAGGAACCCCCGGGTGTTGTGTGAAGGTTAAAGGAGGTGATGAGTGGGAAGAGCTGACAGGTCAGTACAGCCTGTAGACCTACGTGCACCGGAGCGATGACCACAATTGACCTGCTGTTTGACAAGCAGTGCCTCTCAACCTTTTTTTTTTTTTCATCATCAGCCCCTAAGGGACCTACAAAAGATGCTTTTTCTACTCACCCCTCTCTTGTGAAATTTCAACACCACAGATACACTGTATATCTGTTCATTTACTATGTGTGTATCTGTGCTTTATAATAAGAGTAAGATTTTTTTCACCCCCCAAAATCCAGGTTTCACCGCCTTGGGGGTGTTGCTGTCGGCCCCATGGAGGATGCATGCACTGAAGTCCTCATCCAGTTGGAAGAACTGACTCTGCAGGGCCGTGCAGAGAGAGGATCCAGGGAGAGCCATGTGTAAAGGGCAGCATTTCATGGGAACTTGTAAGATAAAGGCGCGAAAGGCAGGCAGCAATTTTCCAAACCTATGAGCTGGTCTGATCATGTTGAGAACAAGGGCTTTCCAGGGTCCTGCAGGAAAACAGCTCTGGATTTAGAAGACCCAGATCTGCTGATCGTCACTAACATATAACCTCAAGAAAATGCCTGGCCTTGGTTTGCTCATCTGTATAATGGAGCTCCGTCCCTCACTAGGCAATGACAGTCAGAAAATTTAAAAGCTGTAGCTGTGTAACTCTAAGTTCTCGGTCCCCAGAGGCCCTGGAAGCCCTCTTGTCTTGCACATGAGGATACTGAGAAGGTGGCCCGGGTGTCCCAGGGAATAAATGCAGACCGTGGGAAACAACCCCAGCTCCCCGCTCCCAGTTCAGTGCACTCCCCGAGAACCCCAGCTCTTGCCTCCTCAGCTGACTGGTTCTGCCAGGCTCAAAACGCTGAAAAACGACACAATGACATTTCAACGAGCTGCTCTCTCCAAATGAGTATGCCGCTCGAGGAGTTGTGTTTAAATCTAATTATGCGGCAAACCAAAAGCAGTGCCATATCAGTTACATAAATACTTTTAAAGACATCTTTCTAATTATCCTTTTTTTTCAGACAATATACTTCGAAGAAATTTAATTAACACCTTACAAGAGACGTGGGTTCAGCATGCTAATGTGCAGAGAGCACGAGGAAGCGCCATCCGCCCAGCGGCAGCCGCAGCCCCGTGCCAGCATCTCCCCGTCACCCAGCCTCCGGGGGAGAGACTCCCAGGGCCCTTTGCTGGGGGTGGTTAAGTCAAGCGAGGACCCCCAGCGGGTCAGAGTTAGGTCCGATCGGGGAAAAGGAAGAATTTCTGAGTCTGATGATGTCCAACAGGAGGGTTCTCAGAGTCCTTTCTATTCTCTCTCCATTCTTTCATTCCTTCCGTCCCTCATTCATTCAACAAAACCCATCCTGAATGCCTACTGGGTACCAGTTATGAGCTCAGAGCTGAGAACTGAATGAACCAGGCCAGGTCCCAGACTGATGGAGGAGACGAGAGTTGGCCAGGTAGTGTCAATAAAGCCAGAAGGTCGGACGGGGCAGCAGAGGGCCTGGGGGCCAGAGAAGGCCCTAGTCTGCCTGGGCCCCTGAACTTGCCGGGAGGAGGTGATGCCTCAACTGGTTGAGAAGCGCACGTCTCCCTCCCAGGAATTCCTGCCATTCCTCTGTCCTCTGGGTCACTCCCTGCCGCCACCCACCATATGACAGACAAGTCTTGCAGAGAAGAGGCCTGGGAATCCACCTGTCTGCCCCTAACACAGCTGATATTGGAGCAAGGCAGCCAGTCACTACTGGGCTATTGGCCTGGCACAGTAATTAACACGAGTGAGTCAATCAAACTCATCCATTCATTCACTGGCCTCACATACACCAAGGCTGTAAAGGTGCCACAGGGCGGCTGAGACCAAGTCAAAGAGACAAAGAAGGGGGACACAGGGTGTGAGAAGCCATCCCCAGAGCCACCTCGGGCCCCAGCAACCCCTCGTCCTGTGCGTCCCTCCGTGGAGGAGCCCTGAGCCAGCTAATGCGCCTGCCGCCCGCCAGCCAGGAGCACACGAATTCCACGGGCACTAGTCGGGCTGGGCCTGCTACTGGAGCCCAAGCTCTTTAATTAACTCCGCTCTTGTTTCTCTTCGCCCTGAGGCTTCTGAGCTCCGTGAGGAGGCAAACCTAATAATCCCCAGAGGAAAAAACAAAAACAGACTTTTATTTCCCTGCACTGTCCTCCAGCTATTTGGATTGTAACAAATGCTCAACCTTGAAATAATAACAACAGTAATGATATTGATGATTCCCATGGGTTGAGAGCTCATTGTGTGCAAAGCGCTGTCACACATCCGCTCTCTTCACCCTCACAGGGACCGTCTAAGCAGGGCACTCTACATGTGCCCATTTTATAGATGAGGAAACTGAGGATCAGAAAAGGCTGGCTAGGGACTTCTCTGGAGGTCCAGTGGTTAAGACTACACCTTCCCATGCAGGGGGTCTGGGTTTGATCCCTGGTTGGGGAGTTAAGATCCCATAGGCCTTGTGGCCAAGAAAGGAAAATGTAAAACAGAAGCAATATTCTAACAAATTCAATAAAGCCTTTAAAAATGGTCCACATTTTAAAAAGAATTTTTTTTTTAAAAAAAAAGAAAAGGTTGACTTGCCCAGGATCTCAGCTACGGAAGCTGGTGGAGTTGGGGTTTGAAGCCAGTTTTTGGTTCCAGAACTCACACCAAGCTGGACTGTTTCCAGGCCTTACTTCACTGTATCCAGTCAATCGATAGACAAATGCTTCTTGAGTGCCTACTAAATACCAAACACCTGCTAGGGACAGGACAGGACACCCATGGAGACCTTGTGCAGCTCCTAGAAACCCCACCTGTGTCTCGAAGGGAAGAAAAGAACAAGAATGAGGATACTGAGAAGGAGAGCACACAAAGGGTGGGAGGGCTTGACGACATCAGCTGAGCCTGAGATCCCCCTGTGCCTGAAGCTGGACCCAAACCTGGACGTGAGCCAGGAAACTCTCCTTTACCCATACGGCAGTTTGCAATCTGGCTAACCCTTAAGTTGTAACAGCTCTGTGTAGCAAGTAACTGAGGGCTGGAAAGGTTAGTCCCACACCCAGGACCGGTGCTCCTAAGTTAAAAAGTAGAATTTGAACCTTGGTCTTCAGAACAGGAATTGGGGCATTTAACCTCATGAAACAGGAAAATGGTTATTTCCCAGCCATGTTCTTCAGGGGACCAGAGAGAAAGTATGGAAATAAATGTTCCATGTTTGGGAGGGGGCAAACTCGACTCCCCCAAAGCGTCTACCTGCCGAGATGGCCCCAAGCAAGTCTGGCTCTTTGCCTCTCTCTCTCTGAGACCTGAAACCTGTCACTGCGTCCCCCCAGCCTCACCCGGGACCTTCCCACAGGAACCCTGGTGGCGGGGACGGTGCAGGATAGAGAACCCAGCCTCCAGCGCCCAGATCCAGGGTAGCGTCTGGGCTCAGCGACCTTCTCACTGTGCCCAGGACCCTTCCAGCCTCCCATCCGGCTCTGTACGGTGGGGACCACCCACTCTCTTGGAGATGCTATGAGAACTGGAAACCTGATCCATGCCCCTTGCAGCCTGTGTCCTATGTCCTAGCCCCCATGGGAGGCAGAGGCCGTCCCCCACCCCGTTATCTCTATTTCTGGGCAAACAGGGTACCCTGAGGGTCAGGGGGCTGGATGGCACAGGACTTGTCTTCAGTGAAGTTCCAAAACCATGTCCAGTCATGTGACTGGGCATCAGCCACGGCTTTTAGAATGAGAGATACCTCTAGTCTCCTCTCATCCTACCAGCGGGGAAGCCCAGGAGAAGGCAAGGACTGGTTGGTGCTGAGCTGCACGACTGCCTAAGGCTCCTTCCCACCAAGCACTGGCTCTAAGGCAAGTCTGCACCCGGAGACCCCATGCCTCCCTTCCTCCCCACCTCCTGGCTTTGCTTTTGCCAGTCCTCCAAGCCCAGGGGTTATGCCGCCACCACCAGGAAGCCCTCCTTGATCCCCTCACTCTTCCTGGGGCATGTGCCTTGCCTGATCCTCGCTCCCTTTTCTTTCGCTCCTCCTGTCCTGCTGTGCTAGGCTCAGGAGATAGCCCATGTTGGCGGAGGAGAGGGATGCTTACAAAGCTCTCCGACGAGTGCATGTATCAGCATAGGCTGAAGCAGCGCCGTGAATGGGAGGCTCTGCGTGCCTAGATCTGGGGGAGGGAGGGCAGCCAGAAAGATTTGGCGAGAGGTCGGGGAAGGCACTCCGAGGAAATGAGATCCGAAGGATGAGTCCGTGTTAGCGGACATCGACTAGGGGAAGCAGCCTGTGCAAAGCCTGGAGGCAGGAGGGAGAAAGCAAGGTCCCAGAAAAAAGAACTGCACCCAGAGCCCTTGGGGGGAGGTTCAGCATGACATGTGAGAACAGACAGAGCCCAGGTGAGGGCCTCCTGCCTGCCGTCCGACCCCAACCCCCTCCTCTCCTGGGCTCAAGGCTGACCCTCACTGTCTCCTGGAGACCTCGCAGCACCTGGACAGGCTAGGAGCCACTGGGTCCCTTCTGAAGCCTCCATCTCACCTAGTGAGGCCATCAGCTCTCCAGCCTTGCCCAGGGAGGAGGCCGGGAATCAGGGGACACTCCTGGCCTGGCACAGAGTGATGTCCCCCACCCTGCCACATTCATCAAGGACCCCCGCACAGCCTGACCCTCCACAGTGCTTGGAGGGTCTTTAAATGATCACACTAGGATGAGGTGGCTGGATGGATCACCGACTCAATGGACATGAGTCTGGGTAAACTCCAGGAGTTGGGGATGGACAGGGAGGCCTGGCGTGCTGCAGTCCACGGGGTCGCAAAGAGTCGGACACGACTGGATGACTGAACTGAACTGAACTGATTCTCCACCAATAGGACTCCTTTTAAAGACAAAGAGGGACTTCCCTGGTGGACCAGTGGCTAAGACTCCGTGCTCCCACCCAGGGAGCCTGGGTTCGGTCAGGGAACTAGACCCCACATGCCCCAGTGAAGACCCAGCACTGTCAAACAAATAAATAAATATTATAAATAGACAAAGGCCAAAGAGGAGTTGCCACGCCTGGCTCCAGTCTCCTCTAAGGCGGACCCCCATGGTAACCTGTCCCCCCGACACAGTTCTTGCCTTCTCAGTGAGCACCAGGCCAGCGGTCCACCTGTCTGGCCCAGGACAGAGGGGCAGGTATCTAGAGGGGCTCTCCCCAGGGGCAGTGTTGCTTGGCACCCAGGGTAGGGGTGCGGGGGGTGGTCTTTGATCTCAGGGCTCAAAACCCCAGATCCAGACATTCATTCCTCAGGCAAAGGCAGCCTGGTTACCACCAGGGTCTCTGGGGGCAACCGCATAAATCACAGGGCTCCATCGGAGGCCACGTTTGGGCTGTCACTGTTGTTATTAAATATAAATTGTGGATTTATTAAATAAGGCCCCTCGCTCCCTCACCCCGAGACAAAGCCCAGGGCGGCAATAAATCACGTGTCAGGAAGTGGCATCTCCCTCGGTGGAGACTCGCCATGGAAACCCACACGCTTCCTCTGCGCGCAGGGTGTGAGTCGGAAGAAGAGGGGGTGGGAGATAGCAACCACCCACCCAGTTCTGCGGGGGCCCGGCTTCACCTGGTTGTGTGCAAAGCTGCATTTCAAGCTGAGGTGACCCAAGTGGGCAATCAGGGAGCACTGGGCCAGGAGTCCAGAGCCAGGGCTCGCTGTATGCTCTCCTCGGGGGCCCGGCCAAAATCCCCGAGCCCTATTGCCTGAGCCTCAGGAGGGGACGGCACAGAGCAGGGCAGGAGGGATGGAGCGGGGCAGGCTGGTGTGAAGCTGCTCTGCCCACAACAGCTAAGTGACCGCAAAAAGCCATTAAGCTTTTTCTCCACGGCACTTAGTGCTATCAGAACCCTACGCTACTGCACGTTATGACTTTCACGGCACAGCCCACGGCATCATCAGCTCAGTGCAGGCGAGGCTCCATCTGTGGCCACTGCTGAGTCCCGAGCACCTAGCCCGGCAGGCACGGACACCTGCCGCCCGGCCCCTCTCTTCATGGATCCACACACTTAATCCTCAGCAATACAAGGAGCAGCATCATGTAGGCAGGGAAACAGAGGCACCAAGAGACACACCACAGTCAAGCGGCAAAGCCAGGACTCAAATCCGGGTGGTCTAACCTGGAGCCCACGGTGGTGATTCAGTCGCTAAGTCACGTCCAACTCTTGCGACCCCATGGACTGTAGCCCGCCAGGCTCCTCTGTCCACAGGATGGTCCAGGCCAGAATACTGGAGTGGGTGGCCATTTCCTTCTCCAGGGGATCTTTCCAACCCAGGGAAGGAACCTGGGTCTCCTGTATTGCAGGCAGACTCTTTACCAAATGAGCCACGAAGGGTGCCCCCGGAGCCCACATTCCTAACTAACCAGCGTGCGTGACAACTTGCTCACAGACACCCTGGGTGGCTGAGTGAATGAAGAAGTGAACCAATAAGCCCGAGTTGTTAGATGGGGGAACGACTCCTCTCACCTGGCCGCTCACTGCCCTTCCTCTGACACAGCCTGGCCCACAGGGGCCGGCGTGCTTCCTGCCTGGGTTGGAAGTTCCTGGACATCCCCGCTACCTTTGGCTCAGACCCTGCGGCAACTTCCCAACTTGCTGCCCCTGATCCTGCTTCTCTGGGTCTCAACCTACAAGGCATCTTCTCCAGAGGGTCCTCCCTCAGCCCCTTGGCTCCCCCCAACTCTCCTGACTTCTGTAGCCCTAGCTCTGTTCTGCAACTGGGGCTACCCAGGGGTCCCCTACATGACAGCTCTGCCTGCCTCTACTTGGCTTTATCTGCTGTGCCCAGGGACCCCTCTGAGTTGGCGTACACACAGGCACACACACACACACACCCCACCTGCTCCGCCTGAGGGCCTGGGGCTCTCACCCATTCCCAGCAGCATCTGGAGACCTCAGGCACTGTCATTTGCAGCCCAGGAGGGCCAACTCCATCAACAAAAGAGAAAACCCAGCCCTGGGAAGGCCTCCCCTTGCAGCAGCCGTGCCAGGCCTCAAGGTCCCAGAGAGACCAAGAAACAGCATGCTTGAGACTCAAGGCCTCCCATCCTGCCCAAATCTGCCAGTCTGGTTCCAAACTGGACATTGCAGGGAGTTTCCCAAAAAGAAATCTTGTTGTTGTCCTTCAATTGTTCAGTCATGTTCAACTCTTTGCGACCCCACGGACTGCAGCACGCCAGGCTTCCCTGTCCTTCATCTCCCGGAGTTTGCTCAAACTCATCATGTCTGTTGAGCCGATGATGCCATCCAACCATCTCATCCTATTGACAATGCCAGCCCTGCAGCCCCCACGGAAATGAGCATTTACCAGAGCAGGCACTGCAGGGAACAGGGAGTTCCTAGCGCTGGGGCCCACCCCCAGGCTGGGTGCCCCCTGCCCTCCAGAGCCCTTGCTTCCATGACTAATCGCTGCACCCACCCTTTACAACAGAAGACCTGTCCTGAGGGAACCACACAAGAACACGAGGCAGAGACCCAGTCACACCACCTCTGGCCTGGGAGTGGAACCCCCCGGGCTCCTTCTCGACTTGGGTCACATCCCGGATCCTCCTGTCTCCCTAAACGGGCAGCGGCCAGCACCTCACGTGATCACTGCCCCCCAGAGCTAGTGCCCATGGCCCAAGAGGAAGCTGGGCCCTGTGTCTTCGGGGGGGCGGGGAATCTGACCAGCCTGCTGGTCTGGGGGCCTGCCTTGGGCCCCACAGCCCAGGAACGTCCCATCATAGCTCTCATCTCCTGTACTGTCACTGGGGACTCGCGGGTCTCCCCACTCATCAGGGGCTTGTCAGAGACCCAGCACAGGGGCTCCCCGAAGGGGCTGAGAGGAGTTTCAACGATGGAGCAGACAAACGCCTAACTCTCAGAGGAAGGCATGTAAGCACTCCTGTCCACAGAGATCACCGGGAAAGGATGCTAAGCATGGCGAACGCCCTGGATTGGAGGCAGATGTCCGCTCTGGCGCCTGCCAGCTGTGTTGGGCTCACGGGGGGTCACCTGTCTGGCCGGACTGATGGACGGGCCAGCGGAGACAAGGCGGGGAGATGGAGTGACACGGGGAGCCGCCCAGGGCCGGGCCTGGAATTTATCCACCTCTACCCCGTGCCATGGGCTCCTCTCCCGACTGCTGGAAAAGACCCAGGGAGCAGAAAGTTTCTACTCATGCGCGGATCCTGAGTCTGAGCTCTCACTGTGGCCCTACTGCTGGGGCACCTCTGATATTTTCCATCAGCCCCAAAGGGCAGGTGGCAGAATTCCCCAGGCCTCTGGGGAAAGCCAAGGGGGTCTGGGCAGAAGGAAAGGAGAACAGTCAGGCTACGACCAGGGTCTTGCCCTGTCCTGTCCTGCAGCAAGCCTCGTCTTGCCCCTTCTCTATGCCTCAGTCTCCCCATCTGTGCAACAAGGAACAGGAATTAGACCAGGGCGTCAGAAACCCAAACACCAAGGGGGTGGCAGCTGGAACTCAGCGCCCCCTGCCCCCCCCCGATGCTGCCACAAGGCCAAACGGGCCCGGGGTTGCCACGACTTTGGGTTTCGTAGAGCAAAGCCAGAAGTCTGGATTTTTACGTGCCATCACCTCGTTTTTCAATGTTTGTAAAACGTCCTCCTAGCCAAAGGAAACAAGACTCCGGCCAGAACCGGCCCACAAGGCCAGCACACTGCAGCTTCTCCCCCATCCCTCCTGTCCCGAGCCTCGCGATCCGTCACCGTCAACGCACAGGAGACGGTGGGGTCCCCCAAGTCCAGGAGCCCACCCCCAAGCGGCCCTCCCGCTCTCGCCTCCTCCTCCACCCCGGGGGGTGGGGTGTGGATTCCATCGGGGCGCCCACTTACATCTGCACGTGCGGCGGCTGGAAGCGGCCCTGGTTGATGTTGTAGAAGGTGAAGGCCTGGGTGGGGTTGGAGCTGTACTCGTCCACCTCGATGATGAGCCGGCTGTGCTGATGCCTCCGGGCGGCCATCACGTGGGACTGCGAGAAGGCCATGCCCAGGCCACAGGGCAGGAGGGCCAGGGCCTCTGCCTTCAGGACACCGGGGTCCCACCTAGCGCGCCACATGGACCTCCGCGGGCCCCGCGGGCATCTCCCGCCGCCCGGCCCCGAGCCAGACCTGGGAACAGACTGAGGGGACGGAGCAGAACCAGGCGACAGTTAATCTGTTTGGGATTTGCTTTATTTAATGTCAGATGAAGATTTAGAAAGAGGGAGAGGGCGGGGGAAAGGGAAAAAAAAACCCACAGTCGTACAGCTCAAAAACTCATTACAAATCTTTCCAACTCAGCAGTTTGATGAATATACTTTGGTAAAAAGAAAAGGGAAGGGAGGGAGGGGACCAAAAAAAAAAAAAAAAAAAACCACACCACCATGGACAAATGCATGCATGGTCCAACATGTTTAAATACTTAAGACTTTTTTTCTGCCTTCAACAAACCAACCCCCCCACTCCGCCGCCCCCCCACACCGCTCCGCCACCCCCAGAGCCCATAGGGTGACCGTGAGATGCAGAAGACAATGGCTGGTATTCTGAAAACAGGTAAGGTAAGTTTTACTTTTCAGGATTGGGGAATAAGAAGGAATCACCTCCAACCCCACCCCCTCCCCACAGACCTCCCCCCACCCAAGCATACACACTCTCCCACACAGACCCACACGCGCATCCCTGCAAGCCCAAGCAGGTGAAGACAGCGCGGGCGCAAATTCCTTCATCAACAACCATTTCGCCTGAAGATCTTTTAGCGGCGCCTGGAGAAGGGATTTTCCCAGAAAGATTGCCGTATACCAACTCAACTCAGGGGGTGGCCGTTGGGGTGTGGGGTAGGGAAGGGGAAGACCTACTTAAAAAAAAAAAAAAAAAAAAAAACCTTCTCAAAAGCTTTGTAAGGATCTCAGGAATTTCACTGTGCCCAGTCAAACCTTGAAACCACTCATAATCACAGCTCACAAATGCTATATATATTTTTTTCATTTCGTTCATTGGAAAGTGCAGTTTGTATTTTAGTTGCTGGATGAAACTGTCCCTTTTTGATTCCAGCTCAGCTATGTGGAATCCTGGATACGATTCCATCCTACTCTGATACACAGACTTGCCACGACAGCCGCGGCTTCTTAACTAAGATCATCTTTTTTTTTTTTCTTGCTCTTTTCCATAATTTTTTTTTAACTATGTAAATAGGAAACGCTTCAAAGATTTGTTTTGTTTCAGGTTTTGGTCATTAAGACCCTCTGACGATTGCATTTGTGCCACATTTAACCAAGGAGAAAATAACATCATTTAAACTATCCTTGGACAGTCAGATCCCAGTCACGTTAAACGAAGAAAAATCCTCTTTGCACGTGGAAGAAGAATAGACACAGTCAGAAAATAAACTAGATTAGGAAAATGACAAAAATTAAAGACTGGAGAACATTTTAATTAGGTGCAAAGGAGAAGTGGTTATTATTTTTTTTAACTCTCAACAAGCGTGCCCATACACAGTGCAATAAATAGGAATATCCTTCTCTTCTCCCCTCACTCCCTCCACCCCCCCCCAATACTTCCTGATTCAGAATACACATCCCTCTTATCCACTTGGGAAGATCAGGGGAAAAAATCAGCCTCTTCTCTCCAGAAGACGACTTGCTCCTGTTCCCCATCCTGTTCATTGTTTCTAAGCAAGTCGGCTCTCCTACTGCAGGCTGTGTGGCTGGCCTCCTGGCTAGGTGAGTCCAGGCATCCAGGCCTCTGGCCTGTTACCATCCTGTTATCCCTGGGAGAGGCCTCGGGGCAGCAAACACCGAGCTACAGGCTCCATCAGCCCAGGTCTGAAGAATTTGAGTCCCCACCTTGCGCTGAGCTGCTGGGTTGACCTTGAAGTGTTAAGTTGCTCAGTCAAGTCCGACTCTTTGCGACCCAATGGAATGTAGCCTGCCAGGCTCTTCTGTCCATAAAATTCTCCAGGCAAGGATACCGGAGTGGGTAGCCATTCCCTTCTCCAAGGGATCAAACCCTGGTCTCCTGCATTGCAGGCAGATTCTTTATCCTCTGAGCCACCAGGGTGTGATCTCAAGCTAACTTCCTAATCTAAGTCTCAGCTTCCTCTTCTGGAAAGTGGATTTGATAACAGTAACATCACCTCCCAGAGCAGCTATATGAGTTAAATGAACAGGAATTCTGAGCACAGGTACCAAGTTCCTAGCTAATATTTTCAGGTACCATTACAATCAAAGGGCCTTCCCTGGTGGCTCAGCTGGTAAAAAATCTGCCTGCAATGCAGGAGACTGCCTGCAATGCAGGAGACCTGAGTTTGATCCCTGGGTCGGGAGGATCTCCCGGAGGAGGAAACGGCAACCCACTCCAGTATTCTTGCCTGGGAAATCCCATGGACAGAGGAGCCCAGTGGGCTACAGCCCATGGGGTTGCAAGAGTCGGACAGGACTCAGTGACTAAACCACATCACACATCACACTATTCAGCTCAACTGGAGACCTGTGTGCAGAAGGCCTGCTGTGGGCAGGGGCTGCCCAGGCACTGGGGTGCCCGTGGTCCAAGGGCATTCAATGCAAGCAAAGCAGACAGCACAAGCGGCCTTGAAGAACCTCAGTTTTCTCAAATGCAAGTTGACCACATCAAGGTCCTGCTTGAAATCCTCTCCCTAGCTCCAATGATGAGCACCCAAGACCAGTGGGCCTTAACCACGCTCCAGCTACACAGGTCTGCGCCCAGAGGGCTCTAGTGCTGCCCAGATGCCTCCAGCTAAGAAGTGCTGTGTTCAAAGCACACAATCCAAATCCTCTCAGGGGGCCTTCTCTAAGGTCACCACCTACCTATGACATAGATACTCTGATTTCTCCCATTTTGCAAATGAGAACGGTGAGTCACAGAGAAGTGAAGTCTCTTGCCAAGTCCAGCATGGAGAGAGAGAAGGTGATGCTGAGATCTGGATGCAGGCAGCTTGGACCACCTCTGTCCTCCTCCGCAGCTGGCTAACCTCACCCTTCACCCCTCCACAAGGCCAGTATTTCCCCCAGAGAAGCCTTGATCAGGGATCTTTGTCCCAGGGTCCCATGAACGGCCTGCATGTGCCCTGGGGGCTGAGCCTAGGTCTCACTTAAGTGCTCATCCCCTGGTACCTCCGACACAGCCCCCACAGCTCTGCAACCCTGAGCAAGGGGCTTCACCTGCCAGAGGCTCTGTTTCCTTGTCCACGAAATGGAAGAGAAAAAGAGTAGCCAGCATCAGACAGTCCTGAGGATTAAATGAGGTGACATGTGTAAACGGCTTATCACAGAGCCCAGTGCCTAGTAAACGCTCAAAAACGTTGTTAATGTTGGTTTTATCATCACCATCCTCATCAGCCCAGGGCTCATCACAGATGCTTCATAAATATTGAATTGGTGAATGTGCGGATGGAGGGATGGAGGGAAGGATGATGGAGAAATGGAGGGAAGGATGATGGAGAGATGCAGAGATGAAGGGAGGGTGCAGGGATCAGGCCCTCGCCCGTCCCCCCGCCCCCGGGAAGCAGGTGGGTGACTGCATGCCCTGCGGCCAGCCACAGTCGGGGAGGACACTCAGCACCAGGGGACTCAGCCAGGAAAGGCAGGCGGCATAGCGTCCCGGGAGGCACTCCGCAGTGAAACGCTGCATTTCACATAAAGGGGGTTTGCAATGGGCCCTGCTCAGAGAAATCAGGGAAACTGGGAACGCAGAGCTTTCTTTTAATACCCATTTAATATTTATGGAGCCGCAGCAGCATCAGCCACCGTGCGGAGAACACAGCCGATCCACGGGGTGGGAGCGCGATTCACCAGCAAATGGCTGTGAGCTTGGGAAGCATTCACACCTGGTCCACAAAAGCGCACCGCGTGCAGGCAACACACGCAGAGTATGCCGGGACAGAGACCACCCGGGCTTCCTTCCCAGATCTCTGGCCAGCAGAGGCCAGAGATGTGACCCTGAGCAAGTCACACACCCAGGCCGGGCCACAGGGGCCTCCTCCGTGCCAGGGAGCAGGAAGGAAGTGGGACCACAAAGAAGAGGGTGGAACAGACTGGTTAATGCCTTTGCATGCGTGCATGCTCAGCTGCTTCAACCGCGTCTGACTCTTTGCGACCCCGTGGACGGGATTCTCCAGGCAAGAATACTGGGGTGGGTTGCCATGTCCTCCTCCAGGGGAGCTTCTGAACTCAGGGATGGAACCCGCATCTCCTGTGTCTCCTGCATCCCAGCAGAGTTCTTTACTGCCGAGCCATTAGTGAGGTCGCTCAGTCGTGTCCAACTCTTTTCAGCCCCGTGGACTGTAGCCCACCAGGCTCCTCCGTCCATGGGATTTCCCAGGCAAGGGTACTGGAGTGGGTTGCCACTTCCTTCTCCAGGAGATCTTCCCGACCCAGGGATCGAACCCAGATCTCCCACATTGTAGGCAGACACTTTACCATCTGAGCCACCAGGAAAGTCACTGACCCACTGGGGAAGCCCAATTAATGCCCTTCCTTATTCAACAAATGTTTGCCTTGGCCCTACACACAGTCACCAGTCCAGATGCCACAAAGAGCAGTAAAAGAATCGACAGGTCACTGCCCTCAAGGAGGTGGGGACAATAAAGCAAACCCCTAAGTAAATAGAAGAGATGCCTACAGACAACAACAGGTACCGCGCAGGACAGGACAGGGTGCTGGAGAACGGGCTATGGCAGGGGCAGGGAGAGGGCTGTGGCTTTAAACTGATGATCAAGCAAGGCCTGACTGAAGAGGCGACATCGTCCCTAAAATGAGTGCTGAGAGGGAGCCAGCCACGCCCAGAAACCTGGGGAAGAGAATCCAGGCAGCGGGAACAGCAGGTGCAAAGGCCCGGAGGCGGAGGCAGCATTAATGAGCTGTCTCACTGCATTACTATTGCTCTTGGCCCTGGTGCGCTTCTGCAGCAGAGGAGGGCCCAGACTCTGAGGTCAGCACTGCTTAGCCGTGGGACCCTGGGCAATCCCGTGCCCTCTCTGTGCTTCCGCTTCCTCACTAGCCCCGTCAGGAGGTAACAGAGGGGATGGTGGGGAAACTGTGCTGGCCCCTCCACAAAGGCCTGGTCAGTCCAGACTGGGAAAGCTGAAAAGCTCTCGAAATGTCTGGGTTGAAAAATTCTTGTTGAAAAATCCCTCCATTTTTTTTTTAGGGATTGCTTTTCAAAAGTCTTATTCTCTTACAACGCAGTTTCTCTTTCTGTTTTCCCTCAGAAGCATGTATTTGTTGGCGCCCTGAGTCAAGTCAGACCGGGAGAAGTCCGGGCCAAGGTACCAGGTGGTGGGGAGGCATTAGGACCTACGGCACTAGAAGCTCATAGCCAGGAAAGAGGCCAAGCCAGGCACCCCCTCCCGCGGCTACCCCACAACCTGCCTGCCCTCCGTGGTGCGTCAGCAAGCCCACACACCACACCAGCCTCCAGAAACAAGGGCCCAGGAGGCACCCTGACCGCACCATTCCCTCCCACACACTAGATCTTGTCAGGAGCATCCTGCTGCCCTGAGGGGAAGTCCGGCCCTCAGATCAGCCAGGGCCCCATTCAGGCCCACAGATCAGCCAGGACCCCACGCCAGCCCCTCAGACCAGCCCAGGACCCCACGCCAGCCCCTCAGACCAGC
>NW_024070213.1:5781341-5788799 GCF_014754425.2 Oryx dammah
AGCCCCTCAGACCAGCCCAGGACCCCACGCCAGCCCCTCAGACCAGCCCAGGAGCCCACTCAGCCCCTCAGACCAGCCCAGGAGCCCACACTGGCCCTCAGATAAGCCAGGACCCCATGCCGACCCCAGCCTCACCACTCGGGCCACAGTCTTCACTCCGGGTTTCACACGGCAAGTCCCCACCTCGGAGCCTTCGCTCCTGCTCTTCCCTCTGCCTGGAAGGCTCCAAGCACGACCCCCACCCCCACCCTGGGCACCACACCTGTCTCCTGGCTCAGGGCCTCGGGGAGATGTCGCCTGCCCCGGCCCCCAGCCTTCCCGGGCTTTCTCTCACCAAAGCTCCCAGATGAACGTTCTGAGTCTGAGGTGAGAAGCCAAAGGATAAAACAATACCCGAGCAAATGAACCAGTGAGAAAAACCGCAGCCCTCGGGCCTCAGATCCAGACTCCAGAGCACCTCTCACCTCCTCAGATCCCGGGTTTTTCACCTGCAAACACGTGGATGCCAGAATCTCCCTCCCAGCACCACTGGCAGGAGTACAGGGCATGGCGCCTGCATAAGCACCTGGCAGAGAGCTGGCACACAGCAGGTACCCCCCCAAGCACCTCTTCCCCTCGGGTCAGAAAGTTCCAGCAAAGCCCAGGAGCTCCGCAGGGAGTTTCCCAGCATCAAGCAGAGATTTTCAGATACTCAGGGGGCTCCCGGCCCCCGCCTGCCCACCCTGTGACCAGGCGGGCCAGAGGTCAGTCCTTCCCTCGGTGATGCAATTGGACACACCCAGTACTACCTGCCCTGTGATGAGTTTTCTAGGCAGACTTCACCACTCTCGTGTCCTGGGCATCACAGGACTCCAGCCAACTCTGAAACACATGCTGCCCCAACTCAGAGGGAAGATCCTATTCTGGGACCCTAATGACTCAGACGGGAAACTGACCCTTGAAGGGCTTGGGACCCAGCAGGAGGAGCTGGACTGATCAACGGGGCAACTCAGACCCTAGAAGGGAGGGGGCTCGGGGCCCCCGAGATGGCCCCTACCTACACCTACCAGCATGTGCCAAAGGCCCAAAAAAAGAGCATCTTAACAGCAGGTGGATTTTCTGCAAAGGAGAGGCCTGAGTGATCCCAGCAGCCCAAATCTGCCCAACGGGCCTGAGAAGGAATCTACGAGCCACTGTGCTGCCAGGGCCGCCGACTGGCAGCCCCAAGACAGCTTCCTTTTTCCACTAGGTTTGAGCAGCACTTCCACAGGCTCCTCAGGGCCAGGACGGGCCCGGGACAGTTTCCGCTCACATCTGCTGTCCCGTCAGTCATTATGACCAGCATCCTCTCCGGCTCTCAAAAGTGTCCCCATTTCAACAGCTGAAAATGTCACGAAGGGTAAAGGTCACCGTAATCAAAGCCAACCTGAGGCTGTTAAGGTGACCAACATCTGTCTCTCTCCAGCATTAGTATGTTTGGAGTGGCTCAGAGGTACAGAACCGACCCGCCAATGCAGGAGACACGGGGTTCGATCCTTGGTCCAGGAGGATCCCCTGGAGGAGGAAATAAATGACAACTCACTCCAGTATCCTTGCCTGGGAAATCCCACGAACAGAGGAGCCTGGAGGGCTACAGTCCATGGGGTCTCAACGAGTTGGACACGACTTGGCGATTGAAGAACAAGGAAGCCATAACTGTGAGGCCAGGGCAATGTTATATTATCCTGAATCCCAAATTTGGAGGACAATCAATGACCGCACAGGAGAGACTACCCATTAAACAGGAGACGCCCCTGAAAAAAAACACCTGCCCGGCCAGACTGCACTGCAGCAGTGTTCCGACAAAGCCTAACATCTGGAAAACCTCTGCAGGATCCCAACCCCGTCTTCACTCCCAGCCTCTCTTCCCTGGACCTTGAGTGGGGGGTTAGCTGGCAGCCCCCGCCCCGCCAAGGGGGCAGCCCAGCAAGCAGACAATTGGATCCGGCCGCTCACCCAGAGTGATGCTGAGACAAAGGCAGCTCAGCCAAAGGCACTGACACTTTAGTGAGCTTAGTAGCAAGGTGGTAAAATGTCACAGAAAATCCACGCTACCACTTCCTAAGTCGTGGCTCCCACCCCAAGCAAAATGCAGGGGAAATCGAATCTAACAGAAGAGTATTAATACCAAAGTGGGGGTTTGGGAATGATTCTCTTACAGGCCATGCTTCCACACGAGCTCAAAAAAATCACTTTTAAACTGATTTTCCCCCCTTGTTTTGCTCGTGCCAGCAAATATGCAGTTGATTAGTCAGTAGTTGAAAATATCAGAAAAGGTAAAAACAAAAACACCACAAGAACTCGAAGGAAAAGAAAAGGAACAGACAGCCTATTTGGAAAAAAAAAAATTCAGACCTAATACCCTGATATCCTGAAAATAAATCTCTTATATTTGACCTCCTCCTTCTTCATCAACTGTAGATTCCAAGGGGGTTGGGGAATGCTGGCCTGCAGCTGATATTAGCAGCCACGTTGAATAAGTTGATGAGCTAAGTCGATGAAGGAATCCACAAATACTATGAAAATTAGACCATATTCCTTGAAAAAGGATCAACCACAAGTGACTTTAAAGCATTTACCACTTTCAAACCTTTTAGCTGGGCCTGTTTTGAATTATGACTACATGATTTTAAATTACACTTTCTAATTCCTCGCCACCCCCCACCCCAGCAGCCGCTGCCACTTCATTTTCCAATTATGTACTTTTATTTCAGGATGATGAAGAGAGCTACTTACTGGATCATGTCCTGTCTGCCACAAATAGCTGCTCACTTATTCCTTGAACCTGAGATAGGAAGACAGTCAGTTCACCCGGCTGGTCTTCAAATTCTGAATATCGTCCATTCCCATAGCACCCAACGAGGCCCAAGAAGCAAAGAAACCCTCAAAGCTCGGGTTGAGAAATAATGTTTGTAAACCACTGCTCCGCTCCATAAATTATTATAATTCTTGGTGCTTTCTATATCCATCTAGCCGATCAGCAATCACATAAATAACGGTGAATGGACTGATTTTTCTTCTGCAAAGTGCTATGTCCTAGTTTTCGAAATAAAGCATTTGGAGATTCGCGAGTCTGTGGGGTTGAGGTGGGATGCTGCTCAGATTCGTTTCAAACATGCACGCAGACATACCCACACACAAAAGGAAATAAGAGGTACACGTGAAAAAACCAGGATTCTGCGTCCCCTTCCCACGTATCCATCAAGTCACACTCCACATTCCTGGGGGTGTGGGACACACACGGTGGCGGGGAGGGGAGGCAGCAGGGCGGTCCTGGGTGCTCGGCGTTCACATACGATTTGCAAAGAAAGTAAACGTGGATTTACAGTTCTCGTGGAAATCTATTAAACAGATGTCACTGAAGCATAATCAAATCGGCACTATGGTAATTCTACACTTAAGTCGGAGATTGGGGTTTTGCCATTTTTATGATCAGTTTAAATGCTTTTTTTTTGTGAGCATGCGGGAATCTGCAATTAAGGATGAAACCTCCAAAAGTATGATCAATTAACGAGTGTGTCTGACAAACTTAACAAAAGCAAAACTCCTTCTCTCGGTGCCCCCACACACCCCCCACACACGCCCCTTTGTGCAGGGAGCCTAGGGTGGGGAAGGAACCGGCTGCCTTTTCCATGAGCACCGCAATCCCGAGGCGCTTCGTTGGGAAGGGGGAGAGGCAGGGTGCGGGGAAGAGCTCACGCTTCTCAGGTAGCCAGTGCAATATATTTTGCAGCCTTGCAGGCTGCGGTACTGTCGGGAAATGCAGAAGAATGAAATGAAGGGGAAACGTGAATCAGGCATCATGTTCTCCCGAAAGTGATGAAATTAGCACGGGCGATGCCAAAAGTCTTTCCGTGTGTATCAGTGCTGAGCCTCACATCCTTGGATGGAGGGGATGGAAATGTGAAGTCGTGCGATTGAAGCAAACTTTCAGGATTTGGGGTTGGGATGGTGCAGAGAGGTCAATTCTTGGTTCTGAACTCAACGCATATTGCTGTCAACCAGAGGGGTGACTTTTTGTTTCGGTAGCTGCATCTGCCTCTGATGTACAACCAAGGTCTGACATCAAGCTGGCCAAGTTCACATCTAAGAAGAAACCCCAAACGGTAATTCACAGAATGGTATGGAAAGACCAAAGGACATCTCGAGCCACTAACTGAGTTCAAAATTAAAATATATAATCCCAATTTGCTAAGACTGTCTTTCATGAGATTGGCCTGCCCTTATCAGTCACAGATACTTTAAATGGAAATAGAGCATAATGGAGTCTTATCTCGTTGGGGGGTGGGGGTCAAAATAAAGTATCTGTTTCAGCAGCAGAATGACTAGGTCACCAGGGAGAACCACAGCAAATAAAATTAATCAAGAAATTATATATACCTTCTCTCCAACACGGGTTGCTTTTTTTTTTTTACAATTTTGTCACTTCTTCAGCTCCAAGTCACACAATGTCAGTGGCAGTCTGGAGAGGATGCTTGCTAGCTGGTGGTCTCATTCCACCTGGGGGACATCGACACCCCAGGAAACACGGTTGCAGGGAAGAACTGCCTTCAGGGTGACCTAGCACAGGCTCGGCGGTTCTCACTATGCGACACATTCCCTTTACCCCCATCTCTTCCCTGCCCACCAAGTGTTTGGCACAACTGATCCTAAAGGGTAAGACGTCTGGCAGGAAGGAAGACCCCAGGACAGCCTGTCTCTCATCCGAGATTCCACTGTGATCAGCGGGCACAGATCAAGCCTGAGATTCCATTCCCGGGCTCCTACACCTGGGGTGTCCCTCTCCCCAGGACCCCTCACTCCAGAGGTGCAGGCAGACAAAGGTAGACAACAACTGCTGAATGGAGAGATCTCAGAGAGAAGAATGAAAAAGGGGGGATGCTAGAAAAGGCCCCTTCTCTGTTCCTGGAGAGGGAGGGGCGATGGAAGAGACATGTCGCATTGTCACACTGAAGATTTTTGACAGACAATTCAGCGATAACGCAGAAATTCCACCCTAACGGCAGCTCGCCGCGGAAACTTGAAAGGCATTAACTAACCTCCACTAATTGCGTGTTTTTCTGTGCATAATATTTACTTGTTAAAAGTCGTTGCCTGGCCGATTAATTTCCTCTGCCCTGCTATTCGTGATTGGTTCACGGGCCTGAAATTGGAAAAATGAAATCATTTTGATAGATTAAAAGATGACTGCACTTTGGGGAGGGTTTTCTTTTCTCCACTAGTCCGGAACCTGCACCCAGAATGCTGGTTTTTCTCCTTGAGCGCTACTCTTCGGTGAAATCCTGCTACCACCCTTAATTCTTCAAACAAGTGCAGAGAGATGTGTCCTGTGTGAGATGTGTCCTGAGAGAGATGTGTCCTTGCAGGTGAGAGCCTGCAAGGGAATGTAGCAAGTTCAAGGGAAAACAAATGAATTTAAATTGCTTTCATCGGATGCAGATTTAAAAGTCTCACCGGTGGACTGGGAAATTTTAAAAAAGCAGGCTTTTCTTGAATGGTTACTTTGAGTGTCAGTACAATCCTGACACAGTTAGGGTCTTAACAGAACTATCCCTAAAGCCCTAGTCTCTTACTTCTACTTAGACCTCTTTGTCCATAAACACAGCCTACAGGGTTAGGGTGTATGTGGATGATTTTAAGTGTTCATATGGCAACTGTACCTGAGATATGACATCCCTCGGGTAGGTGACAAAATCTGAGCCTACCCACATCAACATCATAGGGATCTACTTCAATCCAGGTCTTCGGAAATTCCTAGGGCTGAGAAATAAATAGGAAGGCAGCCCCATGTTGAACCACTTCCAAAGACACGATTAAACCACTGTGACTGGATTATCGCCTTTTGACTAGCCATCAGCCAATTAATGGACCTCCACGGAGTGAGCACTCAAATAGATGTAACCATTTCGCAGAAACCCATCTTAAGGAAAAAGGTTTTACAAGTGTTGTGGGGCTGCCACTCGGAAAGCCAATTTGCAAGGAGCCGGGCATCATGAAGCACAGTTTATTATGCACGACTCTCACACCACGGTCCCCACAGACACTGTGCCCGGCTCCAGAATGCTTCCCGATCCCCACCAGCTGGCTCAACAGCCCCGGTGTGCTACCTACCACCAGAGGCCTGCCTCAGCCCAGCCAAATCCACCAGCCCCTCCCCAAACAGCCTCCCAGTACATTAGTTCCCATGGGTGGAAGCCCGGCTTCCAACTTGAATGTGGCAGTCAGCCGGTGGCCTCTCCGACATCCCCCAAGCATTTTAGGCAATGTGACAAATTATTTGTGAAGTTGGTGCATTTTTCTGTTGTTGCAAATACCAGCCAGGGTATGGACGATGGTAGTGTCAAACCCCTAGCCCCCAGCCTGGCTGAGCCCTGCTAACAAGTCTCCCACCACCATTCAAGTCCTGCGGAGCCAGCTCACCATTCACCAACCAACCCACTTTTGTTCCCGGGTTTAATTTCATAATTGTTTGCCACTTAACAAGCTCTCCTCTGGGCCATTCAATAGGGGACTTAGAATCGGGGAGGGAGAGGCAACCAAGCCCCAAAGGACGGGAGAAGCTCAGCCCCCAGCACCCGGGCAAAGACTTCCCAGAGAGGACAGCTAAGTGGCCTCGGGGGCCAGTTTCAGAGTGGGGCCTCCTGATCCCAGCCCAGGCTCCAAGACCCAGAGGGGATGCGATGGAGGAAAGGGGGGTCATCTAGGACCCGAAGCCTGGACACAACAGACTCCTGGACACATCAGCTCTAAGCCCGACCCTCTTCTGTTTCCACCGGGTCAAGGGAGACTGGCGTGAGAATTCACCTTCCTGTAACAAGTACCAGAAGAAACATACAAGGGGCAGAACTGCTGCTTAGCCTGAGCAGCCCCTGAAATATTGCCTGCGAGGGCTGGAACCTGCCTGGATAGCCACTGAATCCCTTGCGACCGGCACAGAGCAGACAGCGATAAATACATGCGGAATGAGTGACTGGATGAGTGGATGGATGGGTGGATGGCTGGGTGGGTGAATGGATGGATGAAGTTTCCAGCAATGCCGAGCCAAAGTGGCCACTGTATCAGCATCAGTCCCCGCCTCCTGCGCCCCACAAGTACCAGCAGGGGCTTCGCTGCGCACAGTAGGCGCTCAGCGTCGAGGGGCTGCTATTGTTACGACCATCTTCATCACTTGCACCCCACCAATGCGCTTCTTTCACCAGCAACTCCGGAGCAGCCAGCAGCTACCGGCGAGCCGGGGAAAAGTTTCGCTGACCCCTCGGCCCCAGTCGAAGTCCAGCGCTCCGGCCGAGCCCCTCTCCGCGGCACCCGCTCGGCCCACGGGGCAGCCGGGCTGCGGGGCCAGGGCGCCGGCACCCGGCGAAGGCAGCCAAAGAAACTTTGCGGGCGCCCCTGCGCCGCGCCGCGGGCGTCACCCCGCGCCCGGAGAGGGTCCCGGCCGCG
>NW_024070213.1:5793799-5910372 GCF_014754425.2 Oryx dammah
AGGAGGAGGGGGCCCGCGCTGCGGAACAGGGCCGGCGCGGCCCCGCCTCGCCCCGCGCCCCTCTCCGGCCCGCCCCCCGGCCCCCTGGCCCCGCAGCGCGCCGGGTGGGCGGGGAGCAGGGCGGGGGCGCGCTCACCTCCGGATCCGAGGCCGCAGCGGCGGGTACCGCGTGCTGGGGCGCGCGCGGCTCCTTCCGGGGCGCCGCGGCCCCCGCCCCCGGCCCGGACCCTCTCCCAGGACCGCGAGGGCACCTCGCCCGGAACCCCTCCTGCCGGGCGTCTGCGAGTCCTCCTCCGCCCCCTTTTCCGAGAGATGTGGACCCCCAGCTCCTAGGCTACAGAGGCCTGGCCCCCCTCCGGCGTCCTCATCTCTTCCCTTGGGGGGGTCCCAGGTCCCCGACCCGGGGTACAATGGGTGGCCAGCGGAAAGCTAACCCAGAGCGGGCAAGTCATCAGACCGGGATCTGAGGACCTGGCCCCTGGTTTGAAGAAGGCTCTGACTCACTGGGGAGAAAGAGGAGCAGCACCTGGCGAGCCCACCCTGGGGAGATGGACTGACCCCTTATGACCTCTCACCCCTGCCGTGGGTGGAGACTGGTGGACACAGGGCACAGATCAGGCTGGGGCCTCCCAGACGGAGAGGTGAGGAGGAGATACAGTCCCTCAGAGGCCCACCTAAGGCAGCCCAACAGAGGTTTGTGGGTCCCCCTCCCCTGGCACACTCACATGACATTCTGCCTTCATCAGAGCTTCAGACACAATCCCCAAGGACAGGACACCCTGCTCGGGAGGGAGGCAGACAGGGGCAGGGCCGGTGAGGGAGGGGAAGTGGGAGCTGCTACCCAGTGGGGCTTCCTGGAGGTGGCCACCCCCCAGCGAAGTGGGTGTCATGGAAAGAAGGTATGGAAGAGGCATTCCAGGCAGGGCCTTGGCATATCTGAGATGACAGCTTCCTCAGAGCTGGAGAAGGAGGAAATGTGGGCAGGAGGGGGAGGAGATGGAGCCAGAGCTGAAGGGCTTGGACGCCTGCCTAAGGGGGTAGGCTTTGTCACTGGGAGCCATAGAAGGTCTTTGAGTGGGAGCACCTGACCAGCTTTACCTTCTTAGAGTTTGCTCAGGCCGCCCTGGGCTTCCCAGGCTGTGCTAGAGGTAAAGAACCCGCCTGCCAAAGCAGGAGACATAAGAGACTCGGGTTCGATCCCTGGGTCAGGAAGATCCCGTGGAGGAGGAAATGGCAACCCACTTCAGTATTCTTACCTGGAGAATCCCGTGGACAGAGGAGCCTGGCGGGCTACGGTCCACAGGGTCACAACGAGCTGGATACGGCTGAAACGACTCAACAGGCACAGGCAGCCCTGAAGAGGAGGGGGAAAGGCTGGGACTGCAGAGGGAGATGAGGGGGGCCTGGGCTGGTCACCCCTCTCCTGTTTCCTTGTCTGTGGACCTCCCTGCGCAGTATCTCTGGGGCAGAGAGTCTGGGCTGGAAACAGAAGATGAGCTGGGCAAGTGGGAGGGACAGGTGAAACGTGGTGGGTCGGCACAGGGACGGCAGGCCACCCGGTCTCCTTCGGGGCCAGTCCTGGAAAGCAGGTCCCCCCCCAGTGTCCCCCCCATGGTGTTTCTCAGGCCCCCGAGGCCATGCCGACCTTTGCAGACGCCCAGCTTGAGTAGGCCTGGCCCTCTGAAGGTCGGAGCCCCAAGGCAGGCCCTCCAGGCCAGGCGGAGAGGAGTGGGAGCGTCCCCTGGAAATTTAGGAAAGAGACTCTAAAGCACAGGCCTGCTGTCGAGGAGAACGTTTGATCTTTCCACTGTCAGCGCCACAGCTCAGGTGGCTAGAGCGCCCACTAGGTGTCTGTGTTGTCCTGGGAACCGTGTGTCTCCCAGGCCTGTGTTGGGGACCAAGGCTTCAGGGGGTCTCCATGAAAGGCCAAAGGGGAGACACACCCAGAGTCCACTCCGGACCCAATGTCAGCTGGTAAGGAGAGAGGCCCAGCCTGCGGGATGGTGCCAGGCTTCCTGGAAGAGGGCCTGGAACTGGGCCTGGGAGAAAGGGCAGAGTGTGGACAGGGGACAGGAGCCTGATGGGCATTCCTGAGAGCACGGACAGCAGGGGCCAGGACGAGCAGGGCGGGGAGGGCAAGGAGGTGCAGACCCCTGGGCATTCCCTAGGCTGGCCTTGAATGCCGTGCCCAGTGAGTCGTGGGTGCCCCTGAAGGCTTCTGAGCGAGAGGTTCCGTGTCCCAGCACCCGGGACAAGGCCAGTGTCTGAGTGAGTGAATGAACAAGCAGGTGGAGGATGAGGTCTACTAACCTCAACTCCGCTTAGCACACAGAGCCTCCCGGCTCCCACAGCTCAGCTGCCCAACTCTGCAGTGTGAAGGAGCATCCCAAATTCCGCCAGGTGCATCTTCCTCCCCGCAGGGATGGAGGCTTCCCGAGCACAGTGTCTCCAGGAGTCCAGTATACCTGCCTGGGAGACAGGAGTTGGGCTCAGTAGCCCAACAGACTCCACCCGTTACCAGCCAAGGACAAAGGCACAATTTGTTCACGACCTCGCAGAACATGGGGGACATGCGGTTGGAAATTGGTGGAGAATTTTTGGTCTTGGGGCAACAGCAGGGGCATTCTGGTGACACTCATCCTCCAAGTTCAGCTTCCTCCCGTCCTCTGATCCCACCCGCCCTCCACTCAGCTCCCAGACAGCACCTCTTACCTTCCCTCAGTGCACGTTTATGGAGTACCGACTGCATGCCCAACACTTACCACTTCCTTCTGGTCAAAGCACAAGCTCCCCACCCTTTAAGGGGCCTGCCGTCACCTGCCCAACCCTGTCCCAGGCACTGAGCTCTGAACTTGACCCGCACCTACCCTGGTCCCAGCTATGCCTGCTGGGGATCAGGCTGCCTCGGCCCCCAGCACTGCGTCCCACAGGCCTGGAGCTCAGTAGGTGCCCAGCGAATGGGCTCTGAAAGATGGAGAATAAGGAGTGAGGGATGGGCAGGGTAGACCCACTCCTAAAAGAGCAACCAATCTGGCAAATGCAGCAGACATTCTGCTTTGGGAAAATTCAATAACACAGCGGCACTTGTTCATGGAGGCTCATAGAAACACCACACAATCCCGCACTGCCAACCAGCCAGGGGACGGCACGTTCAGCGGGGAAGTCTTTCCCAGGCCCCCTACTATGTGCTGGAAGCCGGAGGGAAAAACAGGAGACGGCGGGCTGTCTGACCCCCTGGAGAAGCAGGAGGTCAGCAGATGCTCACGACACCAGAGAGAAGAGGGTAGCAGGGACGCTTCAGCAGGAGGTGATGTGTGGGACGTCCCTGGTGGTCCAGTGGTGGAGATGCAACATTTCTACTGTGGGGGGCAATTCACCTTTCCAGGAAGGCGTCCTGGGGCAATAACTATTTATAGTAGCCCCCAATCCAAAACAAGCCAGGTGCCCAGCCAGAGGGGATGGGTTTCATGGTGTGTCCGGGGAATATTAAGTAGCGAGGTCCTGTTGCTGGCATGTGTGTGGCAGGAACGTGTCCGTGGTCATCACACATCCCATAGACAAGGGAAGCAGGCCCCTGACTCTGGGTTTTGAAAAATGAAAGATGAGGGGAAAAAAAGAGCTTGGTAGTATTGTAGAGCCACATATCAGCCCTGGGGATGAGAGGAAGGGTGATTCGTAGCTCCATTTATGGGTCCTTTATGTTGTCTCGAACTCTTCTAAAATCATCAGAGTATCATGAGGGGTGGCGAGAGGGGTGTCTAGGCAGGGGAGTGAGCAGAGTCGGGGCAGTGGGGTGTAGGGCAGGGGCTGGGGTGAGCTGGAGGCGTGGCAAGGCCCAGGCCCTGGAGGACCCCAGTGCCTTGTTGGCAGAGCAGATCCTCCATGGTGCCTGGCTCAGAGCCAGCCTGTAGGAAATAGTCATTATTCAGCAGATGTTTAGTGGGCCCCTGTGGCATGCCAGGAGCTGGGTCAGGCCCTGGGAATCACCCTGACAGAGGAAGCCCCAGGATTTTAAGGGAGGTGGGAGTCAGCATGGGCTAGAGGGATTGAGAGAGGCTCCCCAGAGGAGGTGACCCAAGCTGGGGCTGCAAGGGTGAAGCCTAACCCTGCATCCCCACGTCTGCCCCCGTTCCACCCCTCCAAGGTCTCCGCCTACTGGCTCAGGTCTATCTGGACCCTGAAGGCAGGTCAGTTTCAATTCCAGCCATCTGGCGTGGGCCTTCCCTGGGTCTTCCCCTCAGCCCAGAGCCCCGGGTGGGAAAGCCACACCCTGTCAGGAGCCCCCAGGCCCTGCCCACCTCTGGTTAGGTTAGCCTATGAGGACTGCCCCAACTACAGAACCACTGGTTCAAGTCCAGCCTCTGCCACTTACAACCTGTGACTGAACCTCAGTCTCTTCCTTGTTTTTCGTAAAGCCGGTACAGTGATTTCTAACTCAAGGGCAGTGCAGCTAGAGGGCCCAGTGCCCCGGTGGCACCCAGCAAGTGGAGGCTGTTAGCACTGTCACAGTTCTTGATACCAATTCTAGGGATCTGGATTTTAACCTAGTTCTGCCACCAACTAGCTTGGGCCCTCGGCACATCCTCGTGGTTCTCTGAGCCTCGGTTTCCTCAGCCTGAGGACAAAAGTGATGTCCCAGCTCACTCCTGGACTTGCTCAAAGGTGAACGTCAAGATGTGGGAAGACGCCACAGCTCTCTCCTGCCCCGAGGTGAGGACCTCACCAGGCTGTGGTCCAGATGAGTCCTCCACCCCGTTTCGGGGTGCTCCCCGATATGACCCTCGGATCATCGCCCAGAAAAAGCCAGGAGCAGGGAGGCTGTTTTTGTTGTTCAGTCGCTGAGTCACGTTCGACTTTTTGCAACTCCCTGGACTGCAGCAGGCCAGGCTCCTCTGTCCTCTACCATCTCTTGAAGTTTGCTCAAATTCATATCCATTGAGTCGGTGATGCTATCTAACCATCTTATCCTCTGCAAAGAGCTGACTCACTGGAAAAGACCCTGATGCTGGGAAAGACTGAAAGCAAAAGGAGAAGGGGGCTGCAGAGAAGGGTGCCTTGTATCAAGCGAGCTCCACACACCTGACTGATCATTCCACCGGGTTCTGCCCCTAGCAGATGGGCCTGGGAGGCGAGGCGTTTGTCACTGGACAGAGGACCCAAGACATGCTTCAAGAATTATGTTCCCTGCCCCAAGCAATGCTGCTCCAGGATTGGAGTCACCAGGAGCTGGACAGAGGCCAAGCCCGGGGAGGCCATCCACCTCCCTGCAGGCTGCAAGAGCAGGAGGTTGCCCAGCCCACAGGCCTCCTGAGGGTGGGGTCAGCTCCCGGTGCCACTCCAGGTCACCACTAAGGTGGGTGGCCTAGGTTCCCAGCACCCTTGGCCCCGCCCCTCACTGGCTGCCAGCAAGTCCTTTAGTGTTTCTAGAGAATTTTTCCAGATTCCTTAGAGCTGCCTTATTTCTCACCATAGCCTGGCTGGGACCTCAGGTAGGGGCAACCATCCCTGTGAAGGGAGACCAGAAGGCCCATTTTACAGATGAAGAAACTGAGGTTCCAAAAGATTGTTTGAGGTCTGTCCAGCTAGTGTGTGGTAAAGTGGGAACTGCAAGGCCGATCTTCAAACTCCAGGACACCTTTTCTCCCTCTCACCCATCCTGCTCCCCACCAGGTGCCAGGCCAGCTCCTTCCAACCTCACCAAAGCCCTGCAACACATCAAGGGACTGTCCCAGCCCTGCCAGCTGTTGCTGAGCTCTGCTGAGCTGTCCAGGGTCCTGGCCATGCCCAGTCCGGCCCTGCAGACTTCTCCGGTCCTTCCGGGAAGGCTACCTCTTCTGACCCCCCAGACAGTGAAGAAGTGGGAGAGATGGAGCTGGCCCCACCCAGGCCTCCTGCCCTTGCTTTGCCTGCACTGCCTGGAGGCCCTTGAATACCACACTTCAACCCTAAAGCCTCGGTTTCCTTTTCTGAAAAAATGGGTGCAACAGAGGTCAGGGCAGTGGATAGTTCGTATTCAATAACCTTCCACAGATATCCCAGCCACCTCCTCAGGGCCAGGCAAAGCCAGAGACTTAGAGGGGCTCAGAGGTGACCCTGCCCCTGAGCAAGGGATCCAAAGGGTGTGGGGCCTGGAAACTAACAACGGCCGTGCACTGCTAGGCACAGGGGCCCCTCACAGGGGACCTCTCATCCCACATGGGGACAGATGAAGGGGAGATGCTCAGACAGTGCCTGGTGACAAGGGCAGAGGAAGGGAGGCATCTCGGGGGAGGGGCCGAGCAAGCAAAGATCTAGAGGCAGGAACCAAAGGGGACCCTGGGGTGACGGAGGGAGGGGGTCAGAGAGAGGAGTGGGCAGAGGTTCACCCCGCCCAGCACCCCTGTAGCCACAGAGTAGAGTCCAGGGAAGCGCGGGCAGAGCCTGGTCCGATCACTCAGCCATGGATGGGGGAAGAGGGGTCACAGGGATGGTGAAGAGGGGCGCAGGAGATGAAATGCCCAGGGCTCCCTGATGTATAGGCCATAGGAGGTAAACCCAAGGCACTCGATGTGGGTCTCCTCCCTCGATCCTGGCAACCCGTGCACCAGCTCCGGATGGAGTCAGGGGCGGCGGTGGGAGGAACCAAGATGCAGTGGGCCCCACGGGCTGCCAACATCCGCCTCCAGCTGAGCTTCTGATCTCCTCAGTGTCCCCGGGTCCTGCATCCTCATCCAGAAAACAGGTGGATATACCAGATGCCTCCTGGGCTCCTGGAGGAGCCGGGTGAAGCCCAGACTGCCCTCCATCCTTGGCAGCGCTCGGCTCCACGGCCGGAGCTCACACGCCTCTCCAGGCAGCTCTGGCACCAGCCAGCTGCCCTGCGTCTTCCCTTCTCTGGGTTGGCGTCTAGGAGCTGTTCCGCCCCCTACCAAAAGCAGCTTGGGTTTGTGGATACCGGGATGGGGGGACCCCATCCTCACAAGAACCCCAGGGCCCAGGTGCCACACCCAGTAGTGGGAGCCCCGGTTTCAATCGATGAGCTGAGTCAATGGCGGCGCCAGAGCCAAACCTGAAGAAAGAAAGGAGGAAGCAGGGTTCTGCTCCCGGGACCCAGGAAAGGGTCAGGGGAGAGATCAGGGGAGACAGGTCCTGCCCAGACCCAGCCCTGCGCCTCCCCCACCCCCACCGCGAGGCCAGGGTGCTCAGGACAGGCCCAGGCCTGTGCCTCCCCCACCCCCACTGGGAGGCCAGGGTGCTCAGGACAGACCCAGGCCTCATCCTAGCACAGGAGTCCTGGCCGGGACCAAGCAGGGCCCCCAGGCAGGCCCAGACCCTAGAATGAATGCCCCAGGAGAACAGAGAGCTGGGGGTGAAGGCACCCGTCACCAGCTCAGAGCGGGCACCCCCATCAAAAGCAGCAGGATCCGAAACCTGGGCACCCTCATGCCCACCTTCTGTCCCTGTCTCCTGCCTCTGCTGGCTCCCCCAGTCCCGTCCGGCTGCCTCCCGAGTCGAAGCCCCCACCCTCAGGGCCTTCCCTGAGCCCTCTGCCCCCACAGTGCTGTCAGGGCCCCTCTCCCCTGATTGGGAACCTCCGGGGCTCCCCACTGCTCCTAAGTCTGCATCCTGAGGAGGAGGGGGTGAGGGGCGCTCAGCCCCTCCCAGGCAGGATGGACTTCCCCAGGCAACCTGCCCCTCCCGGGCCCACCACGGGCTGTACCTGCTCTGCCTGCCCCTCACCTCGGCCCATGGCCAGCAACGGGGTCCAGGCTCCTTCGGAGGGGGGATCAAGAGTTAAGCAGGCCTGGGGCAAGCAGCACTTGGGGCTGGGGCTTCAGGCCAACATCCCTAGGCCGCGCCCCACTTCCCTCCAGGCACCTCTCACCTGCCGGACGCAGTGCTGGTGGGCGAGCAGGGTCCGAGGGGTCGCACAGGTGTGGACCTGCCACTGGGGTCCCGGGGCAGGACCTGGTGCCTCACCTGTGAAACCAGGGAAACATACCTGCCGCGTTAGGTCGTGCTGATCACGTGGGGTGAGGACCGCGAACGCCCTAGTGCTGGCTGTGACTCAGCAAGGGCCCAGCAGTGACAGCGCCCGGGAGACCTCTGCCCGGCCTCTCCTTGAGCACTGGTGTCTCCGTGCTGTTCGCTGCCGGATCCCAGCTCCACTCCCCGCAGGCGGCAGGTTCTCAGGAGACACCAGATCTGTTAGACAGAGGAGCCGCAGGTAGCCCCCTCACCTTTGTCGACCCCCCCCTACTGGGGGAGACTTGCTCTCCTTGGGGAAAGGCAGAGAGAGCCCCAGGGAGGCATCGCAGCGGGGGCGGGAGTGCCAGCCTCCCATGCCGATGCCGCCCCCCGACAGTCCCCTCCTTTGGGCAGGAAGCCCCCTCCCCTGCATCCTGCAAGGACCCTCACACCTCTGTCTGTCCCCCGTGCCCATCCCACCCCACTTCCCAGGGACCTGTTCCACTTCTGGGGTCTTCTTACCTGTCAGAAGGCTTTATCTTCTGTGGAGCTTGTCGCTTTTCCCCCCCTGATTCCCACCCACCTGCAGGATTGCACCCTCAGCTTCCCTCCTCCAGGGTGGCCTTGAGGAGCCCTGGGGCCATCAGCAGAAAACTCCCTGAGTCCCACGGCTCCCAGACTCACACCCACGTCTTGCAACGACCCCTCCCTCGGCTAACCTGGCCACACCCCACCCCTGCCCATCTTCACCCTCTTTGGATGAGTCTCTCTCTTCCCACAAGACTGGCACTGAGACCAAACGCAGCTCCTAAGTTGGCGTTGGCAGGGAGGGAAGAGGCCAGCAAGGTACTGCTGTGCTGCTGCCGTGGCAGTCACTCACACTGTAGTATGAATGTGTCCAGCCCCTTCCTAAGAGCAGTTTTGAACAGAGCCATCAAAGCTGGGAGAGATGTCTGTGCCCTTCTATCACAACCTCACCCTACTGCCGTACCGTACAGAGGAGACTAGGACCAGAGTGAGAAAGAAACATAAGAGCAGGGATAGCCTGTCCTCAGCTGAGGGTGAAGGATAAATACTCCCTGAAAAGGAGAGTGGAGGAGTGGAGGGGAGGGAGCTGAAAACGGACTTTCATGATTTCTCTATCCATTGATTTCTCTATCGATGAACATGAGTTGGTGATGGACAGGGAGGCCTGGCATGCTGCAGTTCATGGGATCGCAAAGAGTTCGACACCACTGGGCGACTGAATTGAACTCAACTATCCAGGATGGTCGATGCCAGAGGCCACAGGGCTGCTGATAAATCTCACTGCTCTATCAGGACGATCACCTTGTCTTACCTTATTTTACAGTGAGGGTGGAGCTGTTGGGTGACCTGGCCAATAGGTATCCAGGACCTGTCTAGATCTTCACGGCCCCACCCTCCACGTGCTTCCATCCGAGACGTTGCTCTGCAGACAGCCGAGGGGAAGAGAAAGACGTGTGCCCCAGGGCCCACCCCCGCAGTGGAGCCTAGCTCATTCCCTCCTGACTCCAGGCCCTAGGCCCCCTGACTCCACCCTGCTCCTTCTGCGAATCAGAGGCGACCCAAGCTGCCGTGTCTGAGCACACACATCATGACTTTAATCCTCACAATCACCCATACAGGTGACGCTATCATTTCCAGTTTACGGATGACAGGCACTGGGGCTGAGTCACATCTTGACTCCTTGCATGGGCTGGATCGATACCAGTCCCAGCAGCGTTCCATGCCTGGCCGCCGGCTCTCTGCTGCTGCCTGGGCAAGGGAGGCAGCACAGAAATGGCTCAGGCCCTCCCCTTCCATCGTGTGCTCCGAGCAGACATCACTAATCAGTGGCTGCATTCTTTCTGGTGAGCCAGAATGCTAGTACAGGGCCCCAGGCAGCCCCTGGGAAGGGTTGGCCCTACAGACATCATCTACCTGCCTCTCCCCAAGAACCTTCTGGGCTCTGACCTGCCCACGGCCTCAGTCGGCAGGTCCGCCCAGCCCTGTACAACAGAGGTGGTCACCTCCCTGCAGGCTGGGGTCTGGAGCTGCACCCAGACTCACCATGGTCCAGCAGAGCTCCCCCACACTCCACCACACCTTCTCCCCAGAGACCTGGCCCCTCCCCACAGCTCTCTGGAGCCTCTACCCACCCACCCCACCCTCCAGAAGATGGCCAGCCTTCGTACTCCACTCAGCCACAGAACCCCACCTCCACCACCACTGGCCTAAACCCAAAGCTGAAGCCCTTCCTGAACTCCCCCCTCCGGGGCTGCCCCTCCAGCTCTGGCTTGTTCAGGGACCCCTCTAGCCAGTACTGCCTTTTCTTCATCTTCAGGTACCCCAGAGGACCAGCACCTTACCACCTGCATTTATTTCTTTTCAAGTCTCCTGACCTAAGAAACAAGACCTCTGTCCCTCCGTCATCACCCCCCAGCTACTGCCTCTCTTTCCTCTTCTGAGCCAAGTTTCCTGGAAAAGGGCCCCCACCCATGCCGTCTCTGCTTCCCTGCCTCCCGGCCCTCTCCTCAGGCCAGGCAGGGTGTCCACCACCATTCTGCTCATTGCCAGCCATCTGGGCCTTTTCCCCTGCTCTCAAGCTATAACCAATCTAGACAGCATATTAAAAAGCAGAGACATTACTTTGCCAACAAAGATCCACCTAGTCAAAGCTATGGTTTTTCCAGTAGTCATGCATGGATGTGAAAGTTGGACTATAAAGAAAGCTGAGCACCAAAGAATTGATGCTTTTGAACTGTCATTTTGGGGAAGACTCTTGAGAGTCCCTTGGACTGCAAGGAGATCCAGCAAGTCCATCCCAAAGGAGATCAGTCCTGAATATTCATTGGAAGGACTGATTCTAAAGCTGAAACTCCAATACTTTGGCCACCTGATGCAAAGAGTTGACTCATTGGAAAGACCCTGATGCTGGGAAAGATTTAAGGCAGGAGGAGAAGGGGATGACAGAGGATGAGGTGGTTGGATGACATCACCAACTCGATGGACGTGAGTCTGTGTAAACTCCAGGAGTTGGTGATGGACAGGGAGGCCTGTCCAGGAAGGACCCCATGCGGTTCATGGGGTCGCAAAGAGTCAGACACAACTGAGCGACTGAACTGAACAGGACAGAGTCCAGCCTCCTGGCTGTGGCCTTCGAGTCTGCCTTTCCTGATCCTGGGGACATTTCCAGTCTTGTTGCATGCCCCACTCCACCCTATTCTCCAAATGCATCTACCAGCTTCCTTCTCACTGTTTCTGAGAATCCATGCTAGCTCAGTCCTCTCCCCCGGTTAAGAAAAAGAAAAAAAACACCAACAGAACATTGTAAAGTGATTATCCTCCAATTAAAAATAAATAAAAAAAATTTAAAAACTTGCCATAAAGCTATTGCTTATCTAGAACTGCTATGTGCCAGGCATTGTGCTAAGAATGCAATATTCAGTCCTATCCTCCAATGTTGATTCATTAATTCCAAAAATATTTATTGAGCACCTACTTTGTGCCACACCCTTTCATAAACAGAAGGATTCAGCAGTGAACAATGACGTGGATATTGTTTCTCCGGCTGAACAGGTGCGAAAGCTGAGGCTCAGAGAAGTTAAGTGACCCGCCCAGGCTCACACAGCCCTGAGACACCATGTGCGGTCTCAGGCATGGATGCCAGGCCAGCAGGGCGGGAAGCCAGCCCCAGCTCACAGCTACAGGAGGCAGGGAGGGGTCCTCGCTCAGGGGCAGGGGCGGTCCAGCCCTCCCCATCACAAATGAGGACGCTGAGGCTGGGAATCCACCTGTTCTCCTCTGGAACTGTCTACATTAGTCAAGTCAGCCCATTCGGGTGACCATCCGAAGTCCAGACGAGGTTCTTCCCTCTGCCGGGATGCTCTCCATTCAGCCCCTGACCAGCCCCTTGGAGTTCAGCCAGGGTGGCCTTTGCTCAGATGAGAGTCCTGACCATCACTCAGGTCCAAGCTCCCCCTCAGCACTCACAACACTTACCCCAAATGCCAGCTGACGATCAGGTGGATGGGCCCTGATGGATGGCCCTGATGGTTAAGGAAGCCTAGGGCCGGGAGATGGGGCCTCGTGGGGTCCCCCGCGTCTCCTCATGGTGGGCTCGTGGTGGGCCCTTCAGGACAGCTGTGTGGGGCTCCTGGAGGCAGGACCACCATCCCCATCCTGACTGTGCCCAGGGGAGGCAGCTGCAGGCTGGGCAGGCAGACCTCTGATTTCACAGAGACGTCTCAGGAAACTGTCCCCTGCCCTTAGCTTCGAATGAGAATAAGAGACCCCAGCCCCGGCTCCAGGATCACCTCTGGGGAGACCCTCCGCATTCTCTGAGCCTTCGCGTCCTGCTCTGCCAATCCAAATCTGCTTCTTCTGGGCAGCCTGCTGACAGGTGGAAGTAGGCGAGGGGCCGCCGCCACCCTTCCCCATCCCCCTGCTGCCCTCTTTCCAGAGTGAAAAGTGAAAAGGAGGGCCCCTGCAGGAAGGCAAAGGCAGCCTTGTCTGCTTGAGCACAATGCCTTCTCTAGGCCTCCCTGGTGAGCCTGGGAAGAGCCCCATCCCGCCACCGCCCCTGCCCTCATCAGGAGGCCTCAGAGGTGAGGGTGGCCCCCGTGAGTCCAGGGAGGGCCTGGTGGATGTTCGCCCGGTCGGTCACCTGTGTCTGGGCTTCAGGGAGTAGCTGCCGCACCCCAGCATATCAGGAAGGAGGCCTGAGGACGGGTAGGCTCGCAGATGGGGGGCCATTCCAGAGGTGCCGTGGCTTCCCGACGCCAGCACAGGCTCTGGAGCTTGGTGGGGCTCAGCTCAAATCCTGGCCCTACCACTTGACCTTGGGTAGGTCTGGACCCCATGTCAGAGCCTTTGTTTCCTCATCTGTAAAATGGGCTTTATGCGCCATCTCCCGGAGCTACTGTAAGGCTTGGTTTGTATACTTCAGACAGACACCTGGCATAGAGAGAGAGGAGCTCTGCTTAGGTTGGATGGTGGACCAAAAAGAACCAGACAAAGAGAGGGGCTTCCCTGGTGGCCCAGGGATTAAGAATCTGCCTTGGAGTACAAGGGACATGGGTTCGATTCCTGGTCTGGGAAGATGCCACATGCCTCGGGCAGCTAAGCCCGTGGGCCACCGCTACAGAGCCCATGTGGCTCAACTACTGAAGTTGGTGAGCCTGGAGAGTGTGGTACATAACAAGCGAAGCCACCAGCATGAGAAGCGCATGGATGGTAACAAGGAGCAGCCTCCACTGCCTGCAACTAGAGAAAGCCCGAGTGCAGCTATGAAGACCCAGAGCAGCCAAATAAATAAATCAGTATTTAAAAAAAAAAAAAAAAGAACCAACCAAAGAAATAAAGAGAACCAGCGCAAGATCTGCCCTTGGGTAGCGGGTAGCAGAGAGCAGCCTGCAACTGGAATGCTCCAATACAACAGCCAGCCGGGGGCGCTGCCGGGCCTCCCGGCCCCAGTGACTTCCTTACATTATGATCCAGTCCTCTCCACCTGCACCCTTGCTTGGTGTGGCCCGGGTCCTACCTGCACCCTCTGGCCTGACTTGTTTCAATCAGCTGGAGCTTGTCACGCTGTCCCAGCTGACCTCCTTGGGGCTTCCTGGATGGCCCAGTGGTAAAGAATCCGCCCACAATGCAGGTGCCTCAGGAGACGTGGGTTCGATCCCCGGGTGGGGAAGATCCCCTGGAGGAGGGCATGGCAACCCACTCCCGTATTCTTGCCTGGAGAATCTCATGGACAGAGGAGCCAGGTGGGTACAGTTCACAGGGTTGCAAAGAGTTGGACACGAGGGAAACGATGTAGCAGGCATGCGTGCACTGGTACAACTCTGATGGCCCTCCATTTTAATAAGTTTATTTCTTTATTTTCGGCCACGATGGGTCTTTGGGGCCGCACTCGAGCTTTCTCTAGTGGCAGGGAGTGGAGGCTGCTCTTTGCTGCAGTCCACGGGCTCCTCCTGGCGGTGGCGTCTCTTGTTGCTGAGCACGGGCTCTAGGCACATGAGCTTCCGTAGTCGCGGCTCCCGGGCTCTAGAGCGCAAGCGCAGTTGTTGGGGCTCACGGGCTTAGTTGCTGGCAGCACGTGGGATCTTCCCGGATCAGGGATCGAACCTGGGTCTCCTGCACTGGCAGGTGGATTCTTGACTACTGAGCCACCAGGGAAGCCCCGTTTGTCCTTTGGAAGGTTCTGTTCTGAATACTCGGCCGCTCACGGATCCAGGGGGCCCGCAGGAGCCGAGTGGACTTGCCCACCTCTCTCGCCTGGCACCGAGGGAGGGCGGGCAGGACCGGGCAGCCTCCAGCAGGAAGCTGGGTGTTTACATGGCAGAGGCTGAGAGGAGATTGTGGGGCGTCGCAGGGGCAGACGCCCTGGTGCCAGCTGCGTGTCTGGCTCTGATGCCCCCAGCAGCCCGGCGCCGGCCGCGCTCTTCTCCCGCCACGCGCAACGTGTCTCCACGTTGTTGGGGAAGCAGTCCACGCGCACTCAAGCAACCTGGTGAGCAGGTTGGCGGGGACGCGCGGCAGCCCCCGGCGCCCAGCCCTGCCCCAGCCTCATCCCACTGCCCCGTCTGGCGTGGCCTCTTGCCGGCAGCATCGGCCCGCTAACCCACTGTCAACACTCTCCCCCAGCAAACTTCGCCCCATCCCTCATCCCTTTAACAAGCAGCCCTTGTGCCAAGCCGTGTGCTCAAGCTGGGCTTCTGCCCAGGGGAAAACAGAAGCTGCAAGAGGGGCCGGGAGCCCCTCGGCTCAGACCGCCCCACCCCCTAGCCCTGCCGCTCACCAGCTGGGGGACCTCGCCCAAGTTGCTGCGCTGCTCCAGTCTCTTCTCTTTGGCTGTACCAGGCGGTGAGGAGCAGACAAGGTACTCTTAAATTCCACCTCGTGGCGCCATCCTAGGTATTCAATAAGCCAGGGCAGGTACAGTGTTTAGAAAGCCCCTGGCTCAGCCCGAGCTCACCGCCAACACTGGGTCTTCTGAGGGGAGAAGCTCCATCGTGTAGCACTGGCTGATTTCCACCGTGTAAATGGGGACCTCCCAGTAAAGAACCCACCTGCCAAAGCAGGAGACATAAGAGACGTGGGTTCGATCCATCCCTGGGTTGGGAAGATGCCCTGGAGGAGGATATGGCAATCCCCTCCAGTATTCTGGCCTGGAGAATCCCGTGGACAGAGGAGCCTGGCTGGCTACGGCCCTTGGGGGTTGCAAAGAGTCGGACATGACTGAAGCGACTTAACAGGCTTAGTCGACTTAGCGACTTAGCAGTTACGTGGTATAACTCCTCGCCCAACGGTCCATCTCAAGCTACTGACCCACGCGCCCAAGTGGGAGCAGCTGTGTGTAGATGGCCCGCTGGGAACTGATGAGAACCACCCCCACCACACGACAGCCCCCCTTGTCTGCTCCGTCACCCGCGTCCCTCCTTCCACACCAGCCGTTTGCTGACCTCTGTACGTACCAGCGTGTTCCTGCCCCGGAGCCTTTGCACTCCTTATATCCTCTGCCTGGGACACGCCCCCCTCCAGCTGTGGCATAGCTCGCCAGGTCTTGCTTTCCAAGTCTCAGCTCCAACGTCACCTCCTCCAGGAAGCCTGCCCTGTCTGCCTGGGCGCTCTTGCCCCCCGTATCACCTGTCTACGATTTCCTGCTACTTTGGTCCCCTGGTGGCGCGTGAGTCTAACGGGAAGTGTGGCACACGTGTGCGTGTTCCGCACACTTATCTACTGTCTGCCTCCCCTTCCGGGGTTTGCTGTCAGAGCCAGACCTTGTCGGCTGGGTCTCTGTGGGTTTAGCACATAGTAGGTGCTCAGACAACATGAACATGAATGAACGACCGAGTGTGGAATGGAGGAACAATGAACCTACCTGGCCTGGTGCTCCTGAGCCCTGCTTGGCCCCCAGCCCCTGCCCCCTCCCCTGCCCCCTGCCTGCGCAGCGGCTCTAATTGACGGAGGCCCCTTGACGGCGCCCCATTGTGGGACCTGTAATTGCCGGCTCCTGCCTCTTTCCTGAAGCCCAGTCTCCCTCTTCAGCAGAAAGACAGACCCTGGCCCCATTGTGCGGCTCCTGTTGACACAAGGATGACCTCACCGGGGCCTCCTGAGACGGGGCCGGGGGGGAAGGGAGGGGGTGGGAATGGGGGGGTGCGGGAGGGAATTGAGGGGGTTGGGAGGTGGCCGAGACCAGGTTGGGAAAGCCTGGAGGCTGTGGCCTGGGACAAAGGGTGGGAGGGGAGTGAGCCCTTCCCGAGAGAGAGCACGTCCCGGGAAAGACAAGGGCGCTTTCATTAGGGGGAATAATTGTGAGGGGTGGGGGCATTTAATCCGTAAGAAAGGATCCCCGGGAAAGACTGGGCTGGGAGGCCATGGGCCCGAGGGGGGCTCTGGAGACACAGAGAGACAGACAGACAGACCCGGGCCTGCAACCTGCTCATGGAGCGGCCTGGGACCGGGGGCCTCTCCCCCGGCCTGTGTCTTCAAGTGCAAGATGGTCAGACGGTGATCTCCTGCGTGGGGTTTTACGGGCCTGTATTGGACGCCTGCTGTCAGGTGCTGGGCGTATACAGTAAGTGCTCAATAAGCAGTCATCTCTCCCCACCCGCTTTCCTGGACTCTCCTCATTCCTCAGCTTCCCATCAACCAGACTCAGCTGACCGCCCCCCCAACCCCCGCCCAGGCTGCCTGCCCCAGGGTTGAGTGAGCCGCGGCGGTCCCCAGCACAGCTCCGGCTCCGGCTCCTGAGCTCAGAACCCGGAGGGCCCCGGGGAACCTCTGTCCTCACAGGGGAGCCCAGGGCAGGCCCGCCGGGTCCTCTCACCCAGACCTCTGCCCAGGGCGTTGTCATCACTCCGGCCCTGAGCACCCTGCATCGTCACCCTGCCTGAGGGCCCCTGCCCCACGGGGCGTGGGAGCCCAGCTGTGCACCCTTCATCCCAGGGAAGGGCCCCCGTGGAGGGGCCCCTGGCCCAGCCTCCTGACCTCTTGTTATCAATAACAAACATTCTCATCAGGTTTCTATCAGCACTGTATCATTTTCAAGACTGAAGCTCTTTCTGTTGGTTTAGTTTCTTAGCCAGTCAAGTGAGGTTAACCTATTTCTAATTTGTTTATTTTATAAAGTCTTTCTTGAATTTGTTACAATATTGCCTCTGTGGTTGATGTTCTGGCTTTTGGCCTTGAGGCAGGTGGCATCTTACTTCCCCAACCAGGCACCGAACTCTCACTTGCTGTGTTGGAAGGTGAGGTCTTAACCACTGGACCACCAGGGAAATCCGCTAGTTTATTACTTTTATTTTCATTTTACTGAACTCATATTCACGGAGATCCATAGTTTCCCATACGACATTTGCCCTGACGATTTCATTCTCCCAACAGTTTTCCAGCCGTGTCACATTTTGCCCATTGTAGCTCCTGCCACACCATGGGTTTCCTCTGGTAACAGTTTTTTTCCCACCAAGCTCAGTGCTTCAAAGACCTAGGTTGCAAGTTCTAAGTTCGGTTGAAAAGGTTTGATTCTTCCATCAACCCCTAAATCAATAAGCTTTCCAGGGTGGGGTTTGATTTGGGCTTGGGTATTCTCCCAGTGGCTTAGATGGTAAAGAATCTGCCTGCCATACAGGAGACACGGGTTCAATCCCTGGGTCGGGCTGGAAGATCCCCTGGAGAAAGGGCATGGCAACCCACTCCAGTATTCTTACCTGGAGAATCCCATGGACAGAGGAGCGTGGCCAGCTACAGTCCATGGGGTCACAAAGAGCTGGACACAACTGAGCAACTAACACACACATATTCTCCCAGTGAGATTTCTCCGGCACTGCATAAAGTGCTCAGGGTTTGTGTTGACTCCTGGCAGCAAAAAGCTTTAGAGGTTGGGGTACATGTAGGGTTAAAATGCCTGGCAGTAGGCGGAAAAGTGCCCTCTTCCTGAAGGCGGCCTAGGTCTTTGGGAGCAGAATCAGGATGGGGAAACATCCATGGGAAATGACAGCCCGATCCAGGCAGGCCTGCTAATCCAGATTTAGGAATGCAGGTTGGGTCACTCCACCAGCAGGGAACCACAGTCAGCTGTGATGCTGGTCCTCTCTGCCTCAGTCCCCTGATTACTACTGCGCTTGGCAGCTTCTACCAAGACTCCCACGACCCCCCAGAGTGCAGGCGGAACCTGGGACTTCTTAACATTTTTTTATTTTAATTTTGATTTTTTTTGTTCATCATGGATTTTGTGTGTGTGTGTGTGTGTATTTTTATTTACTTTCTGGCCACACTCCATGGCAGGAGGATCTTAGTTTTCCAGCCAGGGATTGAACCAGTGCCCCCTGCAACGGAAGCACAGAGTCTTAACCACTGGACTGCCAAGGAAGTCCCAGGACCTGGGGCTTGATTTTAACCACGGACTATGATGGTGAAGAATCTGCCTGCCAGTGCAGCAGATGCAAGAGGCACGGGTTTGATCCCTGGATCAGGAGGATTCCCTGGAGAAGGAAATGGCAACCTGCTCCAGGATTTTTAACCTGGAAAATTCCATGGACAGAGGAGCCTGGCAGGGCTGCAGTCCACGGGGTCACAGAGAGCCGGACATGACTGAGCGCGCACACGCTGCACGTGGCGAAGCTGATGGATGTCACTCCTGTGATGAGGTGGCACAAGGTTATGACTCCTGTCTCGCTAGCAGACTCCCTGCCCCGCTGGGTTTGATGACCGGTGCTGCCGTGTCGTGAGCTGCTATTCCGGAGAGGCCCCCGTGGCACAGAGCCGACAGTGGTCTCCAGCAAGGAGTGGAATCCCAAAACAACCACGTGTGCTTGGGCGTAAAGCCTTTCCCAGCTGAGCCTTCAGGTGAGACTGCAGGCCCTGGACCGACACCGTGATTGGAGCTCCGGAAGGGTTCTGAAGCTGAGAGGACCCAGCGAAGCTCTGCCAGACTCCTGCCCCACAGAAGCCATGACGTGTGAATAACAAATGCGTGGTGCTTTAAGCCACTCCACACTGTGATGGTCTATTGTAGACATTTAATACACCAGGCGAACATAGTAATGCTAAGAAGTAGTACTGACAGTCAGACGCATTTATTCTACTGAGCACCTACTCTGTGCTCTGGGAGATGGTGAAGGACAGGGGAGCCTGGCGTGCTGCAGTCCACAGGGTCGCAAAGAGTTGGACACAAATGAGCGACTGGATTTCTATGTGCCGGGCACCATTTAAGTGCCTCCCATGCGCTCTTATTTATTCCTCACGCTCACCGTAACTATCTTATGGTTACCATTCACAGGTGGAAAAAAAACAGTTTAACAGAAGAAAGAAAAAAGTGAAAGTGTTAGTCCCTCAGTCATGTCTGACTCTTCGCAACCCCATGGACTGTAGCCCACCAGGCTCCTCTGTCCATGGAATTCTCCAGGCAAGAATACTGGAGTGGGGAGCCCTTTTCTTCATCCAGGAGATCTTCCTGACCCAGGGATCAAACCCGGGTCTCCTGCTCTGCAGGCAGGTTCTTTATCATCCGGGAAGTCCTTAACACAACAGAGTAAGCCCCAAACCTCACAGTCTGGCCGTGCGCTAATATGAATATCTCGGGAGCGACCCTCCGGTTCCCTTTTTTCCTCCCAGATCCGTCCCTCATCCACACCCTTTTCCTCCCTGGGTATAGACGCCCTTTATCTTGTCACAAGGGGGACCACGTGGACGCACATGCCCCCAAGCTACCACGCTACACATATTTCCCAGAAACAGAATATCAATTTTACCTGCACTTTTAGTAAGGATTTAGTTCCTTCAATTGTCTGGTGGTCCATTTGCAGGGGAAACTGAGCTACCTGATCATTTCTCACTTCACCTGCCGTACGGGAAATAGATTCAATTAGAAAAATCTATTGCTAATTTGAAAGCTCTGATTCTATCATTTCCTACAGGGAAGACATGTAAATTGCGCGTTATTTAACACCCTTTCATGGCAGGTGAGTTCCGCGGGGGGCAATTACAATCCGCTCTCCACTCTTCTTGCAGATTCCTGACAAGTGGGAAAGAAGGAGGAGGGAAGTGGAGGGGGAGGGAGAACAGAAAATATTGTGAAGGCTGGTCTCCAACCGGCTTTAGGAACCACCAAGCTGGAAGGGCCTGGGCCAGGTCGGTTGGTTTGGTGCCCACCTGTCTGCCCATCACTGGCTCAGGCCCCCAGTGTCTGGTCTTCCCCTTGCCATCTGGACCTGGAAGATCACTGAGATTGGGGGGAGCCGGGGGAGGCAACCACAATGCCCAGCTCAGTTCTGTCTCCAGCTATGTGGCACGGAGCTGCCCCTGTACCCTTGGCCCTGGTCTCCTCTGTAAAGGGGAAGCTGAAATACCCTCCAACCTGAGCTGGCAGAGCCCCAAACCCAATACTGAGTATGACTTAAAAGGGGGCTTTGCAAACTGCAAAGCACTGTCATCCATGAGAGATGCTAATATTGGGAGTCAGATCCTGAAGCCTCCCAACTCAGAGCCTGATTTCCACCCTCTTCCCCATCCCCACAAACTGGCAAGATGGTTTCTCTCTAGTTGGACCCAAACCTTTCTGGCTAAGGGGTTTTTCAAGACAAGACTGTTTCTTTCCCTATGGTGTGGCTCTGACATCCCCTCCTCCACACAAACACACATGTGTGCATGCGTGCACACACACACATCTGGGTAGAAGTCTCTGGAAGGATGTTCAGGAAGCCAAGAGAACTGGAGGTGACTGTGGGGGCAGAAAGACCTAATTTTCACTTTATGCCATTTTGGGGTTTGTTTGTTTGTTTCTTTGGCTGCACCGGATCTTAGCTATGGTACTAGGATCTTTAGTTGCGCCATGTGGGATCCAGCTCCTTGACCAGGGATTGAACCTGGGCCCCCCGCATTAGGCGTGCAGAGTCTTAGCCACCGGACCCCCAGGGAAGTCCCACTTTATGCCCTTTAGTTCTGCTTGGGTTCCTTCTCTCCTTTCATTTCCCTCCCTCCCCCCTCCCCCCTCACCTCCTTCCTTCAATTCTTTTTACATCCACCCATGACCTACTCAGACACAGGCTTTTGTACATTTAAACATTTGTTCATTTCAAACAAATGAGACATGAGTCTCAGGGCTCCTCCTTCCCACGCCCACCCCCACCAGCCCTCCGCTGGGGCCTGTCTTATTCCACATGGTTCCGGTGACAAGATTTGAGCACCTTCCCCAGACAGACCCCCGGCTGGGCACCTGCCTTCTGCCTGGAGCGGCTGCTGAGCTGGGCCTTGAAGACTGCACCAAAGCCCTCTGCTCCCCGCCGGGAACTGTGAGCAGACACACCCCCAAAATGAATACACTGTGAGGCGACACCCCAACAACTCACAGCAAGCAGCCAAACTGCCACTGGCCTGTGGGCAGGGGTGGGCACCACCTGCTGGGCACAGGTGAGAAGTGCATCCGTGTCCGCTTTTCACCGTTGTCCTTGAGCGTGGGCAGGTGTCTCCTGGGCAGGTGTGTCTGTTGGGGGAGTAGGGGGCATGGCCGCCCCCTCCCTACAAGTTCCTCCAAACAGCTGCTCCACGTGGTTTTCCTAGACGTGACTTCTTTACACGTCAGAGATGTGTCAGACACTAAAAACCTTCACTAACTCCCAAACGTGTACAAAGGGCCAGCTCTTGTGTTTGGCACTGGTGGCACGGTGACCAACAAGACGACCGTGGTCTCTGTGGGCTCTGAAGGCAGGAGGCTGCGATTAAACAACTTATTCCTCAGGAACCGTTTAATTGTAGGCATTGTTGCTCAGTTGTGTCCGACTCTTTTGCAACCCCCGTGGACTGTAGCCTGCCAGGCTCCTCTGTCCATGAGATTCTCCAGGCAAGAATCCTGCAGTGGGTTGCTATTTCCGAGGGATCTTCCTGACCCAGGGGTCAAACCCAGGTCTTCCATGTTGCAGGCAGGGTCTTTACCGTCCGAGCCACCAGGAAAGCCCAGCTGTTAGCATAATTGTGCTAATGGGCACGGAGAGCATGAAACATTGCTTCAGCTGCCCTCCCCACCAGTTCAGCAAGGTAGGAAGGATGTGACTGATATTTTACAAGTGAGGCTCAGAGAGGTGGAGGGGCTTGCCCAAGGTCACACAGCAGCAGGAGGTGGAGCCCAGATAGGGAGGCAGGTCTGCTGGGACCCAGGAGGTGGGAAGTGCAAGGGTCCCTGGCTCATCTACCACCAGGGACAGAAACAGCCCTTACAAGGAGCAGCTGTTTCTCCAGAGGTTGGTTTCCCGGGTTTCCTCCATTTGTACGAGTTAGACACACATTCAGTAGGATGCACTCTTCTCCCATATAAAGGGATGAGTAAGCAGAAGGCCAAGTAGTCAGACGCCATCTGCCAGAGACCATCTTCCCCACCCGTACCCGTCTCCCTGAATGAGCCCATCATCCTTTAGGAGAGAAGAGGGCCCTGCACAAGACAAGCCGGTCCCTGGGGCACCTGGCAGTTACTATCTCCTCCCTGGCTTCAGTTTCCCTCCCATCTAAGCTGACCTGAAGCCTTATACTCCTCCTTGCCCATCTCCCCTCATCAGCAAGTGCAGAGACGCATGGGCCCCTCAGTGGGGCCGTATGTCCTCCATTTCCCCAAGGTGACCTGTCTTTGGGTGACCAAAGCCAAGATGGGTCGGAGACTGTGAGAGCAAGCAGGAGTCCCTGGCCACATGGTGGCTCAGGGGTGCTGCAGCCAGGACGAGCCCGCCTCCCTCTGGGACAGCGAGGCGACTCAGTGGTGGCTGGGAGGAATCCGTGGACCAGACCACGCCGGAGTGCCCTCCATCTCCAAGTTTTGGCCCCTCGCTGTATCTGCAGCCACTCCTGGAGCCCATAACCTAAGGCCCCTTGTGGGTAAATCATGCGCTTCTCTATAAACACAGTGGAACTCAGCTTCCACTCCAGCCCTACTGTTTGAGGAGCCCTTGGGGTGGTTACCTACCCCACCCATGTAGTCCCATCTGATCGCTGGTCAGTGAGGATGCTGGAGGCAGCTGCCTTCTGAATGACGGGAGGATCAGGGAAGATGACCTTTACATGGAGGGCAGAGCACAGGGGTGTCGTTGGCACTCACTAATAGTTGCCCAGGCAGTGATGCCAACCTCCCGGAAAGTGACACGAACACTGGCTGAGAGCACGCCCGTCACCTTGCCAATGCTTGGCCCTTTTACCCCTGTTATCTCCCTTAACCATGATGAAACCCCTGCTTCCATCCCCATTTTTCTTTAAAAAAATTTAATTGGCTGCTCCAGGCGTTATTGCAGCATGCGGGGTCTAGTTACCTAACCAGGCCCCCTGCACTGGGAGTGCAGAGTCTTCTCCACTGAACCACCAGGGAAGACCCATCCCCATTTTTCAGTTGAGGAAATGGAGGCCCAAAGAGGGTTATTCTGACTGTCACCTTCACTGCAGACCGGGCAGCTCTGAGTCAAACCCCGGTCTCCCGAGAATGTCAGCAGGAGCCTGGACCCTGGTCCTCATGAACCATCACAGACCCCTGAATCCACATCACAGCCGGCACCTCCCCGCTGCGGCCACAGGGGGGCAGCAGCGTCCCGGCCATCACGGGGCTGCCCTCCCACAATCCGAGCAGGAATCGTGGCCAGGTTGAGCACAGAGAAAGACGCATACAGTTCTGTTCAATCTACAAAGGTTTTCAGAAAATCATATTTAGTTGCTAGCATTTAAATCATATTTCATACCCCAGTCCAGAGTTTTTGGCTTTCTTAAAAACCAGAAACTCTGGCCACACTGGGTGTCCATCGGTTGCTGCTGGGCTGGGTGATTCCGTCCCCCTTCAACACCACTCAACCCTCCCCCGAGACATTTGCACAGCCCTTGGACTTCAGAAGGCATCTGCATTTGAGACCAAGGGGACTCCTAAGTAGCCAGGCCGTGTAAGGTGGGGTTTCTCAGTTCTTTTCAGTTCAGTCGCTCAGTCGTGTCCGACTCTTTGCGACCCCATGAACCGCAGCACACCAGGCCTCTCTGTCCATCACCAACTCCCAGAGTTTACTCAAACTCACGTCCATTGAGTCGGTGATATCACCCAACCATCTCATCCTCTGTCGTCCCCTTCTCCTCCTGCCCTCAATTCTCAACCCCAGCACCACTGATTTTTTTTGCATCATTTAATTCTCCTCTGTCTGGGGTTGGTCTTGCACCCCCAGGTTATGACAATCACAAATATCTCCGGACACCGCCAAACATCCCAGAAGCTACTGCCCTGAGCATCCGTGAGTTGCTTATATACACACAGTCAATGACCACTCCCAGATGAGATCTGTGCAGCTCCTTGAATTTCAGGGCCATCCCAGGGACCAAGCTAGACAGCAGCTTTCCATCCTCCCAAAGCTGGGACCTTGCAGGGTAGGGGGGGGAGGGGGAGGGGAGAGACATACACACAGAGGTTGCAACAGTGACATGAAGGGACACTTGGCGTGTGGGTGGGGGCCACCGAGCAGACCTGAGACCTGAGCAGGGGGCGGGCACTGCTCTCCCATCATCCAGGCACAGGGGCCACTTTAGAGTATGGGAGAGCCGTGGTGGGGCGTGTGCCCACAGTTCAACGCAGCTAGGGATGCCCAAGGGCTGGAGTCACCCTAGTAGCTCTGGAGGGCATCCTCTCTGGGCCAGAACATTCTCGAGAGTAATATTCATATATATTCATATACATATCTCACATCTTTATCCATTCATCTGTCAGTGGACACTTAGGCTGTGTTCCTGTCTTGGCAATTATAAATAATGCTGCCATAAACATCTGGTCCCATCAGTTCAGTTCAGTCGCTCAGTCGTGTCCGACTCTTTGCAACCCCATGAATCGCAGCACGCCAGGCCTCCCTGTCCATCACCATCTCCCGGAGTTCACTCAGACTCACGTCCATCGAGTCAGTGATGCCATCCAGCCATCTCATCCTCTGTTACCGCCTTCTCCTCCTGCCCCCAGTCCCTCCCAGCATCAGAGTCTTTTCCAATGAGTCAACTCTTTGCATGAGGTGGCCAAAGCACTGGAGTTTCAGCTTTAGCATCATTCCTTCCAAAGAACACCCAGGGCTGATCTCCTTCAGAATGGACAGGCTGGATCTCCTTGCAGTCCAAGGGACTCTCAAGAGTCTTCTCCAACACCACAGTTCAAAAGCATCAATTCTTTGGCACTCAGCCTTCTTCGCAGTCCAGCTCACATCCATACATGACTATAGGAAAAACCATAGCCTTGACTAGACGGACCTTTTTTGGCAAAGTAATGTCTCTGCTTTTGAATATGCTGTCTAGGTTGGTCATAACTTTCCTTCCAAGGAGTAAGTGTCTTTTAATTTCATGGCTGCAATCACCATCTGCAGTGATTTTGGAGCCGACCCCCTCACTTCATGGCAAATAGATAGGGAAACAGTGGAAACAGTGGCTGACTTTATTTTTCTGCGCTCCAAAACCACCACAGATGGTGATTGCAGCCATGAAATTAAAAGACGCTTCCTCCTTGGAGGGAAAGTTATGACCAACCTAGATAGCATATTAAAAAGCAGAGACATTACTTTGCCAACAAAGGTCAGTCTAGTCAAGGCTATGGTTTTTCCTATGGTCATGTATGGATGTGAGAGTTGGACTGTGAAGAAAGCTGAGCGCCGAAGAATTGATGCTTTGAACTGTGGTGTTGGAGAAGACTCTTGAGAGTCCTTTGGACTGCAAGGAGATCCAACCAGTCCATCCTAAAGATCAGTCCTGGGTTTTCATTGGAAGAACTGATGCTGAAGCTGAAACTCCAATACTTTGGTCACGTCATGCGAAGAGCTGACTCATTGGAAAAGACCCTGATGTTGGGAAAGATTGAGGGCAGGAGGAGAAGGGGATGACAGAGGATGAGATCGTTGGATGGCATCACCGACTCAATGGACATGGGTTTGGGTGGACTCCGGGAGTTGATGATGGACAGGGAGGCCTGGAGTGCTGCAATTCATGGGGTCACAAAGAGTCGGACACGACTGAGCAACTGAACTGAACTGAACTGAAACATTGAGGTGCTTGTAACTTTTCAAGCACCTTTGGAGGTTTTCAGACACATACCCAGGTGTGGAATTGCTGGGTCATATGGCAGTTCTATTATTATTTTAGGGGAAAAGCTCCATACTGGTTTCCACAGCGGCTCATGAATTTATATTCCCACCAACAGTGCACAAGGGTTTCCTTTTCTCCACATCCTCGAGTGACATCCCTTTTAGATGATTGCTTTCTCTAACTGATAGCAGATAGTGTATAAAAATACAATTGGCTTTTTAAATGTGTTTTTATATATTGAACAAGCTTTCTGGACATCTAATTCTAATAATTTGTTGTTGTTGTTGTTGAGTCACTCAGTTGTGTCCAGTTGCAGCCCCGTGGACAGCAGCATGCCAGGCCTCCCTGTCCTTCACCTACCCTGCAGGGTTCAAGGGGTTAAATGAGATAATATTAGAATGGCCGTATGTCTTTCTTTGCTTGGGACGGTATCAGTTTATACCTGCTGCTTGTTCACAACTGATCAGTTCAGTTCGGTTGTTCAGTCGTGTCTGACTCTTTACAGCCCCATGGACTGCAGCACGCCAGGCCTCCCTGTCCATCACCAACTCCCAGAGCTTGCTCAAACTCCTGTCCATTGAGCTGGTGATGCCATCCAACCAGCTCATCCTCTGCTGTCCCCTCCTCCTGCCTTCAATCTTTCCCAGCATCAGGGTCTTTTCTAACGAGTCAGTTTTTCACATCAGGTGGCCAAAGTATTGGAGCTTCAGCTTCAGCATCAGTCCTTCCAATGAATGTTCAAGACTGATTTCCTTTAGGATGGACTGGTTGGATCTCCTTTCAGTCCAAGGAACTCTCAAGAGTCTTCTCCAACACCACAGTTCAAAAGCATCAATTGTTCGGCGCTCAGCCTTCATGTTCCAACAGATGATCATACTATCTGTTTTTAGTATTAGTTTTATTTCTTCCTTTCAATCTTTATGTCTTTTAGCTTTTCTTATATTACAACCCTGGCTAGAACTGAACCTTAAAGTTGAAAAGAATTTGCATCCCTGATTTGTTTCTGATCTTAAAGGTAATATTTTCATTATTTCATTATTATATATCATTTTAATCTATTTTCCTTTACCAATGTAAGGACATTCCTTTCAATTCCTGGTTTGAAAAGAATTTTTGTAACGAATGAACGTTAAGTTGTACTGAATCAGTTTTCATCTGATGAAATAATCACGTTTTTCCTTTAAACTGTTAATGTGATGAAGTATGTCCCTTCCTTTCCTAATAAGCCAACGTAACCTTCATAAGATAAACACAACTTAAACATGAGGCACCGTGTTTTTCAATTATTGCTGAATTCACTAAGCTGACTTTTTTAAAAGAATTTTTGGACCTGTGTTCATGAGCGAAATTAACTTAAAATTTTTCTTTACTGTCCTGCCTTCACTTTGGAGTAGAAATTTAGGTAATCTTGAGGTAGTCTGTTTTTGAATAGTTAGCAGCATTCACCTATAAAGCCATCAGGAACTGGGGTTTTCCATATAGGGAGATTTTAAACTACTAATTTAATTTATTTCATAATTAGAAACCACTCAGGTTTTCTACCACTTGAGTCAATTTTGGTAAGTTTAATTTTTCTAAGAGTTTGTCAATATCATTTAAGACTTCCAATAAATAAGGTCATTTATACTATTTTTAGTATAACTGGTGCTGGAGAAGACTCTTGAGAGTCCCCTGGACAGCAAGAAGATCAAACCAGTCCATACTAAAGGAAAGCAGTCCTGAATATTCGTTGGAAGGACTGATGCTGAAGCTGAAGCTCCAGTACTGTGGCCACCTGATGCAAAGAGCAGACTCATTGGAAAAGACCCTGATGCTGGGAAAGATTGAAGGCAGGAGGAGAAGGAGACGACAGAGGATGAGACGGTTGGATGGCATCACCAACTCCATGGACATGAGTTTGAGCAAACTCAGGGAGATGGTGAAGGATGGGGAAGCCTGGCGTGCTGTAGTCTGTGGGGTCACAAAATCGGACACTATTGAGTGGCGACCAACAACATGCTATTTTTATATGATCCATGCAGTCTGCGCTTCATCTCTCACCGTGCCCTTTCATTCTTCATACTGATTATTTGTGCTTTCTCTTTTACCTTAATTAATCTTGTAAGAGATTTGTCTAATATTTTTATTGTTTTCAAAGGACCATCTTCTGTCTCCGCTCCTCGTCCTCTCTGCTTTCTGTCTCATTCATTTCTGTGCTTGCAATCATCTGATGTCTTTGGGCTGATTCTACTGTCCTTGTTCTAACTCTTCAAGTTAGATACTTAGCCTATTAGGTTTGATCGTTTCTTACTTGCCAATACAAACATTTACAGTTATAAACTCTTCTCCAAATACTGCTTTGGTGGCATCTCACAAGTCTTGATGCAAATATTTTTGTTATTGTTCATACTAAGTATTTTCTAATTTTGGTTATGATTTCTTCGGTGGTTCGTGACTCATTTGGGTGCCTGCTTCCAAGTTTCCAACAGTATGAGCTTTTTTTAGTTATCTTTTTGGTTATCAACGTCTGACTTCTTTGGACTTTGATCAGAGAATAGAGTCTGTATACACACAGTGCTGGATGCTATGATCACTGCTCAGGACGCCTGCTGGGATGAAGGACCTACTCCCCCAGGTGCTGAAGGAGCGGTCCAGAAGGTGGTCCTCAGTGTCAGCCTTGGGAGGGAGAGGGTGGCATGGCCTAAAGAAATTGCCCTTCCCCACCAAGGCCGTGCCTCTTTCAGGCCAATTCCAGTCAATGTGGGAGGATAAAAGGCCCTCCCCCAAGCCAAGAACCTAGAGGACAATACCCGTTCCAGAGCTCTCCACGGAGGCAGCCAAGGCTTCCGTTAATAGAGCACTGCAGCTCAATTTCCTGCTATATCAGCCTGCTTTTTCCTCTCCTTCTCATTGGTGCCAGTCCCAAGAGTGTTCCCTAATAATAAACTTCCTGAACCCTAAGTTCCATCTCAGAGTCAAGGTCCCAGAAGATCCAGACTGCAGCCCTAATCTTCGAATTTTGCTGAGGTTACCTTTATAGACTAGCATCTTCTCTAAACGTTTTACGTGTGCTTGAAAAGAATGTGACTGGGATCCCGTAGTCTACGTATGTCTCTGTATTAAATTTGCAATTGTGTTCAACAGATGTCACATGAGATGGCCTACAAAGTATCTCATTACGAGGTGGCTACGTCTCTACTCCTGTTCTCCCCGTGTTTGTTTATCATTTTTGCAGCTCTGATATTGTTGTTCAGTCACTAAGTCGTGTCCGACTCTGCGACCCCATGGACTGCAGCACGCCGGGCTTCCCTGACCTTCACCATCTCACAGAGTTTGCCCGAATTCATGTCCATTGAGTCGGTGATGCTATCATACCATCTCACCCTCTGTCACCCCCTTCTCCTCTTGCCTTCAGTCTTTCCCAGCATCAGGGGATGTTTTCCAGTGAGTCGGCTCTTCTCACCAGGTGGCCAAAGTACTGAAGCCTCAGCTTCAGCATCAGTCCTTCCAATGAGTATTCAGGGTTGATTTCCTTTAAGATGGACTAGTTTGATCTCCTTGCTGTCCAAGGGACTCTCAAGAGTCTTCTACAGTACCACAATTTGAAAGCATCAATTTGTTCGGCGCTCAGCCTTCTTTAATGTCCACCTCTCACATCCGTACATGACTACTAGAAAAACCATCAGTAAAGTGATGTCTCTGCTTTTTGATACACTGTCTAGGTTTGTCATAGCTTTCCTTCCAAGGAGTAAGCATCTTTTAATTTCATGGCTACAGCCACAGTTTGCAGTGATTTTAGAGACCAATAAATAAAATCTGTCACTGCTTCCACTTTTCCCCCTTCTATTTGCCATGAAGTGATGGGGCAGGAGGAAGCACAAGCTGGAATCAAGACTGCCAGGAGAAATATCAATAACCTCAGATATGCAGATGACACCACCCTCATGGCAGAAAGTGAAGAAGAACTAAAGAGCCTCTTGATGAAAGTGAAAGAGGAGAGCGAAAAAGTTGGCTTAAAGCTCAACATTCAGAAAACGAAGATCATGGCATCTGGTCCCATCACTTCATGGCAAATAGATGGGGAAACAGTGGAAACAGTGGCTGACTTTATTTTTCTGGGCTCCGAAATCACTGCAGATGGTGATTGCAGCCATGAAATTAAAAAACGCTTACTCCTTGGAAGGAAAGTTGTGACCAACTTAGACAGCATATTAAAAAGCAGAGACATTACTTTGTCAACAAAGGTCCATCTAGTCAAGGCTATGGTTTTTCCAGTGGTCATGTATGGATGTGAGAGTTGGACTGTGAAGACAGCTGAGCACTGAAGAATTGATGCTTTTGAACTGTGGTGTTGGAGAAGACTCTTGAGAGTCCCTTGGACTGCAAGGAGATCCAACCAGTCCATCCTAAAGGAGATCAGTCCTGGGTTTTCATTGGAAGGATGCTGAAGCTGAAACTCCAATACTTTGGCCACCTGATGCGAAGAGTTGACTCATTGGGAAGACCCTGATGCTGGGAAAGATTGAGGGCAGGAGGAAAAGGGGACGACAGAGGATGGGATGGCTGGATGGCATCACCAACACAATGGGCATGGGTCTGAGTGAACTCCGGGAGTTGGTGATGAACAGGGAGGCCTGGCGTGCTGTGGATCATGGGGTCGCAAAGAGTCGGACACGACTGAGCAACTGAACTGAACTGATGGGGCAGGACGCTATGATATTAGTTATACATAAATTAAGGCCTGTTGAACTTCCTGGAAAATTGAAGCATCCATCTAACCTTGTCTATCTAACATCTATCTAACCCTATCTTGTCTCTAATAATGCTTTTCTCCCTGAATCTCTATTTCTATTTCATGAATACAGCCGTAGCAGCTTTCTTTGAGTCAATATTTGCCTAGTAAATTTTTTCTACACTTGGACCTTTAAACATTCTGGTCCTTACGTCTGAAGTTTATCTCCTGTCATAAAGCATAATCCAGATGTTTCTAAAATCCAGTCTAAATAAATCTCCTTTAAGCTAAATCTAAAATAATTATTAATAATCTAATTAAAAATAAATCTAAAATAATCTCCTTTAAACCAAAGACTTTGGTCCTTTTATCTATATTACTGATAGCTTATCTTACTATATATTTTCTATTCATTCTAACTTTTCCTGTCCCCAGCTCTCCTTTTACCTTCTTTTCAATCATTTGTGATTTTTTAAAAATCACAGATTTATTCATTTGCCTGGGTCTTAGCTGTGGCATGTGGGATCTAGTTCCCTGACCCGGGATCAAACCCTGAATTGGGAGCCTGGTGTCAGCCCCTGGACCACCAGGGGAGTCCCTCATTTGAGATTTTTAATCTTCTTTTCTTTATCCTAATTTTTCTAACTGTTTGGAACTCGTACATACAATGGCAGTTTTTTTCCTGCTTAGCCTAGCCATTTTAATACTGAGCACTTAACTAACAATGTCTAAACTTAATATATTTGCCTTCTTCCCAAGTACTTGAAAGAATTTGAAGACTTAAGTTTTGGCCATCCCCTCCAAAGTTACATGGTGGTGTTCAGTACTTTAGTACTAGCCTGCTTTTCTTCTTCCATAAAGTAGATATTATTGTGTGCGTGTAGTTAGTCGCTCAGTCGTGTCTGATTCTTTGCAACCCCATGGACTGCAGCCCTCTGTCCATGGGATTCTCCAGGCAAGAATACTGGAGTAGGTTGCCATTTCCTTCTCCAAGGGATCTTTCCAACCCAGGGATCCAACCCAGGTCTCTTGCACTGCAGGCAGATTCTTTACCATCTGAGCCACCAGGGAAGCCTGTAGAATGATACAATTCTTCTTTCTCAGCTTCTTTCCAAATATTTGCCAATATCTTTGCCCATTTTTCCTCATGTATCTGGCCTTTTCCCTGGAATAATTTTTATTCTGCCTGAAGTACATTACATTTAGGATTTTCTTTCGTGAAGCCTTTTGGTGGTATTATCTCACGGTTTTTTATTCGTCTGCATATGTCTTAATTTCTCCCTTACTTTAAGAATTTTTTTTAATGTGGACCATTTTAAAGTCTTTACTGAATTTGTCACAATATTGCTTTACTTTTATGTTTTCGGGTTTTTGGCTGCAAGGCATGTGGGATGTTGGCTCCCCAACCAGGGAACCGACCTGCACCCCCTGCATTGGAAGGCGAAGTCTGAACCACTGCACCACCAGGGAAGTCCTTTTCCTTCACTCCTGAAGGATGGTCTAGAACTCTAAGCTGACAGTAACTTTTTCTCAGCACACTAATGATACAGTACCACTGTCTCCTGGCTTCCATTGAGGACAGCGAGATGCTCGGTGTAACCCCAGCAGTGGATTTACACTGGAGCGGATTTATCTGGAGATTATTTTTTTCTCCGATGCTCTTAGCATTGTCCCTTCTTCTTTGATATTCCACAATGTTGCTATCATATGTCTAGATGTGAATTTCTTTTCATTTACCTTCCTTGAGATTCACCGGACTTCCTGGATCTGAGGTTTGGTATCTGTCGATACAACAATTCTACAAAATTACCAGCCATTATGTTCTCATTGCTTGTCCCTGCATCCTATCATCTCCTTCTAGAGCTCTGAATACATGTACCATAGGCCCTCTCACTCTGTTCTTCCGGATAATTCCTGTGGCTCGATTGGTTTACTAATCCTCTCTTTGGCTGTATCTAATCCAGTGTTCAATCTGTCCATTGAGTTTCCGATTACAAGTCTTACCATTTCTCATCAGTTTTATTGGGTTTTCAAACCTGACCATGATAATCTCACGCTCTGCTCTTGCTTTCAAACCTGTCTTTCACTTCTTTAGAGACACAACAATGGTTGTTTGAATTTGTTTCAGTCTGCATAGGATCATTTCAAATCTAAAGACTTAAGAGGTGTGTTTTGATCGTCTCTCGTTCCTGCTGGTTCTCTTTTCCTCTTTGTGGAGTTTATGATTATTTTTCACTGTGAGCTGCTCCTTTTCTTTGGAACTGTATTTGTGGACTTTCTATATGGTTGGCGTGCGATTCAGTTCTTCAAGGGAGGCACGGGGTTTGCTTCTGCCAGTTGACCAGGGGTACAACCAAGCAGCGACCACTTTAAATTTTCCCGTTGAGTTTGTTTGAGCCACACAAGTAGCATGAATTCAAACTGAAAAGCCTGCGAGGAGCAGCATGTGATTACAAACTCTCAAGGGAGATTCTTTTTCTTTCCCTTCTCTCAACCCAGTGTCAAGGTCAAAACAGGCAGCCTTGCTTTCTCTTTTGCAGGGTGAGATGTATTTTTCACTCCTTCCTTACCCTCTGGACATAGCCCTTGGACTCTAACTTTGAAGGGGGTCTCCCACAAAATCCTGCCCTCGAGTGGTATCCAGTGTTTACCTCCTGTTCCTGGCATGTCAGCAGCTACAGAAACAGGTCAAAGGGCTTCACCCCCACTTCATTTCCGAGATCCATCATTTCCCGGCTTTCACGCCAACTCAGCAATGTGTCAAGAGAGAAGTTTAAAAAAATATTTTATCCAGCATGCTAATTATAACCAGGGGAGCTGTTAAAGGCCTCTAATCTGGCAGAGCGCCAGGAAGAGAAGTTGTCTCTGAGAACTTTCCAGAACTTGCTTTGGCCTTTTCAGCCTGTTTGCCTCTATTAACACACACGACCGCAGCCTGTAATGACCCGTGGGCTTCTTGTGGCGGTTGTGGGTGTTGCTGTTGTGTTATTTTCCCCTCAAGACCATGGGTTCCTCCAGGGCCAGAAGGAAGGGCAGTGTGGTGTTCTCAGTCCTGATGTAAGCCTGACATGTTGTGGGCACCTGAGCAATGCGTAGAGAAAGCTGAATGAATGAATGAACAAACCAGTCCTCATTACAATACCCAGTCTGCTTCATCCACACAGTCTGTATATTTCGAGTCCAACCCATGCCCTGCCTGATGGCTTCTCTCAGGTGTCGGGAGAAAGGGTGTCATTTGGGCAAGATATTTGCGTGCCGCTCGCTGCTAATCCCAGCTGCATCTGGGTGCTCAGAACTGCGTTTCAACCAGGATATGGTCACAGAAAGTTTCAAAACTGACCAGTTTAAAAAAAAAAAAAAGGTTTCATGCCACAAAATGAAAATATTTCTTGCCAGCTGGAATCAAACCAACCACATTTGGGGCCTGTGGGTTGCAGCGACCCTCCCAAGAAGGCGCGACCCATGGGCGTCAGAGGCTGGCGGAAAACAAGCTGGCCTGTCTGACGGAGCACCGATGCTTCAGCCCTCATCTCTCTTAAAATGGAACGGATCCTGGTACCTAAATATACATGGGTCTTTCAAAACCTTGCTGCTTCCCCCACCTACCTTCACACTTCTGACTCAAGGGGGGAAAATAACCCACCAGCAATTCATCTTCCTCAAGGACTGCCGCCAAGCTTATATATATTTTTTCACAGCCGAGTTATTTCTGATCTCGGTCCTGGCAAAAAGCAATACAGAGCAACCGTGGCTGGGAGACATTTGGAAGCCGTGCCAAGCCAAACAGTGTCTCAGAGTCTACGTCGGATCTGCCAGCCTCGTGAAAGTGTATTTTAACTTGACGGAAAAACACCTTAAAACACTCTCAATGTAAAACCAGTGAAAATGAGGGTCAGGAAGGAAAGTCTCACAAGCTGTAATGTGAAGCAGTCTCTCAGCTCCTGAACACATGGCCTCAAGGTTTAGGAGGAATCACAAAAGCACAGCGCTAGGAAGGCCCTGGCGACAGCTGGGTTCAGAGGCAAAAGGCAAGCTTGTGAGTCAGATAAAACCGGGTTTACGGGCTTCCCTACCTCTTCTCAGGTTCATGACACTGAGCAAGTCACTTCCCAGGAATCTCCATTTTCTGAACCTAAGAGAGAGGTGATGCTATTAAACCTGCCTCATAATGTTGTCATAACAGTCAAATAAAAGTATATATGTAATTACATATAATCGTGTTCCTCGAGTCTGAGAGCGGATGGACCAAGAGTTGGTGGCATGATGGACGCTGCGCTTTCGCTGTGTATATCCACACTTGTGAGATGGTGACGGTGGTGGTGGAGGAGAAGAAACTGAACTGAGAAAGGAGGCACATGATCAAAGTCACTTTAAAAACAGGGACTGCGACTCCCCGGCGCTCCAGCGGTTAAGATTCCACATTTCCACTGCAGGGGCACAAGTCTGACCCGTGCTCAGGGAACTAAGATCCTGCATGCTATGTGGCCAAACAAATTAAACATTTTTTAAAAATAAAGAAAAAAGCAGGGGCAGAAGCAGGATGGCAGCCCAGGAGAGCTAAGGAACCATCATCCCTCCTGTCTCTGGCTTTGCTTTTTTGCTATTCTTTCTAGGATATTTCTTCAAGTTCAAAAGATTGGAAGATTTCAACCTTAAAAAAGTTACAGATTTCCAATCCTGTGTTTTTTCATCATTGCCCACTTCTAATACTGTGATCATACTTTCCATATTACTATTAACTAAGGCAAACCATTCAATATCACAGTAATCCAAGTCTATGCCCCAACCAGTAATGCTGAAGAAGCTGAAGTTGAACGGTCTATGAAGACCTACAAGACCTTTTAGAACTAACACCCAAATAAGATGTCCTTTTCATTGTAAGGAACTAGAATGCAAAAGTAGGAAGTCAAGAAACACCTGGAGTAACAGGCAAATTTGGCCTTGGAATACAGAATGAAGCAGGGCAAAAGTTAACAGAGTTCTGCCAAGAGAACGCACTGGTCATAGCAAACACCCTCCTCCAACAACACAAGAGCAGATTCTACACATGGACATCACCAGATGGTCAACACTGAAATCAGATTGGTTATATTCTTTGCAGCCAAAGATGGAGAAGCTCTATACAGTCAGCAAAAACAAGACCGGGAGCTGACTGTGGCTCAGATCATGAACTCCTTATTGCCGAATTCAGACTCAAATTGAAGAAAGTAGGGAAAACCGCTAGACCATTCAGGTATGACCTAAATCAAATCCCTTATGATTATACAGTGGAAGTGAGAAATAGATTTAAGAGTCTAGATCTGATAGATAGAATGCCTGATGAACTATGGACGGAGGTTCGTGACATTGTACAGGAGACAGGGATCAAGACCATCCACATGGAAAAGAAATGCAAAAAAGCAAAATGGCTGTCTGAGGAGGCCTTACAAATAGCTGTGAAAAGAAGAGAAGCAAAAAGCAAAGGAGAAAAGGAAAGATATAAGTATCTGAATGCAGAGTTCCAAAGAATAGCAAGAAGAGATAAGAAAGCCTTCTTCAGCAATCAATGCAAAGAAATAGAGGAAAACAACAGAATGGGAAAGACTAGAGATCTCTTCAAGAAAATTAGAGATACCAAGGGAATATTTCATGCAAAGATGGCCTTGATAAAGGACAGACATGGTATGGACCTAACAGAAGCAGAAGATATTAAGAAGAGGTGGCAAGAATACACAGAAGAACTGTACAAAAAAGATCTTCACGACCCAGATAATCACGATGGTGTGATCACTCATCTAGAGCCAGACATCCCGGAATGTGAAGTCAAGTGGGCCTTAGAAGTCATCACTACGAACAAAGCTAGTGGAGGTGATGGAATTCCAGTTGAGCTATTTCAAATCCTGAAAGATGATGCTGTGAAAGTGCTGCACTCAATATGCCAGCAAATTTGGAAAACTCAGCAGTGGCCACAGGACTGGAAAAGGTCAGTTTTCATTCCAATCCCAAAGAAAGGCAATACCAAAGAATGCTCAAACTACCGCACAATTGCACTCATCTCACATGCTAGTAAAGTTATGCTCAAAATTCTCCAAGCCAGGCTTCAGCAATACGTGAACTTCCAGATGTTCAAGCTGGTTTTAGAAAAGGCAGAGGAACCAGAAACCAAATTGCCAACATCTGCTGGATCATTGAAAAAGCAAGAGAGTTCCAGGAAAACATCTACTTCTGCTTTATTGACTATGCCAAAGCCTTTGACTGTGTGGATCACAATCAACTGTGGAAAATTCTTCAAGAGATGGGAATACGAGACCACCTCACCTGCCTCTTGAGAAACCTACATGCAGGTCAGGAAGCAACAGTTAGAACTGGACATGGAACAGCAGACTGGTTCCAAATAAGAAAAGGAGTACACCAAGGCTGTATATTGTCACCCTGCTTATTTAACTTATATGCAGAGTACTCTTGCCTGGAACATCCCATGGATGGAGGAGCCTGGTAGGCTGCAGTCCATGCTAAGGGTCAGACATGACTGAGCGACTTCCCTTTCACTTTTCACTCTCATGCATTGGAGAAGGAAATGGCAACCCACTCCAGTGTTCTTGCCTGGAGAATCCCAGGGATGGGGGAGCCTGGTAGGCTGCCATCTATGGGGTCGCACAGAGTCAGACACGACTGAAGTGACCTAGCAGCAGAGTACATCATGAGAAATGCTGGACTGGAAGAAACACAAGCTGGAATCAAGATTGCCGGGAGAAATATCAATAACCTCAGATATGCAGATGACACCACTCTCATGGCAGAAAGTGAAGAGGAACTAAAAAGCCTCTTGATGAAGTGAAAGAGGAGAGTGAAAAAGTTGGCTTAAAGCTCAACATTCAGAAAACGAAGATCATGGCATCTGGTCCCATCACTTCATGGGAATAGATGGGGAAACAGTGGAAACAGTGTCAGACTTTATTTTGGGGGGCTCCCAAATCACTGCAGATGGTGATTGTAGCCATGAGATTAAAAGACGCTTACTCCTTGGAAGGAAAGTTATGACCAACCTAGACAGCATATTAAAAAGCACAGACATTACTTTGCCAACAAAAGTCCATCTAGTCAAGGCTATGGTTTTTCCAGTGGTCATGTATGGATGTGAGAGTTGGACTGTGAAGAAAGCTGAGCACCGAGAATTGATGCTTTTGAAGTGTGGTGTTGGAGAAGACTCTTGAGAGTCCCTTGGACTGCAAGGAGATCTAACCAGTCCATCCTAAAGGAGATCAGCCCTGGGTGTTCTTTGGAAGAAATGATGCTAAAGCTGAAACTCCAGTACTTTGGCCACCTCATGCGAAGAGTTGGCTCATTGGAAAAGACTCTGCTGCTGGGAGGGATTGGGGGCAGGAGGAGAAGGGGATGACAGAGGATGAGATGGCTGGATGGCATCACTGACTCGATGGACATGAGTTTGAGTGAACTCCGGGAGTTGGTAATGGACAGGGAGGCCTGGCATGCTGTGATTCATGGGGTCACAAAGAGTCGAACACGACTGAGCAACTGAACTGAACTGAACTGAAATATCTAACATGGTCTCGTGTTCATTCAGTGCCCTTGTATATACCTTCTGGCTTCTGCTTTAGATCCACTTTGTGAGGGAATCTAGGCATACCCATTTTGCAGATGAAAAAACTGAGGCACAGAGAAATAAAATGACTTGTCCAATTCCAGTAAGTCCCATCTCCTGGCTTGAGATCTGCCTCCCTTGTGGGAAGGTCAACTGGCTTTTCTCATCTAAACCATCAAGTTCGCAACTGCAGAGGCCAGGTCCTGTGCTCACTCAGGGGACTCAGTGAGGAACTGGCCCACTCCTTCTCCTGAGGAAGCTCGCAGGCTAATATGCCAGAGACATTAAAGAAATAAACAGAGGCTTGCAACAGATGACAGATTCAACACCTGCATTGGTGTTTTGCCTCCCCAAACCCCATTAAAAAGACAGCAAAGGGACTCTTTGAAAGCCAGAACCAAAGAAAAGGGGAAAGGATGTGGGGAGAAACAGCAACAACCAAATTTAAGAAGCTGAAGAGCATATGGAAGACTTTGCAGGTGAGGAAGCTGAATGCGAAGCTGGTTAAAACCAAGTGGATTTCATCAGTGAGGTCAGAACACAACCTTACATCCTACACAAAAATAAACTCAAAACAGCTGAAAGACTTAACCATAAGACATGACACCATAAAACCCCTGGAATAGAATATAGGCAAAAAGTTCTCTGACATAAATTGTACCAATGGTTTCTGAGATCAGTCTCCCAAGACAATAGAAATAAAAGCAAAAATAAACATATGGGACCTAATCAAACTTAAAGCTTCTGCACAGCAAAGGAAACATACACAAAACAAAAAGACCTGTGGACTAGAATAAAATATTTGCAAATGATGCAATTGACAAGGATTTAATTTCCAAAATATACAAATAGCTTGTACAACTCAATGACAAACAACCCAATCAATAAATGGGCAGAGATCCAAATAGACATTTCTCCAAAGAAGACAAACAGATGGGCCAAACTCACAGCAAGAGATGCTCAGTATCACTGATTATTAGAGAAATTTGCAAATGAAAACTGCAGCGAGGTACTGCCTCACACTGGTGGGAATGGCCATCATTGAAAAAAGCCTATAAATAAAAAATGCTGGAGAGGGTATGGCAAAAAGGGAACCCCCGCCTACATTGTTGGCGGGAATGTAAATTGGTACAGCCACTATGGAAAACAATGTGGAGTTTCCTTTTAAAACTTAAATGTAGGGTTGCCATCTGATCCGGCAACACCACTCCTGTGCATGTATCCGGAGAAAACTAATTTGAAAAGATACACCCACCCCAGCGTTCACAGCAGCACTGTTTACAATAGCCGAGACATGGAAGCTATTCCATTTAAAGGTCCATTGACAAATGAATGGATAAAGAAGATGTGGTACATGGAGGCAATGGAATATTACTCAGGTGTAAAAAAGAATGAGACAATGCCAGTTGCAGTAACATGGATGGGCCTGGAGATTATCATATGAAGTCAGAATGAGAAAGACAAATACCATATGATGTCACTTACACGTGGAATCTAGAATGTGACAGAAGTGAAGCAGAAACAGACTCAGACATAGAAAACAAACTCATAATTACCAGAAAGAGGGATAAATTAGGGGTTTGGGATTAGAAGATATAAAGTACCGTATATAAAACAGATAGACAAGGTCCTACTGTACACCACAGGGAACTAGGCTCAATATTCTGTAATAAACCATGGTAGAAACGAAGATGGAAAAGAAAATGTGTATATCTACATATAACTGAATCACCTTGCTGTACAGAAAAAACTAACACAACACCGGATCAACTACACTTCAATTTTTTAAAAGAACTCTTCGAAATCAAAATTTAGCAGAAGTTTAAACAGAGTAGAAGAGCTTAACTACAAACCAGAAGAAATATTCTAGAAAGTAGAGCAAAAGAACAAAGACGGAAGGAGGAGATGTACTGGTTCACTTTCAACTTGACTAGATCCCAGGGTGCCTAGTATTTGGCTAAACATTATTTCCGTGTCTGTGAGGGTTATTCCAAGGTGAGATTAGCATTTGAATCTGTAGACAGAGGAAAGTAGATTACTCTCCCCAAAGTGAGTGAGTCTCATATAACTCTCTGGGGGCCTGAATAGAACAAAAAGGTGGAAGAAGGACGAATTTTCTCTCTCCTCTTGACTGCTGGAACTGAGAGATCCATCTTCTCCCATTCTTGGATTGGAACTTACAGAACCAACCTCTGAAGATACATCACCAGCTTTCCTGGATGTCCAGCTTGCAGACAATAGCCTGTACAACTTAGCCTTCATAAATTCATGAGTGTAAATAGGTAGATGGATGGATGGATAGATAGACATAGAACCAATAAGATGTATAGGTATAGATTCAAAACCAACGGGGTGTAAAGCTAGAAATAAAAACTAAGATGGTTCCTCCCGGCTCTTTTTCTCTGGAGAACCCTGAAGCTAACGCAGTGGTGGTGGTTCAGCTGCTAAGTTGTGTCTGACTCTTGTGATCCCCATGGACCGCAACCCACCAGGCTCCTCTGTCCATAGATTTTTGGGGCCAGAATACTGAAGTGGATTGCCATGTCCTTCTCCAGAGGATTTTCTCTACCCAGGGATTGAAGCTGCGTCTCCTGTATTGCAGGCAGTCTCCTGCATGGCAGGCAGATTCTTCCCCCACCGAAGGGTACTAATACAGGAGGAAAAGCAAAGAGGTGGGGCAGTCCAAGAGGTATGACATCCAATTAGTAGAACTTCCAGAAACAGACCAGGGAAAATGAAGGGAAGCAATTGATCAACCACTTGGAGAATGTTTTAAAACGAAAGGATCAAAATGTATTAATTATAAAGACCCACCCAGTACCCCTCCGGGCAAAGAATAAAAAGAGACTCATACAAGGGTACGTCATCATGAAACTTGAGATGCTGGGACAAGAGAAAATCCCACAAGCAGAAAAGGATCACATATGAGGCTCCCTTTAGCTTTAGGCTTCTCGACTACACCAGCAGCTAGCAGACGACGCCTGAGAAATGCTGAAGAAGTTACTTCCCAAGCTAAATGTCTTTACCCAGACAAGCGGTCAATCCAACAGGAGGATAAAATGAAGCTATCAGTCCAAAGCAAAGTGAAAAGTCTTGAAACATTTCCAGACCATCCTCATTATTCACGGATTCCTCGTGTGCAAATTCACCTACTCCCTAAAATGTATTTGTAACCTCAAAATCAATACTCGTGGTACACCCGTGATCATTCACAGACCTGCACTCAGTAGCAGAAACTTCGACACCCTTCCTCAGCTTTCATACTGTGTCCTTCCAGCGATCTATGAAGTGCCACATTTCTTACTTTTTTGTGCTTTTCGTTGGTGATTTTGTTGCTGAAAGTGGTTTCAGGCAAAGTGCTGAAAGGTCATCTATTGTTCCCAAGTACAAAAAAACCCGAGGTGCCTTACGGAGAAAAGGCGTCTGTTGAGTAAGCTTCGTTCAGGCATGAGTCACTGTGCTGGTGGCCGAGACCTCGATGTCAGCGAGTCAGCAACATATTAAATAAAGCGTATTGACACAGAAAATACACATAAAGCACCCAGAAAGCAAGGGTAGGTGTGGATCAGTTGACACAAACACCGTGGCAGTCCCCTGGGGGCCTAGTGGTTAGGATTCTAGGCCTTCACTCTGGTGGCCCAGGTTCAATCCTTGGTCGGGGAAGTAAGATCCCGCAAGCCACTACAGCAGCCGAGAGCCGAAAAGAGGACAGAAAGAAAGCGCTGTGCCGACACAGACTCACGGCAGTCTAACCGCGTGTTCCTGCTGGGAGCAGGGGCGCGGTATGGGCTCACTCGGTGCTGCAGCGACTTCACAGAGAGCCATTGTTTCTGTTCAGTAACTCAGTCGTGTCCGACTCTTTGTGACCCCATGGACTGCAGCACGCCAGCCTTCCCTGTCCTTCACCGTCTCCCAGGGCTTGCTCAAACTCATGTGCATCGAGTCGGTGATGCTATCCAGCCATCTCAGCCTCTGTCGTCCCCTTCTCCTCCTGCCTTCAATCTTTCCCAGCATCGGGGTCTTTTTCCAATGAGTCACCTCTTCCCATCAGGTGGCCAAAGTATTGGAGTTTCAGCTTCAGCATCAGTCCTTCCAATGAATATTTAGGATCGATTCCCTTTAGGATTATCTCATAGAATTTAACTCCCTCAAATAATGAGAATGGACTGTATTTTCCTTACACTCTTTCTCAGAACATTACTTGTCAAGATCACCAGAATAAGGGGATAAATCAAGAAAGAAGAAAGGGACTTCCCTGGTGGTCTAGTGGTTAAGACTCTGGACTCCAATGGAGGGGCACAGATTCAATCCCTGTTTGGAGAACTAAGATCCCACTTGCCATGCAGTATGGCCAAATAAATAAATTGTTTAAAAAAGAGAGAGAGAAATATGGGATGCAGGGAACTGGAAGAGGCAAGGGAAATCCGCAGGCTGCTAGGAAAAGAGACCCTAGGACAGCAGCCCAGCCCCAGGTTGGAAGTGGAGAAAGCCCGGTGTATCCAACAGTCCTGTGACGCCAGTTCCAGACTGAGTTAGCAGAATCAGCAGAAGAACCTAAGCAAAGGAGAAAGAAGACAGCTGTCAGCTGGGATGGGGGTACCACTGAGACTCAGGAGAAACCAGACAGCTGTCAGCTGGGATGGGGGTACCACTGAGACTCAGGAGAAACAAGACAGCTATCAGCTGACATGGGGTTACCACTGACTCAAAGGTTGTCACAGATATGGCCTTCTCTTCATCTTGACACTTGTGAGCATGTTCTATTTCGAGCCTGTGTGAAGCAAGCATTTGACGTAAATGAATTCATTTCAAATTTTTATTTCTTATTTTTATACACTGTTTAAAGGTTATATCCCATTTACGGTTATTACAAAGTATTGGCTATATTCCCCGTGTTGTACAAGACATTCCTGCAGCCTATCTTATATCCGATAGCTGGTGCCTCCCACCCTTGTGTTGCCCCTGTCCCCCACACTGGTATCCACTAACGTGTTCTCTGTATCTGTGAGTCTGCTTTTTCGTTATATTCACTAGCTTATTGTATTTTCTTTTAGATTCCATATATAAGTGATATATGGTGGCTTTCTGTGTCTGATTTATTTGACTTGGCATAATATCTCCCAAGTCCATCCATGGTGCTGCAATGGCAGAATCTTGCTCTTTTTCGTGGCTGAGTAATATTTCGTTGTGTGTGAGTTTGTGTGTATACACGTACATGCCACATCTTCTTCATCCATTTATCCATATCAATGGACACTTGGCAGCTGTAGGTGTCGCTGCTGTGAACACCAGGGTGCATGCATCTTTTCAAATTCATGCTTCTGTTTTTTTTTCGTATATATACTCTGGTGGGGAACTGCTGGGTCTCATGGTAGCTCTATTTTTAGTTTTTTGAGAAACCTCTATACTGTTTTCCACCATAGCTGTGCCAATTCATGTTCCCACTGGCAGTGTACAAGGATTCCCTTTCCTCCACATCTTTGCCAATGTTTGATAATTGCCTTATTTAGGTGATAGCCACTGTGACAGGTGTGAGGTGACATCTCACTGTGGTTTTGACTTGGTTTTCCCTGATGATTAGCAATGTTGAGCATCTTTTCATGTGTCTGTTGGCCATCCGCATTTCGTCTTTGGGAAAATGTCTATTCAGTTTTTATGCCCATTTATTTTGGACTGCAAGGGGACCAAACCAGTGAATCCTAAAAGAAATCAACCCTGAATATTCACTGGAAGGACTGGTGCTGAAGCTGAAGCTACAATATTTTGGCCACCTGATTTGAAGAGCCAGCTCATTGGAAAAGACACTGATGCTGGGAAAGATTGAGGGCAGAAGGAGAAGGGGGCCACAGAGGATGAGATAGTTGGATGGCATCACCGACTCAATGGACATGAACTTGGGCAAACTCTGGGAGATAGTGAAGGACAGAGGAAACTGGTATGCTGCAGTCCACGGGGTCGCAGGGTCAGACACGACTTAGCAAATGAATAACACTCATTTAACTCACCCACCAGCAAGTCCCGGTAGGTGGCTATCAACCAAGAGGCTGGGTGACTTGTCTAGGATCACACAGCTAGAAAGTGCCAAAACGAGGGTTGGAACCAGAGCTGGCAGCTCCATCCATGCCCTTAATTACTGAAAACAGAGATGGTGAGCGTTCATCAGGCCTGGGAGAGGTCTGAGGACAGGTGGAGGTGTGCCTGGAGGGGATGAGGCAGGAAACAGCAAAATTCTCCCCTTCCAGAACAAATCAGCCGATAAAGCTGACAACTACAGAAACCAAGATGCAGTTTCAATGGCAGGGAGGTAAAAATCAAAATAATCAGTTAAAGGAGGGGAAATAGCCAACAGCCTCTGGGGAAACTATTTGCCTGTATAAGTCTGATCAAAGTAAAAGCTAAAAATAAAGAAAAGAAATAAACAACATCCCCCTGATCCTAAACTGAGCCTGCCAGCCAGGGCTGCCAGGGTGGGCCCGGTGGAGGGGTTGGGGAGTGGTAGTCTCGTTTCCCCCTGGACCCTGCCTTTGACCTGGCAGGCACCTCCCGCTGGCCCTCAACCATCATCAGGGCCATTCCCCTGAGTGACTTATGGCCCCGGATTGGTGGAAGGCTCCTGCCGAGACCCCATCTGCGTCAACCTCCCAGCTCATTCAGGGGCTGCTGATATTGACATCTCCATGTCAACTGCAAATGAGGGATTCTCCCAGGAATGCTCAGCCTGGCCCCTCATCTGAGAACCTCGATCCTTAAAAGAATCCGGGCTACCAAGGGCTGTCACCACACACGCTAATGACATGCACACAGGCTGACGCACCGACTCTCCAGGGACACGCTCAGCACCTGAGGTCACAGAGACAAAGTGGAATCTGTCAGGGGGCGGGGGAGGTGTGTGTGCCTCAGGCCTGCGGGAAACCTCATCCCATCTCAGCTCAGCCCCAGCTCAGCCCAGATGGGACCCTCTGCCCCTTTCTCCTGATGTCCTCATGCTGACTCAGTTGTGGGGCACAGCTTTACTGAAGATTCCCAGTTGGCAGCCCCCTGATCAATGAGGCTGGGTATTAGACGCCATCCCCGACTTTTCTTCTAAGTGTTAAACTCAACAACCAAAGGTGCTGCTGGCCAGGCAATTCCCTCGCTCTGGGGAGTTTCATATCCTAAAGGAGCACTTTTGCTCCCGCAGGGCTGTGACAACTGTATTTCATCTGGTCTGTCCCTTAGCCCCCTGTCACTCAAGGGGACACTCGGCTAATGGAATTAAGGCTTCTAGCCTCTTTAACCAGGTTTTCGTGAGGGCCACGTGAATCACACAGGCTGGTGTATTTTGGGAAATAGAAGGGTGCGAAATCCAAAGGATATTTTGAGAAACGTAAGCAATCAGTCCTCTCAGATGTTAAAATAGATGATTAGCCCCTGGATTAAATAGCAGGACAGGCACGGATGAAACAGAATGGAGACAAAGAAACCTTCTCATGTAAACGAATTTAAGATATGAGAGAGTTGTCTCGAGCAGACAAAGAACAATGGAAGAAGTGGAACATTAAAAAAAATCAGTTTAGGGGACTTCCCTGGTGGTCCAGTGGCCAAGACCCCACACCCCCAACACAGGGGGCCCAGGTTCTCTCCCTGTTTGGGAAACTAGATCCTGCGTGCCACTAAGACCTGGTGTGTGTGTGTGTTCAGTCATCTCCAACTATTTGCAACACCATGAACTGTAGAAAGCCAGACTCCTCTATCCTTCACTATCTCAAATTCATGTCCATTGAGTCAGTGATGCTATCTAATCATGTCTTCCTCTGCCACCCGCTTCTGATTGCCTTCAGTCCTTCCCAGCATCAGGGTCTTTTCCGATGAATCAGCTCTTCCCATCAGGTGGCCAAAGGATTGGAGCTTCAGCTTCAGCATCAGCCCTTGCAATGAATATTCAGGGTTGATTTCCTTTAGGATTGACTGGTTTGATCTCCTTGCAGTCCAAGGGACTCTCAAGAGTACAACCAAATAAAGAAATAAATTTTTTAAAAAAATCAGTTAAAATACATTTTCCCCATCTTTCACAGATCATCACAACAAAAATGGTTTATAAAGCAAAGCAGATCTTAGGAAGACTGGCCAAAAATATAAGTGAATATTGACCAGATCTCTGAAGGAATAAGATGTTTTCAAGCTCTTAAAATTGTTGAGGATATTTTTTTTAAGCAGAGGAGAAAGGATTGGGCTGTATCACGACAAAAAAATCTTCTGTACCACAGAAAAAATTAACAGGGAGAAAAATGAACTAACAAAAGGTTAATAACAATAATCGGGGGGGGGTGCTATATTCATTGGTAAGAAAGGTCTTAAACCAACAAGGGTTTTATTTATTTATTTATTTTGGAACTTGACAAAATGATACCAAATTTCATCTGGAAAAATAAACATGTGAGACCAGCCAGGGAAATTCTAAGGAAAAACAAAACTAATGAGAGGGAACTGGCTTTACCAGATGTTAAAACATATTATGAAAGTACAATAACTTTTAAAGTTTAGTACTGGAAAGGAACTAGACACTCAATCCAGCCCAGAGTACAGAAATCCATGGAAATATGTGTGGGAATTTGGCACGTGGGAAAAAAGGAGGCATTTCATATCAGAGGGAAGAGACCTATTAGTCAAAGCAGGACGTTGAGATACCTGGGTAGTCAGCCATCTGGAAAGAATAAAATCGAATCCCTACCTCACCCCTTACACCAAAATAAATTCCAGATGGATCCAAGATTTCAACAAAAAAATATTGAGCCATAAAAATTCTAAAGGGAAACATAAGTGAAGTTATTTATAATCTTGGAAAGGAAAGCTCTTTCTAAGCCGGATACCCAGAAGCCATAATGAAATTCATTTGAGGAAATAAACGAAGGAGAAACCCAAAGATTATTTTCAAAGAGATGAGAAATAAGCCCTCTCTGATATTAGAATCCATGATTAATAGAGAGCAGAGAAACTCTCTTTCCTTCGCAAAATAACTCAAACTATAATAACAGTGTCTTCTCCAACTAATGAACAATGAGAGGAAGGCTGAATAAATATGAGCCCATGTGAGGAAAAGTACAAGTTTTAATCCATTTTGTATATACTGAAGAATAAATGATTTATAAAGCAAATTAAATTCTAGAAAGACTGGCCAAAAATATAAGTGATATTGGCCAAGTCTCCGGAGGGATAAGAAACTTCCAGGCTTTAAACTGATTGAAAAAATCAAAAAAGGAAAGGAGAACTAATTCAACTATTTTTAAAAATATATCTTCTGTACCCCCAAAAATCAAAGTTTAAAAAATACGATTTACATAAAATTTTTAAATGTCTAGGTGGAAAAAACAGTATAAGCAAAGTCATGACAAAAGCCAAACAGTGTCTGATATTTCTTAGGACTGATTGCTTTAATTCGGGAAACTCTCATACGAGTGAGAAAAAGACTTAAAACCTAACAGAAAAACAGGCAAAAGCTGTATATGGAAAGGAAATTCATACAAAAAGAATTTAAAATGAATGACATTATGAAAACTGTTCAACCTCACTCATAATTAAGAAATGTAAGTAAAAGCTGAAACTCCAACGCTTTGGCCACCTGATGAGAAGAGGTGACTCTTTTGAAAAGACCCTGATGCTGGGAAAGATTGAAGGCAGGAGAAGGGGACGACAGAGGATGAGATGGCTGGATGGCATCACCAACTCAATGTATATGAGTTTGAGTAAACTCTGGGAGTTGGTGGTGGACAGGGAGGCCTAGCGTGCTGCAGTCCATGGGGTTGCAAAGAGTCAGACACAACTGAGCAACTGACCTGAACTGACTGAAGTAAAAGCAATAAAATACTTTTTTTTTAACCTATCAAATTGGCCAAAATTTCAAAGCTTGAAAATAAAGCCTAGAGGTTAAAGCGTCTGCCTGCCATGTAGGAAACCTGGGTTCGATCCCTGGGTCAGGAAGATCCCCTGGAGAAGGAAATGGCAACTCCAGTATTCTTGCCTGGAGAATCCCATGGACGGAGGAGCCTGGTGGGCTACAGTCCACGGGGTCGCAAAGAGTTGGACACGACTGAGCGACTTCACTTTCACTTTATAGAGAAGAGTCAGTCTCACACACTGATATCAGGAGTATAAAATGGTTTCCTCCATTCTTTTGTATGGCTGTATAATACTCGACATGTGGACGTAGAAAAGATTATTTAACCAGTCACCATTTATAGATGTTTAGAGTTGCTGGTTCTTTTTCTTCCAGTTCTAGACATAAAAAGCAGTTCCCTAGTGGAGCTTCTCTAGTGGTCCACCGGTTAAGAATCTGCCTTGCAGTGCAGGGGACTCAAGTTCAGTCCTTGGTCAGGGAACTAAGATCCCACTAAGACTGCAACCCAGCCCATGCATCACAACTACGGAGCCTGCACTCGCGAGCCTGCGCACCGCGACCAGAGAGAAGCCCACATGATACAAAGATCCAGGGGCTGCAACTGACGCGGCCAAAATAATACACACATCTTTGTAAAGGTTTTTAAAAAGTAGTATTGTGGTGAACATCCTTGTACACACATCTTTGCACACATATGAGGATATATTTGTAGGAATAATTCTAGACAATGGAAAGTGAAAGTCGCTCAACTGTGTCCGACTCTTTGCAACCCCATGGACTGTAGCCTGCACCAGGCTTCTCCGTCCAAGGGATTTTCCAGGCAAGAGTACTGGAGTGAGTTGCCATTTCCTTGTCCAGGGGATCTTCCCAACCCAGGGATCGAACCGGGACTTTTGTATTAAAAGTTTTGACAGATATAACCAAACTGCCTTCCCATGAAGTTACAGCAGTTTGCACTCCGATCAATTTGTGTGTCCCTGTGCCTTTTCCAGTAGCAAAATGATAATACTAATATTGTTTTAAGTGTGTGCTTAAAAAAAAGAAAAAAGACAAGGGATAGGGCAGAGATGAGCAGGAATTTCAAATTGTGGTACAAAAGTTTAAAACATTTTTTAGTTCTGTCTTTGCCATTTACCTGCCATATCGCCTCCCCACTCTGAGCCTCAGCTTTCCTATCTGTAAAATAAAAGGAATAAAATGAACTGATGCTTCTAAAACCTACTCACCAAATAACTAAGTGAATGGGTCCTAACCTGTGAGCATCTGGACGGCAGAAGCAGGTAAGAGGCCACACCTGCCGGCTCTTCCCTCCCACACACCAGAGACAAAACCACATCACAGGCGCCAGGACAGCCCAGGACTGGGCCTCACTCCTTGACGCCAGGACAGCCCCACTGGGCAGACAGGACAGGGTCTCATTCCTCGACGGGTGGCCAAGGAAGGTCGGGAAGCCAATTCCTACTCTGTTGGAGCAGTCATTGTTTTTTTTTGTCAGGATGCAAACTGGACCTCAAGACTGCCTTTCCTAGTGTTTTAAGTGTGGGCCATGCAAAAGTATCCTGGTCACAGCCCTTGCTCAAGAAGCATCCGTGGCTCCCCATTATCTGCAGGAATAAAGTGGAACCCCTTAACTGTGTCTGGCCTTGAGGCTCTGGATTCTGGCCCCACCTCCCCGTGTGGTTTGGCCAAACACACAGTCTCCACTTCCCAAACTGAACTTTGAACATGCACCTTATCTGGGGACTTTCCCACCTCCTGTGGCTTGCTCCCCTGCAAAGATCTTCTCCTGGTCATCTCTAATGACTTCCTTTGCACAGTTATCTTGCTCATAATCTACACTGTGTAATCTGAGAGCAGAGGGTCAATAGAGAAATTTGACAAGCCTTCATCACAGCTTCTTGGCTAGATGATTTTAGAGGAAAAAATGTATGCATGTTCAAAACAGTGCATAGTAAAATTAAGATCAAGCCTGGGTATGTTTAAATACACAGAGAAAAAGCCCAGGAGGAAAAGCATACCACAGCGCTCTCGCATCCAGTACCTTCATCAGGATAACAGGGATAAAGCAACCTGCATGTGCACCAACAGAGAAGGGGGTAAAGATGTGGCACATATATACAGAGGAATATTACTCAGCCAGAAAAAGGAATGAAACTGTGCTGCTTGCAAAGATGTAGACAGATCTAGAGTCTGTCATACAGAGTGAAGTAAGTCAGAAAGAGAAAAACGAATGTTGTATATTAACACATATATGTAGAATCTAGAAAAAAATGGTACAGATGAACCTATTTGCAAAACAGAAATAGAGACACAGACATAGAGAACAGCTGTATGGACACCAAGAGGGAACGGGGCAATAGAAGGAACTGGGAGACTGGGATTGGCAGACACACGCTACTGCGTATGAAACAGGACTAATGAGAACCTACTGTGCAGCACAGAGAACTCCATGCAGTGAACTGTGGTGACCTGAACGGGAAGGAAATTTCAAAAGAGAGGTGTCATATGTACATGTGTAACTGATTCACTTTGCTGTACCGCAGAAACAAACATTTTAAAGCAACTATTCTTTGGAAGGAATGATGCTGAAGCTGAAACTCCAGTACTTTGGCCACCTCATGCGAAGAGTTGACTCATTGGAAAAGACTCTGATGCTAGGAGGGATTGGGGGCAGGAGGAGGAGGGGCCAACAGAGGATGAGATGGCTGGATGGCATCACCGACTCGATGGACGTGAGTCTGAGTGAACTCCGGGAGTTGGTGATGGACAGGGAGGCCTGGTGTGCTGCGATTCATGGGGTCGCAAAGAGTCGGACACGACCGAGCAACTGAACTGAACTGAACTGAACTGATACTCAATAAAATTATTTTTAAAAAGGATAACACAGATGACAAAGATGATAATGACAGCTCACACAGACTGAGTGCTCACTCCCAGCTAAGCAGCACCCTAAACTTTTACAGGTGCTTCTTTATTTATTCTGATATCTTTTTAAGGTCCCCACAATTGACATGTATGACTTCTATAGTCAGAAAAACAACTGCTGGTTTTTAGTTCATTAGAGTTAAGTCATCTGGACAAGGGAGATGGCAACCCACTCCAGTATTCTTCCCTGGAGAATCCCAAACACAGAGGAGACTGGTGGTCACAGGAGTCCGTGGGGTGGCAAAGAGTCAGACACGACTGAATGACTAACACACGAACACACAGTGTTAAGTCACAATAGATAAAGAATTCTTTTCATACAATTAGAGGGAGGTTCTGGACTGGGATGGAGGAGGTCAGATCCCACACCATCACCTTCCCCATGATCCCCTCCTGTCCTACCCACTCCCCCCAACCCCTGGGTCTCCCTGGAAACTGGGCCCTCTGAATGTCCACAGCCAGAGGCATCAAGCTAGAACCCACACGCCAGGAGTCCCCTACCCTGGCCTGTTCAAGTTTCCATGGCTACCTAGTAGCAGGTGATGGTTAAGCATCTAGACCCTGGAAATCAGACCAGCCTGACCCGGCTCTATGCCCCTGTGTGAACTTGGCCAAGTGGGCTCCTTCCACTGTGTCTGGGTCCCCATCGTAAAGCGGTGCCCATAGCCGGACCACGTCCTTTGTAGACCAGGGCAAGAATGAAATGGGACGGGAGTGGGGGGCGGGGGGGACCCCAAGGTCTGGCACACAGTAGGTGCTCACTAGGTAGGCGCTAGGGTCCTACGAAATTTACAATTTGTCACTAACTTGGGGGGACGTGTAAGGGCAGCAGACAGGCAGTCCCCTCAAATAAGGACTTATTTAGAAGTCCTCTGGACAGAAGCCCAGAAAACCAGCATCTTGAAAGGATAAATAGCCTCCACGAGCTGGACAAAGTCTGGGACCGCTGGGGAGGGGGGAGGGGACTCGGCGCAGAGAAGGGTTTAAGCCTCGGACAATGGGCGCCGTCTGAGCTAACCAGCGCCGCTGCTTTGAGCCGTGAGAAGAGCTATTTTCTTGTTTAAAGCCTTAAAGAGCTATTAGGTTGGGCAAATCACTGGTAAAACAGCTGGAAACTTAAGTAGCAATTTAAACAGCCCATTGCCCTTCCAGCCCGGGGAGGAATGCGAGCCGCCGGCCGGCCAGTCTCCGGCCCACATTGTCTGGACTCAGAGGGTTGAGCCGGGACCTCTCCGCGAGCCCTGAATGCAGCCCGGGAGCTTTATTTAGCAAATCCACAATTTCTCCCCTACTCCCCCACCCCCTTCTTCTTTTTTTTTTTAAGTGAGCAGACCGAACTCTAATTTTCCCTCTTTTCTCTCCCAAGCCCCCTTGAATCGGCCCATTCTTTCATTATGTGGAACTAACGAAGGCCTCGCACAGTCTCTGCCCAGGAACGGGCCCGTAAATAAAACATGTTTCATTGATCAACTTCAAAAAGTCTTCGGCGGGGTTGGGGGCGGGGCGGGGCGGGTTGGGGGCGGGGGAGGGGCTGGAGGGGAGGGGGAGGGGAGGGCGCGCGGAGGCCGAGGGACCGCGCGGGAGGAGGGGCACGCATAGAGCGCTTCTGTCCCCCAAGATCGTGTGTTTGTTTTTTTGTGGCCGGCGATTCTGCAGGCGCCGGCCCGCCCCAAGCCCCACCATCCACCCGCAGTGGACTTGGAAAGGATGGCTGAGTCGCTTTATATGTTTTATTTTACTTTTTCTTAATCTCCCAACAAATAAAAAACTGGGGCCAACCCAGCAGAACTCTGGCTGTGGAGCAGCAGTCCCCAGGGAAATGTGGCCACTGGCTTCAAGGTTCACCTATAGCAGCCATTCCAGGAACATCCCAGGGCCCTAGGGGGAGCCTGGCACAGGGTCATACTGCCCACCCGGGTGGGAGCAGGCAGTCTGAAAGAGAAGCTTCAGCAACCTGAGGGCAACTGAAGCCTTGCCCTTCATCAGATATTTAGTGAGCACCTACTGTGTGCCAGGCACCTCTCCTGCTTGATTTTATTTTTGTGGGATTTTTTTTTTTTAATTGCAAAAATAGTGACTGCCCATTACAAAACAATTCCATGACACACGGGGACACAGTAGAGTGAACGATCCCAGTGGCGACTCCTTAATCCCTCTCGCTGGAGGAAACCGCTGTTCACACTTGGATGTCCCTTTTTGAGACTTTGTACAAATACACAAGCACAAACAGAGAGGGATTTTTAGTTTCTGTGCTTTTTGCAAGCACAGCATGGCAGCTCTTGTTTGAAAACCTGCTTTTGCCACAATGCAGCAGGAACATCTTTTCCGAGATGCTATTTCATGGCTGCATATTAATATTCTTTTGTGTCTGTGCCACCATTTCCTCCAGCCTTCCCCTACTGAAAGATATCTGAGTTGTTTTCAGGAGTTTCTTGTTGCTAATGATTGGGTCCTGAACATCCTGGAGCAGCTACCTCTGTCCATGAGCAAAGGATAGAGATTCTTGGATGGGCAATGGTTGATCAAAGGTGATTTTGCATTTTATTTTGGTTTTCCTTTTCTATACAATACATGGAGTAAGGTGCATAACATTCAGCTCAATACATTTGATATACAGGTATATATCTCTGTCATCCCACCCAGACCAACATATAGAACATTTCCAGCACCCCTAGAATGTTCCTGTGTGTGCCCTCCTCACTCAGACCCCCACCCTAGAGGTAAGGAAGGACCATTCAAAGTTTTGACAGAGAAGTGCCAGTTTACCTCCCACGACAGTGTCCAAGACCGTCCATCTCCCTACAGCTTCTCCAGCACTGAGTGTTACTAATATTTGTCTTTTTTGCAAGTCTCATTGACCTAGTTGGCCCCTTTGATAGGGGTGAAGTTAGCGTTTTTTTGTTTTCGTTTTTGTTTTTCCTTTCTGGAAATACTCTGTCCTTTAGGAAGTCCTCCTCTGTAAACTGCCTATTTACATCCTTTGCCCGTTGACTCCAGTCCATTACGAATTCATTCCTATGACCGCAAGGAGTTTGGGATTGATCCGAGCCCCTTCTCTCCCCACCAGTAAGGCATCCCCTTCTTTCCAATAGATTTTGTGTGGTTTAAGGTATCCAGAGCCACCTTCTGTCGCAACCAATGAACTCTAAGCCAAGCTCCTCTTTCTGCCAAGCTGGCCCTCCCTGAACTTTTCTTTACACGTATTTCTTGACACTTACTCTATCCTGTCTAAAACTTATTTCAGTTTTTATTGAGTGTCAGCTGTATGCCAACAACCGTGTCAAGAGCTTCACATGCATCATCTCATTTCTCCCTTACTGAGCACTTTATTTCTGTATGTTTGCCTGCTCTGGGTCTTTGTTGCTGTGCGCAGGCTCTCTCTAGCTGCGGTCCATGGGCTTTTCATCGTGGTGGCTTCTCTCGCTGTGGAGCACAGGCTCCAGGGCTGGAGGGCTTCAGTAGTTCCGGCTTAGTTGCTCCAGGGCATGTGGAACCTTCCCAGACCAGGGATTGAACCTGTGTTCCCTACACTGTCAGGCGAATTCTCGACCACTGGGCCACCAGAAGCCCTCACTGAGCACTTATGATGAGAGCTGCTTATACTTATCTTACATGTGGGGAAGCTGACACGGAACGTCCTTGAGGACACGCAGCTGCTTACCTAGTTCTCTCCATTCCGGTCTAGAACCAATTCGTGTGGTCGTTTGCAGGAGACTTGCAGCAAAGCAAGGAGGAGCAAGGGTGGATTTAAGAGGCAGGGCCCTCTGGGGGGAGTTTTGGCTGCTTCCTGCAGAAACCATGAGCCAGGGTCTCCCTCTTTAGCCTGAGTTCTTCCTAAACAGGGTCCCTGTCTCTTCCTGTCTTCTTAGTGTCCGGCACAGGAAGTCATTGCTTAGTAAATTTCTCTCTTTTTTTTTTTGATTGATCCTGGACCGCAACAGCGAGAACGCTGAATTCTAACCATTGGCTGCTACTGCTGCTAAGTCGCTTCAGTCGTGTCCGACTCTGTGCAACCCCATAGACAGCAGCCCACCAGGCTCCCCCATCCTTGGGATTCTCCAGGCAAGAACACTAGAGTGGGTTGCCATTGCCAAGGAATTCCCAGTAAATGTCTTCCTAATGGAAATAACTCTGCTGTCTCTTTTGGACAATAGCACAACAACTAAATAACTTCCCTCCTTTCTCTAAGAATTTAGGTGGAGCCGATGCCCTTTACGGGCTTCCCTGGTGGCTCACCCGTAAAGAACCTGCCTGCAATGCAGGGGGCGTGAATGCGACCCCTGGCTTGGGAAGATCCCCTGGAGAAGGAAATGGCAACCCGCTCCAGTATTCTTGCCTGGGAAATCCCATGGACAGAGGAGCCTGGCAGGCTACCATCCATGGGGGTCACTAACAACTCAGACACGACTTAGTGACTGAACAACAGTGCAGTCTACAGTGGGGGTAGTTTCTTTTCTTGGACTCAGGCTCTCCGCCTGCAAAACAGGCCATGAGACACGTGATCTCAACCTTTGTCTATGAGGATCAAACTGGATGATGGGTGTGAAGGAGTCTGGTAAAGTCTTGCGCAAATGCCCATTGTCAATATCAGCCTAGCCTGGCTAGTTATCAAAGCACATTGCTGACCCTGGGGCAGGGTGGGAGAACCCAAGCTCCCTGGTCAAGCTCGCTGGAACAGTCTCCTTCCCGCCCCCCATAGTCCTGGGAGATAAGGATGTCAGGCAGGAAAACCACAATGGCTCATTGTGAATGGGAGCCGTGACCGGCTGCAGCCAGCCGTGGGCGGCTCTCGGGAGACCTTTATTGTGGTCACACAAGCTCTTCCTCTGTGTTGAGGACAGTCTTGGAGTTGAACTAGGCTAGGCCCTAGGACCAGAGAAGGGCCAGCATCTTCCTTTCAAATGGCAATCTGGGACTAGACCCTGGAAGATGCGAAAGCCATGGGTCCCTGGGACATGCGCCCTTGACTTTCTGGATCCTGAGAGACCCGCTCTGGGATGTCGCTGACCAGCACCGTCGCCTCCTGATTGCCTATGATTGCTGCCAACAATTAGCCCGAGAGAAAATGTTTGAGGGGTTTCCAGGCAGACGTCTCCACTGCTACGCCTGTTTTCAGTGCCTGCCCTGCCAGACCACTTGCTGGACGTTGGAGGGAAGGAAGAAAGCCGGTCACCCCCTCATTCATTCATGGTTTCCCTGCTTGCTACCTAGTATTAAGGGTCTCATCCTGTCTGCAGCCATGAAGCCCTTGTCTGGCTTCCCAATGGCTCTGTCTCCTTGGCGGGCTGACTTGGCTTGGGTGTTTAGAGATGCTTGCACCTCAAGCAGGTGGCGTCCGTGGGCAGTGTCACTGGGAAGAGTACCAGCTGGTGACCCTAATGGGCAGAGGAGGTTGAGATGGTGGAGGGGGCTCCATGGCCTTCTCTACTCTCTTTGTCTCTTCTCTGTCCCTTCCCATTTCTTTCCTCCACTCTCTGACGGATCCATTCTCTGAGGCCAGCTGTCCACACCGCAATAGAACCACAGCCACGGGGAGCTCCGACACCCATCCTCACCGCTCTGTGCCCATGTAGGGAAGTAGACACACTTCAATGGCCCCGCTCAGAGGACCCCCGGGCAGACATCCGATGGGCTTCACTTAGTCACATGTTCTTGTTCAGTCGCTCAGGCGTGTCTGACCCTTTGCGACCGCATGGACTGTAACACGCCAGGCTTCTCTGTCCTTCACTGTCTCCCACAGATTGCTCAAACTCATGTCCATTGAGTCAGTGATGCTATCTAACCATCTCATCCTGTCACCCCCTTCTCCCTGGATGAACTTTATGGCCAGGGGCATAAAATACAATGAATGGCCCAACCAGAGCCACCTGTTCACTACTGAAGTCTTGGCTTAAGGTCTGCAAGGGATGCTAGGTGACCAGGAAGTCTAACTCATCAGCCCACCCCAACATCTTAACCTCAGTGAAGGAAAAATCTCCTAGCCAACTGGTTTCAAAGCAGAACCAGTGCCCATGGAGAAGGCTTTTGCAAGGCCAAGGGCCCTGGGTCACACATTCTGGCCGTCCTGCCGGCAGGCCCAGCGTGCCCTCAGGGCACAGAGGATGGAGGGGGCCAGGAGAAGGTGGGCGGCTGGATTCACTCCACAAAGTCGCAGGCAGGACAGAGCTCCTGAGCCTTGAGTCTAAGCCCGTCAGACACAGGAATGGGGAAGTTTGTTGGGACAGAAGGGAGCAGAAAAAGCTGTGGCTCAAGGCCTGAGACAGTGCAGGGTGGAGGGGAGGGGAGGACTTTCCCAGGCAGAGGACAGGCCCACCCCCCCACAGCGTTTTTTGGTTTTTTGGCTAGGCCAGGTCTTAGCTGTCACACAAAGGCTCTCTAGTTGTGGCACATGGGATCTAGTTCCCTGACCAGGGATTGAACCCAGGCCCCCTACTTTGGGAACATGGAGTCTTAGCCATCGGACCACCAGGGAAATCCCTCTCCCACAGCCTTGAATGGATGGTGTCCTGTAGGCAGCAAGGACTGGAGAGGTCAGGTCTGCCTTTGAGCACTGACTCCGCTACTCTGATGGGTGTGGGTGTGAGCATCTGTGGAGTCATGGGGGCGGAAGCTGGTGTCCTTTCATCAAAGCCAGCAGCCCCGGGGGATGGAGAGGAGAAGTGATGTGCCATTCATTGACAGGGCTTGGTGGGTGAGGAGAGAGGAGGGGAGCAGGCCTAGCCAGGAGCAGGTGAGGGCCCAGTTGGCAACTTTGAGGAGCCTAAGGGGGCTTCGGTGGGCCCGTCCATGGGGCAGCGGATCTGGGTTTCGGGCGGAAGTTTCCCCGCTCTGTGACGCTGGGGTGTCTCCAGGTTTCATTTGCAGCTTCCCCTGCATCTATGGCCTTGCAGCTTGAGTCACTTCCCTGGAGGGAATGGTGTGTGTGTGTCATATCACCTCCCCATCACTTCCTACTTCTACACAACCCCTCCCAGGATCCTAGAGTGACTTGTTGCCATCCTAGATAAGAAAATAAACTGGGAAGGGGGAACTGTTAGATAGATGGGAGAGCATGAAACGGGTTAGTACCTAAAATCAGCCACATGAATTGTGAACTGTTACAATTTGTCTGCTGTGTAAAAACCTCTTTTCTCAACATGGAAACCAAAAAGTACCACTTTGTGTGTTACAGCCAGGAGCGCCCTGAGGCCTTCCGAGTGAGTTTTATTACCAGGTCTTCCCAGGTGGAGCTAGTGGGAAAGAATCTGCCTGCCAACGCAGGAGACATAAGAGACACAGGTTCGATCCCTGGGTAGGGAAGATCCCCCGGAGAAGGAAATGGCAGCCCACTCCAGTATTCCTGCCTGGAGAAAACCATGGAAGAGGAGCCTGGCGGGCTACAGTCCATGGGGTCACAAAGTCGGACACGACTGAAACGGCTTGGCATGCAGGCAATGACTTGGAACCTGTCTTCGGGAGCTGCACAGAGCTGAATTCGGATCCCACGTCTGCCATTAGCTGGCTCTGTGGTCCCCAAGTAAGTGGCCTGGGTCTTTGTTTTTTCAGGTGTAAGGTGGGGATGGTGGCAGTTTCTACCTCTCAGGATAAGTGATGTAACACACAAGAGATCTGAGCACAATGTTAGGAACACAGGGACACTGCTTACATTGTACCTGTTGCTATAATTGGACAGAGAGAGCCAGGAGGTCAGAATACCCTGCGTGCTGAATCTGAGGCCAGTGATCTCAGAGGAGTCTGGAATGTGAGCTGGAGACGTCCCCGGCTTCTGGGGATTGAGACCCTCATTTGACAAATAAGAGCTCGAGCCAAGGAGCCTGGTCCATGGGGCCCCTTGTCAGCTGTTGCTCAGTCGTGTCCGACTCTTTTGTGACCCCATGGACTGTAGCCTACCAGGCTCCTCTGTCCATGGGATTTTCAGGCACGAATATTGGATTGGGTTGCCATTTGCTTCTCCAGGGGGATCTTCCCAACCCAAGGATCAAACCTCCATCTCCTGTATTGCAGGCGGGTTCTTTACCACTGAGCCACCAGTTGTGTGAGAGAGAAACCACCATAGTCACCTACCGATTACAGAAAGGATGAGCCTTCAAGGTCTAAAGAAGTATGCAAAGACGAAGCAGTATGACTATGAACGTTCATTTTTAATAAGACAGGATGATGAAAGCCTCTAAAGTTATCAAGATCAAGGCTTTCACATCCCTGTAGTGACATTTTATGCTTAAACTTCATTTTTATGCTTAAACTTCATTTTCTCAAAGAACTTTCTGTGGTTAAAGAACAACTGTTAGGAATCAAGAGACTTTTCTAGGAGGAAGTAAAAACAAAAGCAAGGTGTTCTTACATGGAGGGCTGGAGTCAGCAGGCTGGAGTCCGGGTGGCCCAGGCTGAGTGTCTGTCTGGCAGGAAGAGAAGTGCTCAGGTCGGCCTCTCCGCAAGCCTCTGTCACCAGGGGGCGCCAAAGGGCCCCTGAGGACAGCGGTCCTGCTGGCCAGCCCAGCTTCCCTGTGGGCACAGAGGATGGAGGTGACCAGGAGTGTGTGGGCAGCTGGATTCACTCCCCAGGGCCCTGTCAGACAGCCAATATAAGCTTTATCCACTCCCTGGGGTGATGCAAATCCTCAGTTAAATGATGTCTGCCTTGTTTCTTGGTCCATTCATTCATTTATCCAACAATCATTCCTTAGGTCCCAGCTGGGAGCTGTGACTCCAGACACAGATCAGCTGTGAGCCCCACTTTCAGGGAACCCCAGGCTGGAGGCAACAAATATGAAACCCAGGGTGACCTGGACTCTGATGGGAAAGCAGTAGTGCCTATTGGATCCCAGAGGAGGACCTACCCCCTGCTTGGGGGTGGGGGTGGGGCAGAAGAAGAGCCTTGTGAAGATCAAGGGTGATCCTGGCAGAGGGGGGCACACAGGCAAAGACTGAGAGCTGTGAAAGCAGGATGCCTGTGGGGCCCTCTTTGCATTGGTTTGTCAAGGAGAGGACCACTGGGTAGGGCAAAGGGTGCGTTGTGAGCCCCACTGAGTGTTCAGCGTAGCTTGGTAGGCAACAGGGAGCTGTGGAGTGTTCCTTTCCAACGTGACTGTCTCATCCATGTCCAGGCCTCACTTGCCCAGCTGTTTCCAGATGCTGTAAGATACCCCTTGTTGGAGTCCAGACAAACGGGTCTCACCCCACCAGCGGCCCAGGCACCACAGTCTCTGTGAGCAGCTGGCTTCTGTGTCACCAACACCCTCGTGCAGCGCTTTAGTTTGTGAGATGCTTTGAGAACACTCACTCCTAGGTCCCCACCTCCTCCCGCTGACCTTGCACGTGGTCTTGTCCATTGCAGAAATCGCCTCCTCATGCTTGGTGCCCACTTCTAGGGTCCTGTGCCCTGGGAGGCCTCCCTGACCACCCCTGTGCCAGGACCAACCACCTCTTTCTCTGCCATGTCCTTGAGCGCATTTGTGGGGGACTTAGGAGTGTGTCTCCTCTCCAGCCCTCTCTGCTTCCTGACTCCTCTGCACAGACCATGATCTCTTGGAAGGAATGACTTTTTCTCTGCATACTTTGGCGGAGCTGGCTGGGGACTGGACTTGATGTCACTGAGTGAGAGCTGCCTCTGGGTTCTGGACCACAGTCTAACAGGCCATCATCCTACTTTCATTGCCTCCTTGATTTGGGACAGAACCCAAAATAAGAACCCCCTGCTACCATCAAGCTTGGGGGGCACCGGGCTAGGGATGAGGGGCTGCTGTTGAAGAAATGCATTAAAGAGCATTGTTTCTAGTCGGTTCAAGCCCCTGAAAGGACCTACCCTCCCACCCCAGCCCACCTTTGTTGCTGTTATCTAATGCACAAGACAGTATGTGTCATGCAGAAACCTATGCTCTGAGGGTGTTTCTCCCCCAGAAACCCAAAGCCACACGAGGGCAAAATAAAGCCTGATAACAGGGTCTGCCAAATTAAACCACCAGCTAGCACAACCACACACGATATGTCCAGTGTGATGGGGGAGAAGGCTAACCTTCTCTGGTCCCCCCGTGTGGGGACCCCTTGCCTCAGCCCCCAAGTTAGTGCCACAGGCTGTCCGTGATACGAGGTCAGACAGGGAGCAAAGGTGGCTGGACACCGATTTAACTTCCAGGGCTGTGGAGACTGCCTCCAGAAGGTTGTGGGAGTGTGTGCGCAGTCACCCATTTGTGTGTGAGAGGTTGCGTGTTTAAAGTGTGGGATTGTGTGCAAGGGTGTTGGTGAGGATGTATATGAGTGTGAGAGCCTGTATGCCTGAGAGGGAGTGTTGGAGGGTGTACCTGCGTGTGTGGGTGTGTTGGGGGCAGGGAAGGGAGCCAGTGTGGAGAGGAAACTTGGGTGTGTACTGGCACAAGCAGAGTGGGCAAAAAGAGGGAAGTCTTGTCTTTCAGTCAGACCTGGAGAGCAGGAGAGGAAAAAAGAAGCTCTTATTGGTGGTTGTCAAGGAGATGGGCCTTGGGGTTTGCTGAACTTTCTTGCCTTCAGGCGTCCTGCCTGGGGCTGAGAAGGGCCATTTATTTCCAACTTCGTCCGCTGGGTGGGGGGTCTTGGATCCAGGTCTCAAAGGAGTCAGGTGTAGACCCCAGGCCCCACCAGAGCAACTCTTGGGTGGAATGACCTGACTGCTTGGTCTTCCCACCCCTAGCCCACCATCATGCGGGACCTCGCATTCTGGAGGTGGGGGGCTCATCAAACTTTGCTGTATAAGAAGTCAGCCTCGAGACAAGCTGCGGCAGCCAAGACTGACCGCTGGGCAGACACAGAATCTTTGCCGCGCCCCCTTGCAGACATGGATCCCGCGGTTGTCCTAGGACAAGCGCATTTATAGGCCATTGTCCTTTGGGGAGGGAAAAAGTTGATTTGTTTTGAACGTAAATGTGAAAACGATCTTCAGAAGGTTTTCTTGGCTGTCTTCTTCGCGGCTGCCTTGCCAGCGCTGGGCACATAGTGAAAGCGAAGTCGCTCAGTCGTGTCGGACTCTTTGTGACCCCATGGACTGTTAGCTTACTAGGTTCCTCTGTCCATTGGATTCTCCAGGCAAGAATACTGGAGTGGGTTGCCATTTCCTCCTCCAGGGGAATCTTCCTGACCCAGGGATCGAACCCTGGTCTCCCTCATTGTAGGCAGACTCTTTTACCGTCGGAGCTACCAGGGAAGTTGCACACAGTAGGTGCTCAATAAACACGGAACGGATGCTAGGGCAATTCTGCTTCGAGCGAACTGCGTTTCTTTCGATACAAATGGATGCCTCCGGGGCCTTTCTCGACCTCCAGGGCCGGTGGGCAGGCCCCCCCACTCCCTAGAGTGTGTGTGTGTGTGTGTGTGTGTGTTTGCGCGCGCGCGCGCGTGCTGGTAAATGGGTGCTGCCCCCTAAGGAGCGGCCGCCCTCGACGGACAGGGCGGGACCCAGGAGCCGGGGGCAAGGGAGGGAGCAGCCTCAGAGGCGGCTCCGGCCCGGCCTAGACAGTGCGCCCGGCGGCCCGGCGATCGGGGCCCCTACCCCCCACCTGCCGCCGGCCGCAAGAGGAGGGGGGCGCCCCCGGACTCCCGCCCCTCCCCCCAGGCCGGCGGCCCGCGCCCATTGGGCGGTGGCGCGTGGAGCCCCGCCCCCGGAGGCAGCGGGCCAATGAGTGCGAGGCTGTCACCTCGTCAGTCGCGCCGGCTCGGAGGCCGGGAGCCGGAGCGCTGGCCTCGGAGCCTGCAGCTGGGAGCGCTCGGCGAGCGGCCGGTCGGTGGGGGTCCCCGCGCCCCGCACGCCCCGCACGCCCGGCCCGGCCCGGCTCGACCCGGCCCGGCCCGGCCCGCAGTGAGCATGGGAGCGGCGGCCGTGCGCTGGCACTTGTGTGTGCTGCTCGCCCTGGGCGCGCGCGGGCGGCTGGCGGGGGGCAACGGGCTCCCAGGTAAGCCCCGACCCGGTGGGCGGCAGGGTCCCGGGCGGGCCCCTAGCCACGCGCCGTCGGGAGGGCTGCAGCCCCGCCCTGATTCTGCAAAGTAACTTCTGGGGCCGGCCGCGGAGCGCCCCCTCCGCGCTGCCCGGGCCGGCCTGGGGGCTCCCGGAGCGCAGCGGGGCCGGAGCAGGGAAGGGGGGTGGCCAAGGCCTCGGGGGAGCTGGAGCGGGGGGTGGTGTGTGAAGCCGGGAGGAAGAAAGAAAGCACGACGACCCGCCGAGGGGCTCCTCCGCCGGCCCCGGCGCACCGCCCAAGGGCGGGAGGGAGTGGGGACCCCGCCCCCGCAAGCCGGACAGGAGCTCCCCCCTTCCCAGGGAAGAAGGGAGGCTGGGAGGGGAGACCCCCGAGGAGGTGAGCGAGGGAAAGAGGACTGACCCCGAGAGAAAGAGAAGGAGGATGTGGGAGACGGAGAGACAGACGGACAGAGACGGAGGTACACAAAAGGACGCAGGGAACAAAATCCCGGAGAAGGACGGACTGGAAGAGTAGAGACCAGAAAGACTGAAGCGGGCAAGGAAGAAACCCAAGGGAGTAGGCAGGAGGCAGATGAGCATCTGGAAGGAAAAACATCAAAAGAGGGAGATGTGAAGGCGGGCGGGAGGAAGGGATGGGAAGAGAGGGAAAGAGAGGTGCGGCCAGGGGGGCGCCCGAGAAAGGGGGGAGGGCGGGGGACGGGGGAGGGAGCCAGCCAGACCCAGGGAAGGAGGGAAGGATGAGATGGCTGGAAAGCGGTGGACAGATGGACAGACAGGAGGCGGAGGACTGAAGAACAGACAAGGAGCAAAGTAAATGCTTGGAGCCAGAGGGTGGGGAGATGGAACACCCTGAGGGGGTCCACCAGAGACAGGCAGGAGACTCTGGCGGTTGGGGATGGGTAGGTGGCCAGGCAGCAGAGGTGAGGTAGGGGTTCCCCACGGATTTCAAGGTACCTGGGCACACCTCCCCTTCCCTTCCTGCTCTCTCGGGTGTCTTCCACAAAGCTGAAGACACATTCTCCCCCCCCCCACCTCTGACCCTGTCCCTCAGAGGATCTGCACTTCTTTTGGTCCTCGGAGACGAGAGACCCTGCGGCGCTCTCCCCGGCTGCCCCAGGTCCCCTGGCTGCGCCCGCTCCAGGGCTCCCTGAGGTCTGTGTCTGGCAGCAGGAAGTCTATTCCTGGGAGTTAACCCCTGAGTGAGGATGCCGGGCCTTTAAAACTACTCCACAATTGAAGCGGAGCTGTTTTCTCCTCCGGTGGCCCCAAGCGAAACTGCCCCAAGGGCCCGCTGCCACACCCCCATGTGTCTGTGGGTATCTCTCCTGGTCTCTGAGTTCCTTCAGCCCCGTTGGCTTGCTCCTGTATGTGCCTGTCTTCCTCTCTCTGTCTGTCTGCTTTATCTGTCCTCACCCCCACATCCAAGCAAGCGTTGTGCTGCTCTGAGACAACTCATGTCAGAGCAAGCACCTGTGATGGGAGGGGAGGGCTGGGCTGGGCTGTCCAGGCCAGGACTGGGGCCAGGGAAATTGCAGGAACCCCTGGCCTGTGTGCCCTCTCCCTCTCTCCTCCAACTTGCCTGCCCTCTCCCCAACCCCCACCTAAAGACGTTTAAAAAGTCTGTTGGGAGACTTCCCTGGCAATCCAGTGGTAAAGGCTCTGCACTTCCAATGCTGGGGACTGAGTTCAATCCCTGATCCCTCTTGAGGGAACTAGTATCCCACATGCTACAGGGCACGACACACCCAAATAAAGGGGTTTTTCGTAAAAAACTACAATTAAAAAAAAATGTGTTGGGAGGTGCCCTTACTGCCCCTTGGCTAGCATCCATCCATTTTCATCCCACGAGGACACCTGCCTAGGTGTGAGATTGGGGGCATGGGGCCCCGAGAGCCCCAGGCAGTTTGACCCCTGAGAAGTGGGAAGAGCTGTAAGTGTGGTCCATTGCCCCATCTGGCCATGTCTTAGAAGTGGTCCTGGTCCTCTCCCCTGGAACGTGTGGATCTCTAGTCTCTGGCTTCCTGCCCTTGAGGCTATGCCACCCCTCTTGGGGCTCCCACTGTGGTCACTTCTCCAGAAGGGGATGGTCCACTGGCCTGATGTTTCTCCTGGCCCCTGGCCATCTGATGACTGGCTTTGGTCTACGCTGACTGCCTCCTGGCCCCTGATCCACCATCCTTAGGGCAGCTGTAGAGGGTGGGCTGCTGACCTCAGCAGATACAACCACTCTGAGAAAGGATGCCACCTGCTCTCTCTGTGTGTGTGTATGTGTATGTGTAGGGAGGTGATTCTGTTGTATTTCTTTTTGATGCCTCCCTTTAGGGGCAGGCTGGAGCCTTGGGGAGGAACAACCCTGGAGGGGAGTGGTTCTCTTAGAGAGATCTCCCCATGCAGATTTAGAACCCAGAGGCCGGCCAGAGCAGTAATTCAGAGTGGACATTCTTGAGGGCCAGATGGGCTAGGGGGAAGCAGAGGCATAAAGAGAGGAGGGCATTCCAGGAGTTCCCCAGGCTTGCCCCTGGGTGATGGCCCTCGCCGTAGCTACTGAGAGTTCCTTGTGCTCCCCTCTGGGTCCTTCTGTCTGTCTGTCGCCCATCTGTACTCTATTCATAGCTGGCTGGAGGAACATGTCATGTGGAAAGGTCCTGGACTTGCTAATCCTGAGTTAGAGTCCAGTCTCTGCTCCTAATGAGCTCCTGACTGTCAGCAGGCTTCTCTGGGCCTCAGTTTCCTCATTTGTAACCTGAGGAATGAACCTAGATTATAGCTAAGGTTCTTCTGGCTGCATTATCCTGTGTTCTGAGGGCCTTGCTGCTGCCTGAGCTGTGTGTGTGTGAGAGAGAGAGAGAGAGAGAAGTGTATATACAGATGCACAGAATCTATTTTACATTATTTGCTCAATAGCGATTCCAGACTGATAGTGTATATGGAGGGGAGGCGGTAGGGAGTGCCAGGAACCCTCATAACCTAAACTTAACTTGAGTTTGGAAGTCAGAGTATGAGAACCAGGTTCAAACCTAGATTTCCGAGGTGGAGAAGAGAGAGGACAGGGAGACTGGATGCATCCGTGAGCCAGGTTAGCCCAACTGACAGAATGGGTCCACCACTGGGACGCTCTAGTCTGGTGGCATGGAGGCCAGGGGGAGAATCCTTCAGGGACTTCCCTGGCAGTCCAGTGGCCAAGACTCTGGCCTCCCAATGCAGGGGGCCCAGGTTTGATCCCTGTCAGGGAATTAGATGCCACATACCTCAACTAATGGAGAAGGAAATGGCAACCCACTCCAGTACTCTTGCCTGGAAAATTCCATGGACAGAGGAGTCTTATAGGCTACAGTCCATGAGTTTGCAAGGAGTCAGACACGACTGAGCAACTTCACTTCTGCCTCAACTAAAGATCCCACATGCTAAATGAAGATTAAAGATCCCGTGTGCCACCGCTAAGACCCGGCACCACCAAATAATTTTTTTTTTTTTTTTTTAGAAAAGAATCCTTTATTTCCACATCCTAGGGGCTGGGTGGGGCCCGTGTTTCAGATCTGCCACCTGGGCCTGCTGGCTTAGCCCCCATTCACTGCACCACGCTAGCCTCTGTTTCCCCATCTTCGACCCAAACAGGATGGATTTAAATTCCTCTGAGGACCCTTCTGGCTCTAAATTCTAGAATAAGGAGGGTGGAGGAGGGTTGGAGAGATGCTTGTGGGGAGAGCAAGACATGCAGAGAGACGCTTTTCCTCTCTGTGTTCCTAAAGTGAAAAGGGAAATTTGCTCAATCACATCCAACTCTGTGACCCCGTGGACTATACAGTCCATGGACTTCTCCAGGCCAGAACACTGGAGTGGGGAGACTTTCCCTTCTGCAGGAGATCTTCCCAACCCAGGGATCGAACCCAGGTCTCCTGCATTGCAGGCGGATTCTTTAACCAGCTGAGCCACCAGGGAAGTCCTGTGTTCCTAAGCCTCCGCTTTCTCAGCTTTGTAATGGGAATGATAACTCTACCTAATGGAATCATTGTCAAAATAAACAAGACTGGCACCTGGCACAGAGCAGCCGCCCCAAAGATGCTACCAGGCACCACCTGTCACACCAGGTGGTTGTGTGACAGCTCTTCCTGTTAATTACCCCAGGGACCATGGTGGGGCAGGAGGCAAAAGGAACTCCCTGCCCCACACTGGCTGCCCGCCTCCCGGCCACACTTCACCCATTGTTCCCCTATCCCAGCAGGGGCCGTCGATGTGGACGAGTGCTCGGAGGGCACGGACGACTGCCACATTGATGCCATCTGCCAGAATACGCCCAAGTCCTACAAGTGCCTCTGCAAGCCAGGCTACAAGGGGGAAGGCCGGCAGTGTGAAGGTGAGCCCGGCCCAGCCCTCAAGCCAGACCCTCAGCCCCCACGGCCCTTGGGGGTGGCCGCGGTCAGCCCTGGCAGGGAGGCTGCAGGCTGCCCCGGAACCCGGGCTGCTTCCTTTGGAGGTCGAGGAGTATTTAACTCTCCCTGAATTTGAAACTTTGGGGTTTCGATTTAATAAGAAATTGAGGTGGAGCACTGGATGGTCTATTTGTCCATCTGTCCCTGACCGGATATATATGGGGCAGAGCTCTGGGGTGACCCCCAAGGTGGTTGTTGTTATCGTTCAGTTGCCAAGCCGTGTCGGACTCTTCGAGACCCCGTGGACTGCGGCACACCAGGCCTCTCCTGGTCCCTCACCATCTCCTGGAGTTTGCTCAACTCATGTCCATTGAGTCGGTGATACCGTCCAACCATCTCATCCTCTGTTGCCCCCGTTCCCTCTGGAGGAGGGAATGGCAAACCACTCCAGTATGCTAGCTGTGAGAACCCCAAGAACCGTCTAGAAGGAGCCCAAGCTCCCTAGTTTCAAATCGAAAGCCACCTGTATATCCTGTGTAGCTTCCACGAGGGAACGTCGCAGGAGCAGCCACAGCAGCTGTGGGGCTGGCTCAGGTCTCTTGTGTCGATGCCAGGGGCGTGGGCGACGCCAGGGGCGTGGGCGACGCCAGGGGCGTGGGCAGAGACTGGAGCTACTTGTCTGTCCACCCAGCCTGCCTTCCCTGCACCTGAGATGCTGCTTGGAGCGTATGGGCCTAGAAACCGCCTCCCTGGCAGCCTGAAAGTCGGAGGCAAGAGCACTCTTTGCTGTCTTTGGAGGGGACTTCCCAAACCGGACAGAGCCTTTGGGAGCATTTGTCCAGGAGGGTCTGTGTGGTCCTTCTGCCTCCATGGGTCTGGCACAGGGGGCCAGAGATAGCTCTCTTCCAAGACTGATGTGCAACCCTGGTTGAGAATCAGGATCCAAGGCTTCCCTGTCTGTCCCCACTTCACAGATGAGGAAAACTGAGGCTCTGATTAGAGAAGACACGTCTGCAAAGTCCCCCCCCCCACCCACCCAACCCTGTTTCACAAGGGCCTGGCTGGGACTCATACCCAGGCCCCTTAATTCCTGCCCAAAGCTCTCTGTCATCTCATTGCCTTCTCCCCGAGCCCTGCCAGCTTCCATTTTCAAAGCGTGAGACTTGTGTTAGGTAAGCAAGGTGGGTGCCTGCTCCTAGGTTTTTATAGGAGCTAGGTTTTGTAGGAAATATGGCTGTGCCTCCTCAGGACGCTGGTATTGTTTATCCGTCTCATTTGTTGGGCATCTACTTAAGGCTGAGTGCCAGATAGATGACCCTGTCCTGGATCGTGCCTGGTTTGGCCACAGCCCTGGCCTTGCTTGAGGCCCAGAACCCAGAGCAGGGAGCTGGCGCCTATCCACAGACCTCTGGAAGGAGGCCAGGCTGGAGGCAGATAGCGCAGGCCGGCTGCTGTTAGGCCTGGACACGAGCTTGGTGGTTCTGGCTGGCGCATGTGAGACGCTGTTTTCTTCTTATCATGTGCTCTGCCCTCTGGCCGGGGGTTCCCAAGGTGACCCCCATCTCCGCCAGTTGAAGCCACTGACCCAGCCTGTTCCTCCTCCAGCCCAGCTCCTGAGGTTCCCCTGCCCCGCTGTCCCTTGCCCAGGACGCCCACGTTTTGTGTCCTACCTGTTGCCCTGAAGTCCTGCAGAGTCCAGCTTAGCTTCACACTCTGCTCCAGTGGAACCCCCCAGGGTGGGGGTCACGGTCACTGGCCCTGGGGCCTGATGGCCCCAGTATGAGGATAAAAGAGAACAAAGCTGTGAGTGTGCTTCAGTCTCTCCAGCCTGCTCTGGCCTCTGGCCTCATCTGAAACTCGGACGCCCTTGTGCCCTGGCCACACATACACACACCAGGCCAGTCGTGTTTCTGAGACCCAGCTCAGATGTTTCCCCTTCATGGAGCTCCTTTCCCTCCTTTTATGCCCTGGCTAAATCCTAATCTGTCTTTAGGCCTCCTGAAGACTGAATGATATCAGCAGCTGTCCCCAACCTTTCTGGCCCCAGGGCCCAGTTTCATGGAAGACAGCTTTTCCATGGACTGGGGAGGGATGGTTTCGGGATGATTCAAACACATTGCACTTATTGTGCACTTTGCTTCTATCATTATTACATCACCTGCAATCATCAGGCATTTGATCCCAGAGGTTGGAGACCCCTGGTGTAGGGTGCCAGAGCCCTGGCAACCTCAGTGTCTGGTTGACAGTGGGTACTCAGCATACAGTAGGTGCTCAGGACACAGGGGGTAGTACTCTTACCCATGTTTTGTCATCATTGTCATCTGCTCCTATCGTCATCATCAAAGCTCTGTCGTGTACCATCTGCTGGTTTCCATGGTGTAAATGGGGGCTTCCCAGGCGGCGCTAGTGGTAAAGAACCCACCTGCCAAAGCAGGAGACATAAGAGACAGATTCGATCCCTGAGTCAGGAAGAGCCCTTGGAGGAGGAAATGGTAACCCATTCCAGTAATCTTGCCTGGGTTAAGATTAATCCCATGGACAGAGGAGCCTCAAGGGCTACAGTCCATGGGGTCCCAAAGAGTCGGACATGCCCAGAATGATTTCGCATGCACTAAACCTCAGGCGTGGCAGACAGTTTGCTGCCACTTTCTCCTGTAGCAGATGTCAATCAAACCTGCTTTCCCTCCCTGGGCCCCTTTATCTGCAGGTCCTGACCTGGTGTGGGGTTTGCAGAGGCTGGCGTTGGAGTTTGGGAAGAAATGAGTTCCCTTGTCCTAGAGATCTGAAAGATTTTGCTGTTTACTGTGGTAAACAGAGAGGACAGGGTCTTAGCAGGCCCAGAGAAGGCGCCTTCCACAGCCTCCCTCACTCTTCACAGGAAGAGGTCAGCCTGTGACCGCTCCCTGCCTCCCCAAGTGGGGCCGACTGAACCTCATAACTGTGTTGCCTTGAAACTCCTGCTGCTGGAGGAAAACCTTTTAGCAAACCCGGTGCCTGAAGCAACCAGACCCGGGGACAGCTTCTCACTGCGCGTTCAAGGCCATCTTGCCATGTGGTCACGTGCACATGTGATGATGGCGGTGTGTGTGTCCAGGGAGCAGCCTGGGGTCACATGTGGTCAGCTTACTGCCGGCAGGGGGCTTGCTGTAGGCAGACTGAGGGGTCTCAGACAGCTGGGAAAGACCCTGAGCAAGGTTGAAGATAAACCAGTGTTTTCTCGATGGTTCTCATCTTGACAGTGTCTGAAGTCACTCGAGGTGAGTTCACAGACATGCAGAGTTGGAATGAGCTTTAAAGGGCCTCTAAGGCAGCCCCCGAGTTTTATAGATGAGTGCCCCTCTTTGTTGCCTATGCCAGCCCCACACAACCTCTGTTTAGCTCACTTCACGCTGGCTTAATGGTTCCCAGGTCTCCTCCTGGAATGTGGGCTCCTCAAGGTCAGGGTCTGTTACCTTTCAGCTCTGATGCCTAGAACCCAACACCAGGCCTGGCACAGGGATTGGGAGGCATCTGTTGGGTGAACTGGTGGATGGATGAGTTGCAGCGGTCACCTCCTCCAGGAAGCCTTCCCGGCTGCCCCAAACAGGTCAGCTGTCACCAGTGAGCATCGCTCCTTTGGAGTTCCTGTCACACTGGGCTGCCATGACCTGTGTGACTTCACTTATGCTTGAGCCTAGAGCTGGCACTGGTGGATGAAGTGAATGACTATTGTCCATGTCTGAGGGGTATCAAGAAAGGTCTCCTAGACCTCCTAAGACTTTGAAGGTCTTATGGATGAAGAAGCCAAGTCTAGAAAGGGGCGAGGTCTAGTCCACCGATGTCTGATGGGACCAGTGGCAGAATTAGGTTGAGGAAATTGGGCCCCAGGAAGGTTAGTCTCTCACCAGGTCACCCAGCTGAGGGACAGAAGGGCCTAGACTATGATCCCAGTCAGCCATGAGGTCCCAGCAGTGGCCTGGGCCTCCAGCAGCCTTAGCTGTGGAGTGTTAGGGGGCCTGCAGAGACCTTGTAACACCTCCCCTTGCCTCCGTCAGCTCTTCTGAGCCAGGCCTCATGAGCCTGGACCACTGGAGATGCTCCTCAGCTAACTGACCACTTTGAACCCGGTCATTCTCTGTATCTTTTTCTCCCTAACCTCCCCCAGCATCACTGTCCTTTTATAGTTCCTCCAATTTCCCAGCTCCTTCCTACCCCAGGGCCTTTGCACATTCTGTTTCCCCATCCTTCTTCATTTAGCTGAGCTGCTGCATTCCCCGGCGCCCCCACCAGGCACCCTGTGCATGGACCTTGAGGGAGCTGCCAGGGCCAGCCCTGTGCTGGCCTCCTGGTCTGAATTAGTCGGGCCTGTTTGTACTCTTTCTGTCGAGGGGGCAGGCTGGGGGTGAGGAGGGGGCATTTCAGTCCCTTTAAATGCTTCAACTCATTTAACCTTAATTGCTTTGTTTTCATAGACATGTGCTAAGGAAAAGGACCAAATTATAGCTTGAATTGGGTCTTGCTAATCTTAATGAAAAGCTCTCGTTTATAATCAGGACCAGGTCCCAAACGTGGAGCAAACCACCCTCAAATGGCTTGTTTAAATAACTGAGACCCTCCTGATAATCACTGTTTAGTCTGCAACAGCAGTGCACATCGCCCCTTCTATGTGTACTTAATTTTTTAAACCATTTATTCAAGTGCTTTCTTCCACTTGCAAGTTCCAACTCGGACCTTTTCCAGAACGTCATAATTAAAACTCTTGGGGGAAGTAGCTTTTTGTTTTGGTCACAGTATATCAAATATATTACTATTTTCCGTTTTCTGTGAAAAGGAAAAAAATGACAGCCTTATGGGCATCGGAGATCACAAAATTAGCATGTAAGTAATGCATGTAAATAGTCACTTCCTGAATTTTATATCCCCAGGGCCTACTTGTCAGTCACCGAAGTTAGGTAGATTACAGGCCATGCTATTAAGTGTTTTAACAAAACTCTTAATAACACACCCAGTGATCCATTTAGTTCAACATCAGAAAAAAAAAAAAGAACCTTGAGACCAATTGGCCTTCTGAGGAAATAATGTCTATGACCTTATTAAATCATTTTCATCATTATTACACTCTTTCCTGAAACTCCAGATACAATTCTGCTTTTTGGGAGGCCAGCAAAGGCAGTTCAGAGGTGGGCTGGGAGCAGGGGAGGAGGGGAAATTCTTCTTTGAGTCTTAAAACGTGCAATTATGCATGCTAACGTGTGCCCTGCTGAAGATGAAAGCACTGGAGTCCGGCAGACCAGCGGGCAGGAAGAAATCGGATGTGACTTAAAATTCCAAGCTGCTGTCAGCTAGCAATTAGGCAGCGTGGCTTGCAACTGGTCCCAGATCTGCTGCGGAGCTGAGGCTTCTTGGAGCCCTGGTCCATTTTGTGTTGGCGGGTGGCGGGGGGGTGGGGGGGTGGGGGGGAGTTAAGAGCTTGTATCATTGGCATTGAAGCATGGAGGCATTTGCCTTCTTAAGCCTCAGTTTGCCCGGGTATAGAATGTGTCCACTGGACCAGATTCAGTTCAGGATGGAGACTGTTCACTGAGCACCTACTCTGTGCCAAGCTTGGGGCTGGGGCTATGACCTGTTTTCCCAATCTCCCCGTTCAAGGGAGAGACAGATGGGGAAAGACGTGATCGTTAACAGGGCGTGGAAAGTACAGCCGTGGAAATACAGACCAGACTCAGCGGGGCGAGAAAGACAGGGGCCAGCACTGCTTGGGGAGGGGTAAGTCTGAAAGGACTCCCTGGAGAGGCGGTCATCTGGGCTAAGTTAGGAGGGCAGAGGCGGTCTCTGACACTCCTTCCGGCTCTAATGGTCCCCGAACGCGTCTGGTCTGTTGCAAGGATGCCGAGGTCTGACTTTATCCCTGCCCACTCGGTGAGTGCAGCAGGTGACTTAGCCTTCCTCCCATCGTGTGGGATGGGGGGCACCTGTCTCACCCAGTGGGCGCTGAGTGGGAGCTGGGGGAGGGACAGCCGCCTGGCTGTAGGTGAGAATGCCTGCAATCGAGCTTTCTTTTTTCTCTAAATCCCCATTTCTCCTAGGGTTAGAGGGCCTCTGCCCCCACCCCCACACCATCTCTGAGCACTCCCCCGCCACCCCAGGGCAGTAGGCCTCCTTCCGTCCCTTCCTCTAGGCACTCTAGCCTCCTCTTGGCTGCTTCTTATTACAGTGGCTGTATTTGTTTTTCCATCCGAGGAATGCTAACCAGCAAAAACCATTATTTCTAAGAAAATAAACCACGGGCCTTGTTGGCCTTTGAATGTTACTGAAGTGGATGGTGGCCTTCCCCAAAGGCCTTGAGACAAAGAGGGCTGGAGGGCTCGTGTGTGCAGGCAAGGTCAGGGGGTCTTGGAGGGGTGCTTGGAGGGGGTCTTCCAGATGGGCCAGGGCTGCAGCCCCTGGGAGGAGAGAAGGGAAAACCCCAGCTGGCCGGCGTGGACTTGCTGCTCTGTTAATAATGGCGGCTGCTGTGGCTCAGCCTCTGCTCCCTCCGGGGGCGCCCAGAGGCACTACCCTCTCCCAGAGACCCCTCTCCCCGCCCCCCACCTCTGTCTGGACCTCCTGCCCTTTGAGTCGAGGGGAGTAAGGCTGGATGTAGGTCCGTGGAGACCTGGGTGCCCGCCTATGTGACCTTGGGCAGGTCTGTGGACCTCTTGGGCCTTAGAGTGCGTGCTTAGTCACTTCAGTCGTGTCCGATTCTCTGCCACCCTGTGCACCATGGCCTGCCAGGCTTCTCTGTCCGTGGGATTCTCCAGGCAAGAATACTGGGGTGGGTTGTCATTTCCTTCTCCAGGGGCCCTAGTGTGCTGACTGCAAACTCAGGCCTCTTTTGAGCCCCACAGTGGGCAGCTCTATCTTCAGGGTGCTCCTTGCTACGATGGCGCCCAGTTCAGGCTCAGTCTGTGAGGGTTCCAGGGGGGCTCTGGCAGGACTGCGGGCACTGACAGCCCCATGGGCAGGCCTGGCCAGACCAGAGTGCGGGGGGCGGGCAAGGCTGTCCTTGCATGAGATGTGTTCATCCGTGTCTGTGTCATCCTTTCTGTCTAGACTGGCAGCTCCTCGTGGCCAGGGTCTGGCTGAGGACAGGAAGGTGCTGGAATAAGAGGGCAGAAGTCAGAGAGATGGCTTGATCCCTAGTGAGGACCATGGGCCCTGGCTCCCTATTCACTGAAGCGTGGGGGATTCTCCAGGTGGCTGTGTCAAGGTTAGGATGGTGGAGTCTGCTGCCAGCCTGCCTGGCTTCCAGTCTTGGCTTTGCCACTTACTAACTGCGTGATCTAGCGCACGTCCCTTCAGTTCTCTGAGCCTCGGTGTCTCTTTCTGTGATGGGGAGAGTGAAGCCCTTCCTGTTTGGCTATAGTAAGAGTTTAGCTGCGGGCCATTAGAAGACGGTAGGCAGTCACCCTTGCCTCTATTGGCTTGACGATTAGGGAGCAACTCCACAGGGGACCTGGAGAGAAAGAGAGTAAAATCAAAGTGCACCAGGCCAGCTCCTGAGCCTCTGGAGCCCAGAGGGCAGCCTGTGGGCTTAGGGGGAGAAGCCTGAGCTGTGGGTCTCGGGTTCAGCCCCAACCTGCTGATATGGTCAGCTCTTCAGTCCCCCTCTCTGGGTTCAGGTATCCCTTTATCAAACCCAGGGGTGCACTGGAGAAGCTCTAGGACCCCAGCCTGCCCATTCCAAGTGGTGGCTCAGGCTTTTGGGCAACTGTATTTCTGACCATCCTTCTGCTGAGTTCACGGGTTGGGTCTGTGGAGCACCCCCTCAGAGCCTGAAGTCTCAGGGTCTGGGACGTCCCCCCGCCTTTTTGGTAACGGGAGTGGGAGAATGACTGTGCTTCTGATTGGCAAGGGAGCAGCGGGAACCTCAGCTCTCAGCTGGCAGCCCCTCATTCCCGTCTTGAACACTCTGAGAAGGCTGCTCCCCATCATCCAGGTTGCTTGGGCATCCGCTAGGCGTGATGTCAGAACTTGGGAACAGTGAATGGTCCAGAGGGTTTGGGAGGGAGAAAGGGAGTAATTAACTGGCCCTTGGGATTCGGTAGGCAAGTCCCAGCCTGATACTTGGGAGCCACAAAGCTCACCGTGAGCCCACACTGAGCAGAGGACACTCGAGGTCAGTTCACAGTGAGTGTCTGCTCCCAGGCAGAGCCCCCTAGACTCCCCAGCACGATGTACGAGGTCACCGACAGCATTACCTGAGAAAAACAGCGTTAGTGAGATATGATCCATGTACTACACCATCACCCACTTAAAGAATACAATTCAGTGCCTTTTAGTATATTTACAGACTTGTGCACCCATCACCCACATCAAATTTATTTTGATTACTTTTCATTACTCCAAAAAGAAACCCTGTACCCTTTAGGCATTGCTCCCCAGCTTCCCAGTCCCCAGAAACCACTAATCTGCTTTCTGTCTCAATACTTTTGGCTCTTCTGCAGACGTCATATAAACGGAAGCCTACAGAACGTGGCCCTTTGTGACTGAGAAAGCATTCTCCAAAGTCTGATGGCCTGGCCCACTTCCTGGCCCCCCTTGTATTAGCTGTGTGACCTCAGGCAGGGCAGCAACACCTCTGAGCCTTGGTTTCCCTTGCTGTCAAACAAAGATGTTCATACCTACTTCTTAGGGTGCTCATAGCCAAGGGCCTGCATACAGCCTCATACATCCATGAGGGCTTCAATCGAGATGGCTACTCATTCGTTCAATGCCAAGCAGACTTTGGGGAGACACGCTGCTACTGCTGAACCTGCAGCTCAACAGGACACTGTTCTTGCCCCATGGAAGTCGCAGCCTCGAAGGACACATGCAGAGCAAGTGACAGGAATGACAGTGTCCTTTCAGGGAGCCGCAGGGCCCAGAAGGTGGGGAGAAGTGCCCCCCACCCCCCAGGCTGCCAGGCAATTTGCAGGAGTTCAGAGCGGGCAGTGATGTGCAGGCTCGGTCTGTGGAAGGGCGTGGGTGTCTGTGAGCTCCGGGCAGAGGGAAACAGCATGAGCAAAAACGTGTAGGCCCGAAGCCATGCAGCCACTGGGAGAGGTCAGCCCACAGCTCAACCCCATGGTTACCTTGGATCATGGGTTGGCTGAGGGGAGGACCTTCCCACCCTCTGGCTGAGCCATGGTCATTGTGTGCTGTTGGGAATGAAAAAGTATATAGATTTGTGTTGGTTTTGCATGACCTTTGACCTTTCCCATAATTAACTGCTGGGCCCACTTCTGGCATTGTCTCGGCAGAAGGGAAACCTGATCGATGGATGCCAGGAGTCCGCCGAGAGCGGGTCTCATTACTCAGTCATTACAAACCCAGAGCTTAACCCTGTGCCACCAGAGACGGGGGGCTTAATCCTTCCTGCTGGGCAGCCCTGCGGAACCACCTTCCCGCGAATGTAATTAGCCAACAAACCGGATTAAGATTTATTCACCAATAAGGACTCAACTTCCTAAGCCATACATCTCTCCCAGAATGGTTGCCTGATCTAAGGAGTGCACGGTTTTTCCTAAAGCCCCAGACAAAGGAGAAGACATGTTAGCGCCCAGCCAGGGAAGGGTTCTTTGTTAGAGCATTTGCTCTCCGCTGTCTGCAAGGAATGTCGAGAAAAATGCCAATTTCGAGGGGAAACGGGGAGATGTGTTCAGTAATGATTTCTGAGAGTGGCAAGTAGAGTGCTTTAAAAATCCTCATTTGGAGAACCTTTCCGGTCAGTCCTGATTTTTAGAACTAAAATGCCCTAAATGGTATTAAAATGAGAAGAATCTCTGACTCATTGTAGTAGACTCTCTTCGAATCGAGGCACTACAGAATAAATGTATGTTTTATGGGGCAGCAAGAATCAATTTTGAATTTAAAAAAAAAAAACAAACTCTTCCCACCCGAGTCCAAGCCAGTGTTGTTGGCACGTAACTACAGCTGTGGGATTGTGTGTGCGTGCTGCCATTTTAATACAGGAAAAGTGGAATTGCGTGACCTTTTAAAATCCTATAATGAGCAGCTCCCTGTGCTGTTTTTCTCTGCTCTGTTGGATGATGGAAGCTGTTTTCTGTTGGGACTTGAGTTCTCATTTAAAAAAAAAAAACCCAAGCTGGAGAAGAAGCAGGGATGTTTGGGGCGAGCTGTTGGCCTTCTATTCCTGAGCACTCAGGTTGGAGCTTTGTCCTGGCCACTTTCTCTGATATAAACATCTCTGTCACTACCTCTTAACCTCAGGAGCAAGCACGGACCTTGGAAATAAATACGATGACGCACGTGACGTCTCTTCCCCAACTTTCTCCTTAATAACTTTTTGAAGCATAAAGCACCCTGAGGGCATGGCTCCAGTAGGAATAGAGCCTGCCTCTGAACGCAGTCCCTCACTCCCCTACCTGGGAAGGCCAGGTCCCCAGCCGTGCTGGCCTTGGCCTTGGCATCAGGACAAGGGAAGTGGTGGCCCCACAGGCTTCCCACACCGCTTCATCCCTGTGCTCTCTGCATCTGCGGTCCCAAAGCCCTCCTCCCTATGGGTCTGTGTTTCCACGTGGTTTCTTCCTTTCTGTCTGAACATCCTCTCTGTACATCTTTATCCAAATTTCCTTCTTAGAAGAACACCAGTCATTGGATTAGGCCCATCTGACTCCAATACACACGCATGCTAAGTGGCTTCAGTCATGTCCAACTCTTTGCAACCTCATGGACTATAGCCCACCAGGCTCCTCTGTCCATGGGATTCTCCAGGCAAGCATACTGGAATGGGTTGCCATGCCCTCCTCCAGGGGATCTTCCCAACCCAGGGATCAAACTCATATCTCTTATGTCACCTGCATTGGCATGCAGGTTCTTTACCACTGGTGCCACCTGGGCAGCCTGTACTCCACTACAACCTTATCTAAAGCTTGATTACATCTGCGAAGATCCTATTTCCAAATCAGGTCACATTCACAGGTACCGAGGGTTGTTAGGACAACACAGGTACTGAGGGTTGTTAGGACATCAACACCTCTTTTGAGGGACACAAACTCACAACAGCCCTTTGAGAATAAATATCTAGACCTGTCTCTCAAAGCAAAAGAAATAAAAGTGAAAATCAACAAATGAGACCTACGCAAACTTAAAACTTTTTGCACAGCAGAGAAAACCATAAACTAAACAAAAAGACAATGTATGGAATGGGAGAAAATATTTGCAAATGATGCGACCAACAAGGGCTCAATTTCCAAAATATACAAACAGCTCATATAAGTCAATATCCAAAATAATAAGAATAACCCAATCAAAAAATGGGCAGGAGATATAAATAGATGTTTCCCCAAGAAAGACTTACAGATGGCCAACAGGCACAGGAAAAGATGCTCAATGTTGCTAATTATTAGAGAAATGCAAATCAGAACCACCATGAAGCATCATGTCACACTGGTCAGAATGGCCATCATCCAGAAGTTTACAAGTAATGGATGCTGGAGAGGGCATAGAGAAAGAGAACCCTCCTACAATGTTGATGGAAATGTAAAGTGGTGCAGCCACTATGGAAAACAGTATGGAGGTTCCTCAAAAAACTAAAAATAAAGTTGCCATATGAGCTGGCAATCCCATTCCTGGATATATAAGCAGACACAACTGTAATTTGAAAAGATGCATGCACCCTTATGTTCACAGCAGCACTGTTTACAATAGCCAAGACATGGAAACAACCCAAGCGTCCATCAGCAGACACGTGGTTTAAGAAGATGCCGTGCATATTCGTTGGGTTGGCCAAGCCAGTGCAATACAATGGAATATTACTCAGCCATCAAAAAGAATGAAACACTGACATTTGCAGCAACATGCATGGAGCTAGAGATTGTCATACTAAATGAAGTGAGTCAGAGAAGGACAAATGTTATGTCACTTACGTGTGGGCTCTAAAAGCTAATACAAATGGATCTACGTGCAAACCAGAAGCAGACTCATACACATGGAAACAAACTTATGGTCATCAAAGGAGGAAGGAAGGAATCAGGAGCGTAGGGTTAACAGATGCAAACTGCTACACATAAAACAGATACGCAATAGACTTGCCATGTAGCTTAGGGGACTGTATTCAATATCTTGTAATAACCTATAATGGGAAATAATCTGAAAATATATAACTGAATCACCTTACTGTACAGCTGAAACTAATACACTATCATAAATCAACTACACTTCAAATTTTAAAAAAAGATTAAATAACTAGAGAGCTTGGCTCTGCCCCCCTCCACTCCTTCACCCTCTCCCCACTCCATCTGCCTGTTCCTCATTCTCTAGCTTTAACAGTCCTTAAATAGTGATCCAACATAGACAACAGACTGGTGGTTGCCAAGGGGGAGGAGCTTGAGGGGAGGGCTAGAGAGGGAGACGGTGGTTAGCAGATGGAAGCTAGTATATATGGAATCGATGAACAACAAGGTCCTACTGTATAGCACAGAGAACTATATTCAGTATTCTGTGATCAACCAGAATGGAAAAGAATATTTAAAAAGAACGTATATATACATATATATCACTTTGCCATACAGCAGAAATTAACACAACATTGTAAATCAACTGTTCAGTTCAGTCGCTCAGTTGTGTCCAACTCTTTGCGACCCCATGGACTGCAGCACACCAGGCCTCCCTGTCCATCACCAACTCCCGGAGTTGACTCAAACTCATGTCTACTGAATCAGTGATGCCATCCAACCATCTCATCCTCTGTCATCCCCTTCTCCTCCTGCCCTCAATCTTTCCCAGCATCAGGGTCTTTTCCAATGAGTCAGCTCTTCGCATCAGGTGGCCAAAGTATTGGAGTTTCAGCTTTAGCATCAGTCCTTCCAATGATTATTCAGGACTTCAATAAAAATATTTTTTAACTGGCCTGAGACTGATGGGCATCTTGGAGGCCTGTGGGACCTCCTCTGGGGCTGGAGGCTCTTGGATACAGTTTTTACAATAATAAACCTACTTGCTTTGGCAGAGTTTTTGTTTGTTTATTTATGTGTTCATCTCTCATGCATTAAAGGGTGAGGCTCATATGATTTAAAAAAAAAAATTCAAGGCAAAGATACAGAAAATCAGGGGAGGTTTGATCTGTGAGCAGCAGATGGTTCTCCGTTCAGGATTCTGGATGGGCAGGTAAAGCAGGTTGGCCCCAGAAGCCTGTGGGAGCACTCCAGGGCTGGTGATTGGAGACGAACTGATCATTCTAAGTGCTCGGATCTGGGGGAATCTTTTGGGAATGGATTAAAGGAAGAAATGTGAATAGTACACACTGCTCTCTTCAGGGCATTCGCATCCACTGTGGCCTACACTATGGGGAGTCAAAGGAAGGGAAAGGGTAGAGTTGTTTTTTGGTATTTAAGTTCATTTTTAGTTTATTTATTTATTATTATTTTTTGTCTGCTCCCCGTAGCTTTCGGGATCTCAGTTCCCTGATCAGGGATTGAACCTGTGTCCCCTGCAGTGAAAGCAGAGTCCTAACCACTGGACTTCCAGGGAAGTCCTAGAGTTGTTATATTGACTATCCAATCAATCTCTTTATAAAAGCAGTCTCCTTATAATGCCTTATGTGTATGGTGATCAAATAGTTTATCATTTTGATAGTAGAAAGGTCGCTATTAGTAATTATCAGACAACAGGCATAAACTAGAGCTTTGCCGGGCAAATTTGGGTGTATGATTATCTTAACTGGGGAAAGACATCTTTCTCAGACAACGTCTTAAAACAGTTTGTGCAATTGAATTTTATGGATGTGGTGACTCTGTAACTGTGTTTCCCTCCTTGCCTTGGCTTCTAGGAGTCTCAGAGCCATATTTGTGGCCTTCCTTTTGTAACTGTGCTGAAATTACCAATCGTTATCTCTGCATACATTCACTAGCTTTCCCTTATTTTTCAACCTTCATTTATTCTTCTTCAGCACAATGTAGATAGATAAGGGACTCTCAAGAGTCTTCTCCAACACCAGAGTTCAAAAGCATCAATTCTTCGGCATGCATCTTTCTTTATAGCCCAACTCTCACATCCATACATGACTACTGGAAAAACCATAGCTTTGACTAGACAGACCTTTGTTGGCAGAGAAATGTTTCTGCTTTTTAATACGCTGTCTAGGTTCCTTTCAAGGAGCAAGCATCTTTTAATTTTATGGCAGTGATTTCATGGCATTAATTTCATGGTAGTCACCATCTGCAGTGATTTTGGAGCCCAAGAAAACAAAGTCTGTCACTGTTTCCATTGTTTCCCCATCTACTTGCCATGAAGTGATGGGACTGGATGCCATGATCTTAGTCTTTTGAATGCTGAGTTTTAAGCCAGTATTTTCATTCTCCTCTTTCACTTTGATCAAGAGGCTCTTTAGTTCCTCTTCGGTTTCTGCCATAACGATGATGTCATCTGCATATCTGAGGTTATTGATATTTCCCCCGGCAATCTTGATTCCAGCTTGTGCTTCATCCAGCCCAGCATTTTGCATGATGTCCTCTGCATAGAAGTTAAATAAGCACAGTTACAACATACAGCCTTGACGTACTCCTTTCCTGATTTGGAACCAGTCTGTTGTTTCATGTCCAGTTCTAACTGTTGCTTGTTGACCTGCATACAGATTTCTCAGGAGGCAGGTCAGGTGGTCTGGTAATCCCATCTCTTTCAGAATTTCCCACAGTTTGTTGTGATCCACACAGTCAAAGGCTTTGGCATAGTCAATAAAGCAGAAGTAGATGTTTTTCTGCAACTCTTGCTTTTTTGATGATCCATTGGATGTTGACAATTTGATCTCTGGTTCCTCTGCCTTTTCTAAATCCAGCTTGAACATCTGGAAGTTCATGGTTCATATACTGTTGAAGCGTGGCTTGGAGAATTTTGAGCATTACTTTGCTAGCATGTGAGATGAGTGCAATTGTGCAGTAGTTTGAACATTCTTTGGTATTGTCTTTCTTTGGGATTGGAATGAAAACTGACCTTTTCCAGTCCTGTGGCCACTGCTGAGTTTTCCAAATTTGCTGGCATATTGAGTGCAACACTTTAACAGCATCATCTTTTAAGATTTGAAACAGCTCACCTGGAATTCCATTACCTCCACTAGAAAAGATATGGGCTTTGTAAACAGCAAGACTTGAACAGATGTTCAAGCTGGATTTAGAAAAGGCAGAGGAACCAGAGATCAAATTGTCAACATCCATTGGATCATCAAAAAAGCGAGAGTTGCAGAAAAACATCTACTTCTTAATGTTTTGATCCTTGCCCTACCACTTACTATGTGACCTTGAGCAATTACCTCTCTGCACTTTAGTTTACTCAACTATAAAATGGAGTTAAAATACCTACTTCAGAGGGTTGGTGTATGTTTCAGGAATAGATACTTACATACTGAGGTACAAAGAGGGAGCGACTTCTACCCAACATGAAATAAAACGCCTTCCCCTCAGTCTGACTGATCCAGCCTTAGTCACATGCCCACACTGGGACCAATAAGCCATTAATTCCATATATTGTTTGGTTAGACTGACCAGGCTCCACTCCCAGAGTTGGGACCAGGCCACGTTGTCCTGAGTCACCTGCATGAATGAAAGAAAGGAAGGAGGCGATAGTCTAGGAGATGCTGGTTTGGATTAGCTGAGAGATGGTGCCATGTTTATGGATAGTAGGAATGGGTGACCAGTTCGCAGACTGCACCCATGTTAAGAGTGTAGAAGAGTCACATATTGGTAGCTGATTAGATGTCAGTGGAGAAATGGAAGGATAACAATATTTACTGGGATGGAGAACCCCAGGGAAGTGCAGGTTGATGAGTTAAAGTTGGGCCATATTGCCTTTGGAGTGAATGCGGGCGATCTAGGGCGAGAGGTAGTTAGATTGGTATATCTGGGGCTCTGGCGCAAGGTTGGAGCCACAGAGATTGAGAGGTAATCAATATCTCAGTCTTTATAAATCCATGTGCCCTTTCTAACACAAAATCTTATACTCTGCCTTTAATGTTATTTAAAACTTCTTAGTACATTAAGTATAACGATTGAAAGCAATTCAAATGACTTACAGCACTGAGCCTGCTTCCCAGCAGACACTGGTGGCCTCTGCAGGCAGGAAGCCTCCTGTCTCTTGCACCTCTGCAATCCAGGCTGCTTGTTCTTCCCTCATTATGGCTGGGTGGCTACCAGGAGGATGCTGCACAGCCCAGACCCTGTATTCCAGCACTTTCAGGGCTGCAGTATTTCCTCTGCTGGCAGCATTCCTGGCAGACAGGTGTCCAGACAGTGCTTGGTCACCTCCAGAGTCGGGGGGCTCACTACCTCATGAGACAGGCTCTGTCTTCCAGAGGGGACATACCTACCCCTGAACATTAATTGGCCCTTTTGGCTTTCTCTACTGTGTGTAGCTCTGTCCTCTGGACCATGTGGAAAGAGCACAAAGCTGGGTGTCTCCCCTTGCCATCCCCTCAGGCGTTTGTGGAAGCGGCCAAGTGTGCCTTGAGTTCCCTCTCTGCTTAAGGGTGGCCCCTTCCTGGCTCTCATAGGTGGAACCTCTCGTCAAAAATACCTGCTTCCGGTTAGTCTGTGGGAACACTTCCGGATCTGCTGTGAGAGGCTTCCGGTTGCCATCTTTTCGTGGGCCTGTAGAGGTCGAGGTGGGTAGGTTGAACGCCACCAGTACCCCTCGTTCTGATGGGGGATTGCACTGGTTCGAATCCCACTTGTTTAACACATCAAGGTGTGTGACCCTTGGCCAGGCTTTGGCTTTGCTGTGCCTCAGCTTCTTCGATTCCCTTGTGAAATTGGAATACAGATGACGGGGGTCTGTGCCTCATAGTTAATGTGGGGATTGGGGCCTTAATGACGCATGGTGTCACCCCTGGGACTTGGGTAGCTCATTGAATGTTAACTGGACTCGCTGCTATAGCTCTCCAGGCCCTCTCGAATCTCTCTGGAACTCCAGAACTGATAGCTCTTTGACCCCTGATGGGAAATGTTGGGAAACAGCATGGCAAAAAGGGTGACCTTTAGGAAGGCTATTAGCCATTGTTCATAAGACAGAAGTCTTTGTTGCAACAAGGAAACTAAAGCAGTAGAAATTCAGATCTGGAAAGAAACCCTAGGGGGGAATATACGGCCTTTTGTCTCATTCCAGAAGTTAGGTTTTTTGGTGGTATGAGAAGTTTGTTTATTTCTTAGCCCCTCTCACAAGTAATGAGCTCTCCACTCTGGGTAACTTTCAAATAGCCTGAAAAGAGCTAGCCTGGGGGGATTTTATATAGGGTCCTTGCGTGCTGTTAGTGTTGAGAGGGTTTCAAGGGGGCCAGAGCTGCGTGTGAATCTTGCCTGCCTCACCATCGGGGGATGAACGCCACTGAAAGTCACTCCAAACATGCCTGCCACATGACCTTGCTCCCCAAGTTGGTGGCTGACCGCCTTCCAAGGCCAAGATCTTCATCTTTGTAACCTTTGGATCTGCTCCCCCACCCCCAGCAAGGACTTGAGTTACTGAATACCTGTTGAGTCATCCCCTAACCACTCATGTCCCAGCATCTTCAGTGGTGGGGGGAAAGAGGACCCCCGGGGTCTTCCTCTGACACTTCTCACGCCCCTCATTTTGCAGACATCGACGAGTGTGAGAACGATTACTACAACGGAGGCTGCGTCCATGAGTGCATCAACATCCCGGGGAACTACAGGTGCACCTGCTTTGACGGCTTCATGCTGGCACACGACGGACACAACTGCCTGGGTGAGTGATGCAGCTGTGCCCTGCCCACTGGGCACACCCTGCCTCTTGCTCAACTCCAGCTGGTAACGTTGGGGGCAGTGGGAACGCTTATCCTCTTTTGGTTCCTTGGGTTGAGAAGACCCCCTGGAGAAGGAAATGGCAACCCATTCCAGTTTTCTTGCCTAGGAAATCCCATGGATAGAGGAGCCTGGAGGGCTACCATCCCTGGTGTTGCTAAAGAGTCTGACATGACTTAGTGACTGAACAACAACAATGATTAGGAAAACAGTCCTTGCTAGGACTGTTGTGACCAAATAGCACAGCTTGAGGAGCTTAAACTGCAAGAATTTATTTGCTCACAGTGCTGGAGACTGGAAGTGCGAGGACAAGGTGCTGGTGGGTTTGTTTTTAGTCTGAGGGTCTCTCCTCGGCTTGCAGATGGCCGCCTTCTTGCGGTGCATTCACGTGGTCATCTCTCTGCATGCATGTACCTGGTGTTTCTCTCTCTCTCTCTCTGCCCTAATCTCTTCCTATAAGGACACCAGTCATATTGGAGTAGAAGCCATCCTAACAACTCATTTTCAACACAATTACCTTTCTAAAGGTCCTATCATAAATACAGCCATGTTCTAAGGGTGAGGATTAGACCTTCAACATATAAATTAGGAAGAAACATAATTCAGCCCATAACAAGGATTCTTATATACTTCCACATTCTCCTAGTTCAAATACATATATTTTTAAGCCGGTTGTATAAATTTATGAGTAATGCAAACTTTCTGGGTACAGTTGGGAAAATGTAGAAGAACAAAGAGAAACTGGAAAGCATCTTAGTTTCGCTGGTGTGTTTGCCTTCAGGCCCCTGGGTGGGACTACCTGTAGTTGCAGTCAGGTACCTGGCCTTTGCCAGCACCATTTTCCTAGTCGCCTCATTTGATCAGTGACTAACAACCTGCGGCTGCTGTGACAGAGGAACACACTGGGTGACCTGAGGGATAGAACTTTATTCTGTCACAGTTCTAGGGGTTCAAAGTCTGAAGCTGTGGTGTCAGCGGGGTTAGTTCCTATGAGGCTTAGAGGGAGGCCGTTTTACCGGCTCTGTGGGAGCCTTGGGCTTGCCTTTGCGCGTAGATCACTTTCTTTCTCTCTCTGTTTTCACATCGTTTTTGTTCTCTGCATGCCCGTCTCTGTGTCCAAATGTCCTCTCTTCCTAAGGACACAGTTCTGTTGGATTAGGGGGCACCCTGCCGACCCATCTTAACTTGATCATCTGCCAGCAACCTATCTCCAAAGAAGGTTACCCATACCGGCCCTGGGGGTCAGGACTTCAGCATCTTGGGAGGGATGTAATTCAACCCATAACAGAGGTGGTTTGCGGTCCTCGGCAGGAGGAACAGCTCCTGGTAGAAAGCCCATGGTCTCCAAACAGGTGCTCCTGTCCCCCCAGCCATCTTCTGCTGTCGGCTGCTGAGTGACCCGGGGAACAACAGCTGGACCTCAGGGGTGAGACCATGGACTTAGCATCTTAACATCTCCGAGCCTCAGTGTCTTGTTGGTAAAGGGAGGTTGTGAAGAGCAGCTGTCTCACACGCTGCTGTGAGCAGTAACTGCGATCGTGTCCAGGCAGCTGAGAAGTGTGCAAGTCCCAGGGCGCTCAGTCCTGGGAGGTGTTCCCATCACCCTGACAGCCGCAGGAATAACATGCTGTTGGCCTCCCCAGGTTGTGTGTGAGAATGAAACGGCACCGTGACGTGGCTGGTGCTTGGTGAGTATAGTCAGCAAACAGGCATCAGTATTACTGTAGGTGACTTGGCCACCCTTCTGTGGTCGGACATTTACGTTGTTTGCTTATTTTGTTTGTTTGATTTGCCATCAGAACCCAGAGGTGGTTCTGGGCATAAAACATTTTTTCTTATTTTCCCAACTGTTTCCTTAGCAAGTCTTCCTGGAACTTCTGGGTCAAAAGGATTATTTGGATTTTTTTATGGCACTCAATGCCGTGTCTCCTGGAAGGGCTGGGTAAACCTTCTATCGTGCCAGCTGGGTTTTTGGTGTATGCATAGAAAGCTTGTGAAGGAGGAAAGAGCAACCCACCCCAGTATTCCTGCCGGGAGAATCCCATGGACACAGGAGCCTGGCGGGCTACAGTGCAGGGTGGTCGCAAAGACTTGGAAACAACTGAGTGACTGAGCATGCGTGCCAGGAAGCTGGACACCCCCAGTGCTCTGAAACGCCTCTGGGCGTTTCAGAATTAGCAGTGTATCCGTCTTCAGTTCCTCTGCCTGTTTTTGTTTAACACATATTGGATCTCAGATTAGCTGTTATGGGAAACAGATCTGTAAACATGTAATTACACCCAAAGAAAGTGCTGAAACGGAGGTCTGGACAGCAGACTGTGGAAGCCCAGAGGGGTCTATGAAGAGTTACCCTGCGTGGGCTGTGGGAGTTGGAGGGTTGGGGGGAAGTGTGCCTAACTCCTCTGGGGGACTTCAAAGAGGAAGTTGCCTTGAACAGGATCTCTAAAGGTAGGGGTGAGGGCAGAGCCTGTGTGGAGAGCTGTGGGTGGCTCCTTGAGGCTAGGCTCTGGGGGGAGCGGGAGGAATGGCAGGCGGTGGAGCTGCAGAGGCAGGCAGAGCCTTCGATGAGATTGGAGAGAACTGAGGCTGGACTGCGTTTGTTCTACCAGACGCCACGTTCAGTATTGTTCACGTTTTATCTCATGCAATCCTCCCAAGAAGCATAAACATTTAACCTTCCAGGTTGTTGGCCCCTTTTTTCAGATGATAGAGTACGTTTCAGGAACGGATTAGTCCGTGAAGTCAGACCTGACAGTCTGCCTGTCGGGCTTATCCCGACAGGAGCACGCATATCCCCAGTAGTCAAGAGGCCACACCTTCGGACATGCTGGTTCTGGGCTCTGACCCTGTCCCTCAATTATCAGCTGTGTGACCTTTGGCCACTTCACCTCTAGGCCTGTTCCCTCCCCAGAAACAGCATCCGCAGTCACTCTCCTGTAGGGTTCTCATGAGGACTGAGTGGGGTCGTGGGTGCCGGCCAGCTAGAGAGTGGGCGGCTCAGAGCGCAGGCCTTATTCAGCCTGGTCGACCTTCAGACCAGACACATCGCGGTGGGCTAGTCTGACGCCTCCGAGACCTCGCTGGGGCCAGGCCTGCTGTCTGCACTCCCCGGGCTGTATCACACACACAGCCTCCCTTCTCATCACACCTCTCTTACCTGGATAGAATCACCTGCTTGTGAGTACCCATATTCCTGGCTACGGCGGGCAGGTATACCCAACACCTCCAGACTAATGGAGTCTGTGCAGGTTTTGTTTCAACAACGTGATTTCCATAGTGGGTTCTTTTTATACTGATTAATTTAAGGAACTGGGTAAGACTCCCCCACCCCCACCTCTGAGCACAGATTGTAACTTCATACGGCTCTAACTCATGCATATGGCAGCCGAGAAAAGGCTCTCTCTGTTGCTCCTCTGCTTTTAGCTGAGGGCAGACGCTTTCCAACAGACGTCTTGATGTTTGGGCTTTTTCCTTCTCATGTCAAAACTCCGGCTCTGGAGAAGTCAGACCTCGGTTCCAACCGGCTCCAGCCCTGCCTGACAACGCAGAGCCACAAACCCCTCACCCACAAAACGCTGAAAATGTGCCCAGCTCAGTGTCGGGATCTCAGAGGCTTGTAAACACTGGCTGAAACCGTCACACTGTAAGAGGAAGCTAGACTTAATGGAGCTGGAAGATGTGGTCCAAATTCTGTCACCACTACTCATGAGTTTGAGAGCAGTTACTCAGACTCTCCAAGTCTCAGTTCCCCTAACTGCAGAATGGATCAGGAATACCCATCTCAGGGTCACGGTGCCAGTTACATAAGAAAGTACATCTGGAGAACTGAGCATACTGCTGGTGAGGTGCTGAGCGGGTCAGGGGTGTTGCCACACTGCTGCAGAGGTTTCTGGCTCGCCACCCACAGTCCAGCCCGCGAATGTGTTTGGTTTCCTTCCCACTCACCCCGTATCACTGATGTGATGATGATGGCGGTGGGGATTGAATTATTTGTCTACATTTATAAATCAAGGGATGTCACATAAAACTCAGTGTTTCCAGCTCTGTTTCTGCTTGGCCCTAATCCCCCCATCCCTGACTTTGTGGGTCTGGGGCAGGAATGCATATCCCTCATGGCCAGATATGTAAAGGTCGTTAGGAAGCTTCAATCTAAAATATGTTCAGTCTCTTCTGCCTTGACAAGCATTCCTTCCTCGTGACTTGGAAGGCTGGAGTGGAATTTAGAATTCTAGGACTTCTCGGAGTTTTGTGCCAAAAAGTGGTAGCATGGGCAATGCTTGCTCCCCATCCCTTCCTCTCACCCCTGGCCCTGTCCTACACCACAAGGCACATGAGGGCACCCTAACCTGAATGTGTAAGCCCTGGCCATTTGCCCCGAAGCCTTCTTCCCTTTTTCTTGGTCCTGTTATCTGTCCTTCTGAGAAGAGACATATTTGGCGGGGGGGAGGTGGGGGGTTGCACAGTTGCACAGGGAATTTGGGGGGCCTCAAACACCCAGATGCCATGACCACCTGTGGACTGCTTACTCCATGGGGAGGGCTGTAGCCACAGGAACGGCAGAGCAGGGACCCTCCAGGAATGAGGCCAAGAGCAGGGGCGCCTCCCTGTGGGAACAGCAGCAACTGGGAGGATTGCATCAGGCCCCCTCTTGGGAGAGTGTGTGTACATTCCGGATCACCACACTCCCCACCGTTCTCTATTGCTCACAACCTGTTGGTCATTTAGCCCTCTGCTCGGCCTCAGTAGGAACTGTGTTCATGCTGCCTGATAGAGCCTCCAGCACGAGGCCTGCCCTCAGTGGGTGCTGGTTGCTGTGAGAAGCTGACCGAGTTTGGGGAGGCCTCTGTGTTCCGCATTCTCTCTGCTTTGTGCAGCCCTGACCGGCTCTGGTCAGCCACTCTTGAGCCCCACCCCACAGCCGTCACCCGTCAGGGACAGTCAGGCCTGTCTGCATCTCCTGTTTTGTCTCCAAAAGCCTGGGTCAGAAGTCTCGTCCGCTTGGAACATCCCTCTCTCAACCACCACTGAATTCCTTCATGATGATGGCTGGAACTGAGCCTGGTCAGCACAGTTTGAAAAGCGTTCCGAGCTCGTAGGAGAAATGAGGCTGATGGCTGAAGGGTTATTTTCTTGCCTGGGTTTTCACAGTTGAACCTTTTCTTTTCTTTTGAGCAAATGAGGTTATTTTCTTGTGGAGATGGCTTGCCTGGGACTGTGTCCTGGAGGGTGGCCAAATCTGTCCTCTGGGGAGTAAAACCCTCTTTCTATTTGACATCTTTATTGAGGAATTTCTCAAATATAACAGAAAATGACACCAGAGGGAATTGAAACCATGATGAGATCCTTGCTCAACCCCAAATGACTGCTTTTAGCGTTGTAATTACTTGAAATAGCAGTAGTTCTGTTTGAAAAATATTATTCCAAACTCCATGCAATTGGACATAAGAGCAATATTTAGGCTAATAGAATAAGGTTTTTTTTCTCATCCTAAATTAAAACCAGCGGTGGATAATTTTTTCCCGACTCCACAAAGCAAGTCTCCTTTTCCCCTAAAGCCATTAGTTCACTTAGCCAGATGTTCTCTGCGACCCCAGTCTTTATCTTGACTTACTGAAAAATACGGTTCTCAAGTTGCTCACAGTTTGAATTTCGGACTCGCTTCTCAGCACATTTTCCCCTGATGAAGAGGAGTCATCTGCAGCCAGATTCAGCAGAAAAGTTGTTTTGTTCAGCAGATCGCGACATTCCCGTTAACACTTCTTGAGCACTTACCTCATGCTAGGCTCCTCTTAGGTGAGGTGAGCGGACTTTAGCCAAGTGTCTGCTGTGTGCCCGGAGTTGTCTAGGATGTTGTGCTGACATTCTCTTATTTGGTCCTCACGCATCCCTGAGTAGAAGCCATTAGTATTCCCTCTTTACAAATGAGGAACTGAGGCTCAGAAATGGAAAGTGACCCATGTAAGATCATACAGCCAGTAAGTGGTCAGGCTGGGACCAGGGCCCAGATCTGTTCGTTTGCCAGTTCAAGCCTGTAAGCTACTGCCTACCCCTTCCCCATGGCACCCGAAACAGACCCCACTCTGGGAGGCTGGTCCGGATCATTGGGGGTTTGATAGCCCCCCCCCCCCCGGGAGTTTGGGACTCTGTGAAATCCTAGCATCTGCCAACCCAGGCTGATGGGTGGCCTGCTAAAGGGGATGAGGGCAGCCCTTGTTCTGGAGAGCACCCCCAAATCTGTACTGTCTCCCAGGCAGGTCCTTGCTACCTATGCAAGAGCTCTCTGTCACCCTTGAGCTTCTTTGGGACATTGTGTTCCCCGTGTGACCTCACAGAGCCCTGTGATCACTGAACGCTTTCACATGGCTTCCGTCGCTTTCACAGCAGCACCCATTTTATCTGCCCCAAGGCCCCTCAAGCCAGGGCCCTCACCTCTCATCCTCACCCACCCGTGCCCTCTGGCCCCACCAGCCTTGCACCCACCATCCTTCCGTCCCTCCTGTCCAGCGCTGCTCCCTGTGACCCCTGTCCCTGCGTCTCCCTTCTCTCCAAAGCCTTCTGTGACCACGTTGGACACACCTCCCCTCGGCTCCGTGCTGGAGTTCTGTCTTCTTCCCCTGCAGGCAGAATCTCTCTTGTTTATCTCCCCTCTTCCTCCTCAGAATCGAGTGCTGTGTCTGGCAAATCATAGGCGTATAATAAATATTTGCAGAATGAACAAATAAATGAGTTTGAAGAAGTGCCTTGTATCCTCGGTCCTCAGGCTCCGCAGACGTCCGTGCTGGGCACGTGGCGGAGATGCAGGGGAATTAGATGGAGCACGTGTCATGGGACCCCCAGATTCATGAGAAACCCAGAAATGTTCATGGCTCAAACCACAGGTGACACAAGGCTCCATCCAATATTCATCCATTCATTTATTCAAAAAAATGTCCAGAAGCCCCGCTGCATGACAGTGCCAGCTTTAAATGCCGAAGGTACACCGAGTGGTGGACGAAGCAGCAAGCGCCCGCAGCAGTGCAGGGAGGAGATAGCGCGCAAGGAAGCACAGAGCTCAGTGAAGTAAGTTCAGTCAGGCCACCACCTGCAGTGAAAAATAATAACATGAATGTGATGGACCACAGCCACAAAGTCAAAAGACGCCTGCTCCTTGGAAGAAAGGTTGTGACAAACCTGAACAGTATATAAAAAGCAGAGATGTCTTTTTGCCGACAAAGGTCCCTATAGTCAAAGCTACGGTTTTTCTAGTAGCCATGTACCAATGTGAAAGTTGGACCATAAAGAAGGCTGAACGGCAAAGAATGGATGCTTTTGAGCTGTGGTGTTGGAGAAGACTCTTGAGAGTCCTTTGGACGGCAAGGAGATCAAACCAGTCCATCCTAAAGGAAATCAACCCTGAATATTCATTGGAAGGACTGATGCTGAAGCTGAAGCTCTAGTACTTTTGGCCACCTGATGCAAAGTCAACTCATTGGGAAAGACCCTGATGCTGGGAAAGAATGAGGACAGTAGGAGAAGGGAGTGACCGAGGATGAGATGGTTGGATGGCATCACTGACTCCATGGACATGAGTTTGAGCAAACTGAGGGAGATAGAGACAGGGAAGCCTGGCATGCTGCAGTCCATGGGGTCGCAAAGAGTTGGACACAACAGAGTGACTGAACAACAACTATGTGATAGGAAGTGATGGGGCAGGGCAACAGTGTTGGAGAGCGTGGTACACCTGTGACCCCTGGTGTATTAAAAACCTCCCCACCTTCAGGGACATGAAACACCAGTTTACTCTGCTTGCAGATTCTGTGGGTCAGGAATTCAGAGAGGATGCAGTGGGGATGGCTGTCTCAGCTGCTCTGTGTTTGGGCCTCAGCTGGGAAGACTTGAAGTTGGATATGCCTTGATGGGGGCTGGAATCATCTGGAGACTTCTCTGCTGATGTCTTATGGTTGAAGTTGGTTGTCAGCCAGAAGACTTCTGGGCAGCCTCTTGGTGTGGTCTGTCCACACAGGGTGGTGTGGGCTTCCTCACAGCATAGCGTCCGGGTCCCAGGAGAACAAGATGCAGTTTTACAGTCTGCTCTCAGAAGGCACTTCCACCCAGCTCTGCCCATCAAGGCAGTTAGAGAGGTCCCCCAGTGTTCACAGGGAGGGGGCTTAGTGAAGGGCCTTCGGGAGGAGGAGGAAGCTGCCCATCGAAGATCAAGGGGAGGTCTTCCCTCCAGGCAAAAAGGGGAGGACAAAGGCAGTGGCCAGGGCCAAGGACAAGTTGGGTGAGTTTGGGAACAGGTTGTTGTACCTGGAGGATCTGGAGGGAAGGAGAAAGCCTGGAGATAAGCTCAGGAGGGAGCCGGGCCAGGTCATGTCAGGTCTTACAGGCCCTAGAAGGGAGTTAGGATTTTATTCTTAATTAGCCGGGAAACCGTGGGACATTTTAACCAGGGATTGACGTCTTAATAGATTTGCCTTCTGGCTGCTACATAGAGAATGTGTTAACGGGAAATAGGAGACAGAGACCATTATGGTGGTCTAGATCAGAGATGTTGGTGGCCCATCCAGGGTGACAATCGTGGAGGTGATGAGATGTGGGTGAATTCATGTATGTTTTGAAAATGGAGCCAGCATGGACTGATGATGGATTAGATGTAAGAAGTGAGGAGTGAAGAGGAACCAAGAGTGACTGCTGGTTTTTTGCTTGGAGTTACTCTGTACTTCTGGGGAAGACTGGGGGGAGGACATATTGTGGAGTGGGGACAGCGTGGACTGAGAGTCTGTTGCTGCTGCTGCTAAGTCACTTCAGTCATGTCCAACTCTGCGCAACCCCATAGACAGCAGCCCACCAGCCTCCCCCGTCTTTGGGATTCTCCAGGCAAGAACACTGGAGTGGGTTGCCATTTCCTTCTGCAATGCATGAAAGTGAAGTCGCTCAGTCATGTCCAACCCTTAGCGACCCCATGGACTGCAGCCTACCAGGCTCCTCTGTCCATGGGATTTTCCAGGCAAGAGTACTGGAGTGGGGTGCCATTGCCTTCTCCGAGAGTCTGTTGGGCCAACTTCAATTTGACATGATCAGTAGCCATCTGAGTGGATACGCTCTACAAGTTCAAAGTCTATGGGGTAATCAGGTCTGGGGTTCAGGGGAATGTGAGAGCCTAGAGCTTCTAGTTGGACTATAAAGAAAGCTGAGTGCCAAAGAATTGATGCTTTTGAACAGTGGTATTGGAGAAGACTCTTGAGAGCCCCCTTGGACTGCAAGATCCAACCAGTCAATCTTAAAGGAAATCAGTCCTGAATATTCATTGGAAGGACTGATGTTGAAGCTGAAGCTCCAGTACTTTGACCACTTGATGCAAAGAATTAACTCATTGGAAAAGACCCTGATGCTGGGAAAGATTGAAGACAGGAGGAGAAGGAGACAACAGAGGATGAGATGATTGGATGGCATCACCAACTCGATGGACATGAGTTTGGGCAAGCTCTGGGAGTTGGTGATGGACAGGGAGGCCTGGCATGCTGCAGTCTGTGGGGTCGCAAAGAGTCAGACATGACTGAGCCACTGAATTGAACTGAGAGCTTCTAGATGACATCAAAATTGAGAGCTCTTAACAGTCATTCATCTCAGAAGATCTCCTGAGTGTCTGCCCTGTGCTGCGTCCTGGGCTGGGAGCTTCCACTTTGCAGATGAATGTCATATTCCCAGTCCTGGAGGAACATTGGGAATCAGCCTGCATAGTTTTGAATCCTGGATCCATCACTCAACTTTGTGATCCTGAGCGGTAACTTCACTTCTCGGGGCCTTGTATCCTCGTCTGTTTGGTGGGGCTAATAGCAGCACTTATTTGACAGGGATGATGCAGAGACCAAATGAGAATAGCTTTGCAGAGCACGTGCCTGGCACTCAACAAGGGCTCGACAGATGTGAATTGCCTAATTAGTACTTATTCCTAGTGTGCGGTCAGGATACTTTTTAAAGAGAATGGATGTCTTTTCTCAGCTAGTGAAGATGGGGAAATGAGCCTCATCCCTGAGCTGGGTGTGAAGTCCTTTGGTGGGGACTGCCCCACGTGTTCCACACAGTGCTCCTGCCCAGTGAGCCATGGCCCACCACCCTCCCCGGTCAGAACCTGCCCCTTCCTCTTGCACTGATTCTTGGGCTCATCCATTAATATGCGCCACGTGGCATCAGGGCTGTCCGTCCCAGCTCTACCACAATACTCACTTTGTGACCTTGGATGCATGTCACCTCTTTCTCAGTCTCAGTTTTGTGGTCTCCAAAATGAACATGATGCCTGTCTGGCAGGATCAGATGTGCACCGGGTGGCACCAGAGGCCACCAGGCAGAGGAGCAGAGGAGGAGAGGAGCTCTGCAGGGCCCGGCGGGGCCCGGGAGCCCAGCTGCACGTGTGGGAGGAAGGCACCGTGGGCGCCCAGATGCTCCACGGCGGTGCGGTGGTCACAGCTCTTTCCCGCTCTGGGCTGGTCCCCGGCAGGATGAAAGGGCCGCGCCTCGGCCCTTTTGCAGGCGCCCCCTCTCATCCTCGAAGACAGCTGGAGACAATGTGTTGCTCCCTGAACCCCTGACGAAGGCTCGACTCGCCTCTGTTTATTTGTCTTTATACTTCAACAGCGCAAATGCATTTCTTGCTGGGAAAAAAAAATGCCGACCATTTTAATGTGAAACTAAACAGTTTGAGTCAAATACTTACTCCATAAACAGCAATATTTTTCAAGGTAAACTGTGGAGGTTTCTTCCTGTCTTATTTCTGCCCTCCCTCCCCGCTGGTCCCTGTTCTTGGACCACATTCACATGGTCTGAACACACTTGGTTGGAGGGAGTCACTGTCAGAGGACAAGCTGGATTCAGACTCACTTCCCTTCCCAGCTTTTTACAACTGTTAATCTGATGGAAATTCTTTGGCCTGAGAAAAAGAAACACACTGGACTCAGTGTGCACCTTTATAAATGGGCTTCCTTCTTTCCCCAAATCATTACAGAACCAGGGAGCTCTTGCAGCGGGCAGGGAGGTGGAGTGATGGAGAGAGACCCAGGTGTGTTTTGGGGGTGGAGTGGCCTTCTCCAGCCTCAGGCCTGCAGCCAGCTCAGGACTAGGGGCTGGGGGGAAGGCTGGGCAGAGCCTCAGGTGCTTCTTAATAGAAAGGAGCCAGGCAAATTCCGGGGGGGCATGGCAGTGAGCCAGGAATCAAGCTCTTTGGGCCATGGACTTGCAGGGGGACCTCAGGAAACTCCCTCCCTCTCTGTGCCTCAGTTTCCCCATCACATGTGAGGTAAGGAGTGGTATTCAACCAATGGTTTTCAGATTCTGTGGGGTTTTGTGTCCAGTAGCAGAACCCTTTATTTCCAGCAGAATCCCACGGTGGTCACACGGCTTTGGCTGAAATGGGAGGCAAGACTGGCAGGGATGAGAGCCCTGCTCTCTGGGGAGCCCAACCCCCACAGGGCCCTGTTTGGAGCCCCTCGGCCTGGCTGCTGTGTCAGAGTCCTTCTCCCTCCGACAGCTCATGATTGGATGTCTTGGTGGCATAGAGTGTCCCCAGGGATGGTGGCCAAGCTCCTCATATGCAGTCCCCATCTACCTCTCTCTCCTTGTTTCTCAGAGCTGTAATGTCCAGCATGTCAAATATCTTCCGTTTTCCTACATGCACCCCCCTTTCCTGCTCTGGAGTACCCTACACCTACTGTTCCTTCTGCCCGGATCACCCTTCCCCGTGCTCTTCATTAATTCTTCGTGACCCCCACTTGTCACACGTCAGCTCGGGCATCAGCCCCTCTGGAAAGCTTTCCCTGAGTTACACACCGTTCCCCTGGGTGCCTGTAGCCTCCCAAGCTGCCCTCTGCCTCAGCGCTGAGCTCCTAGGCTTGTCCCTGGACCCCAGGGGTGGGTCTCTCCTGCTTCAGGAGGTCCTGGGGGGCCAGGCTCCAAAGCGCCTTAGCTCTGTTCCCAGGCCCGGCGCAGACTCATCTGTGTGATGGAGGGATGGGTGGGTGGCCGGGGAAGGAGGCAGAAGGTTTGATGCTGACTGCCTGGGAGAGCATGGTCTGACAGTGGTGTATACACAAGCCTGGCCAAAGAGCAGGGCTCAGGGCTCTCAAAACTTCTGAGAACTGTGAGAGGGCAAGGGGTGTCTGCTAGCAGCCCACGTGAGTGAGGCCCCTGCAGCCAGCTGAGCGTGGAGCTCCCCTGTTCCGTCCTGTCTCCAGGCCCAGCTCCTTCTGGTCTCTGCCCTAGACGAGTGGAGAGCAAGGACCTGGGAACAGATGCATCACCCTTGGCCCCCATCTCCCTTCCCAGCAGGGGTTTGCAGCCAGCTCTTCAGGCTCACTCTTCTTATCCCGAAAAGAAGGGTAACAGTGTTCCTGGGAGGGGGCTGTAGGCATGGAGCGAGGTGGGCGTTGTGGCATCAGGAGGCCCCTCGGCCTCTCCTTCTTGCTCTCCCTTGGGTGGCACCTTCAGGTCAGAGACCACAGCACAATACGGCCCTTCCTGTTGGTAGGACATAGTTGAAATCTGTTGTCGGCCGCCCTGTGCCAGCTTTGAATAGGACTCAGTGTGGTGACCTGGGGAAGAGGTCCTGCTCTGTCCTAGGGTAGAGAAGGCCAAGCCCATAAACAGCAAAGAAAAACAGCCAGTTGCCAAGGACAAGACAGGCAAGCAGACACGTCCCTTTGTCTTCCTTGCTTGCAGTCCATGTGCCAAGGTCTTGGTCGGAATTCAGAGAAGTAAACAAAAAATAAGTGTCCTGTGAAAGCTCTTTAAAAATACTTTACCACCAAAACATACCCCAGACCAGAACTGAACTGTGTGCCTAAAAATGGGAGTTATCAGCAAGTAAGGGAGTCCCAAAGTCTGCGACCCAGCTCTTCCTCTGCCAATAAGCTTGCTTACTCTGGAGCAATCCGTGCCCGGGTGGTGATGGGGGCCACCCTGGATGTGGGCCGGGCCAGGCTGCGTCTAGACACGTGCTGCAGCAACCATCCTTTCCCAGCACCAACAGACCGTTTATCGTGGCCTTTCGCCAGCTCCGTGCCTCGCCGGCCCCCTCACCCTTCCCTGGCACCCGCCTCACCCCAGCCACATGCAGCTGGAAATAGACTAGCTGGCAGAGAGGGCTGGTGCCCAGCTGGCAGTCCTTGTCTGTGGGAAGCAGGTGGCCCTGGCAGCCACCCGGATGCTTGGTCTGGGGTCTCTAGCGACCCCTCAGGTGATACCTTAGTGGTGGGAGAGGATCCCATGGCCCCTTGCCCCTCCCTGGCTCATGTGCTGGCTCCAAGGGGTCACATGCCAGTGGGGTCGTTGGGAGGAGCCTTGGTGGAGGCCCCGTGGAATGGGATCCCCAGGGCCCTTCTTCCCATTGGAGGGTCCTGGGGTCTTCAGCCTGGCGGTTGGCTCCTCGTGCTCCGGGCTCTGCCGGCCACTCCAGCCTTGCCTTCTCACCCTGAAAATGTGAAGCCTGTCCCCACCCCCTGTGCTTCCTCCTGCCTTGGAGGACACCCCTCTTGGCTGTCCTGAGCACTCCAGTTCATCCTTGGGCACCTCTTCCCTGGCCTTCCTGACAGCGTGATCGTTTCCCACCCCGCCCGTGGACCAACCAGAGGCACAGTGCTCCTCAAGCAGAGTTGAAAAGGTCTGTTTACTTACCCATCTTCCACATGTATAATAATTATACAGAACCACTCAAAGAAATCAGTAGACAAGACAGAAGATAATTTCCCCATTAGCTTGCCACCCCAACAGATCAACAGCTTTTATGTCCTAATGTTCTTGTCTGGGGTCATCTGTGTGTAGAACTGGCCATATATGGTTAGGATCGTGCGTTGATGTTTGTATGCTGCTTCCAGCCCCAGATTCTATCAGAACGTTTGTCGCTGTTGATGTGTAATCACGTAGCCAAGATGTGGGGCTGGAATCTGAGTCCAGGATGTGCGGGCCTGACTGAGAGCTGCTGCTAGGGTGGGAGCAGCTGGTTGGGAGAAATGGTTTGTAACCTCTGGTTGGCAGCTGCCCCCTGAGTACCCGCACCTGCCAGTCAGGAGATCCGGAGATGAGTTAGATGCAACTCCCACCTTCGGGGAGCTCTGGGCTCTGTGCAGTAATACTCACAGCTCGGTGTCCTTGGTGTCATTAACACTGGCCCGAAGCACTGGCAGAGAGGGGGCCCATCTCCCCCTGCCAAGTGGGGACAGGGATGGGGCGAGCGGAGGAGGAAGGGGCAGGTGCGAAGCCTGGAGCTGAAGAGGCTCAGCCAGAAAGGAGTGTGGACTCAGGGAGAGGAGTAGACAGAGGCGGGTGAAATGGCGGCCTGTCAGCAGAGGCACACACCATTGCTCCCCGAGCCTGAGACATGGAGACCCAGACCGGCAGACGCAGGCCTGCGGGCGGGACTTCCTCCGTCTGCACCTCGGGCACCTCAGATGCCAGCCTGGCTCCTTCGACAGCCACCAGGGCCCTACCTACTGCTCCAGCCTCACCAAACATATGCACATGGGTGTGCACACGCACACACACACTCACACACAGACACACACGGCAGGCATCCCATCCCCAAACACAGCTCTCCCTGAGCCGGTCCTTGTGCAGTTTAGACAGAGGCTCCACAGCCCCAGAGTTTGGCCTCCCAATCCCAGGTCTTACCTGGTCTCACCCCTTCTCCCACCCTGGTCGGGCAGCTCCCTGGGGGCAGGCCTTGACGTGCTCACTGCCTGTTCCCTGCCTGTTGAATCAATGAATGAACACAAACACATATGCCATCACAGCTCTCTGGGGGAGACGGGGCGTTAGAAAGATGACTTCAGATGGAATGGCGGGTCTTGCAGGCGTGCTCCCGGGTGGGAAGCCAGGGAACTGGGTACAGAGTAACAGGGGTCCAGCAGGCAGGATGCGAAGGTTTGCGCCAGAATCCCGCCTCTGGGAATTCATCTGCAGAGGAGTCCCTCACAGCTGCCCAGATGCGTCCCTCCCAGGGGAGTTCACTAAGGGAGTAGAAGAGAGGCAGCACTCTGAGGCGAGGGCAGGGGCTCCTTGCAGCCTGGACAGCGGCAGGTGAGAAGGGCAGCCAGGACTGAGCCCCAGCCTGACCAAGGCGCTGACTCAGCTCTCAGTGAAGCAGGGCCAAAGGGGCCTGCTCTCAAGGGCGAGAGGACGAAAGAGTGATTCGTTACCACTAGCTGAAACTCAGCACATGAAAAAATAAAATAGACTCGTGATAGGAGTTGTGGCTAGAGTATAAATTTGTTGATCTTTTTTCCCCCACTGTTTTTCAAAATTCCTTATACATTCACATTCTTGAATAATGAAAGTTTTACTGGACAAGTGATAGGGACCCATGCTAAGCTCTTGGAGGCAGTTATGCTATGAAAAGGTCATGCCACAGCCTGGCCTGGAAAGGGAGAGGGGCAGCCTTGGGGAGACACGGTGGTCCTTGTGATGCTTCAGCCAGGCTCAATGCTGCCTTTTCCATGAAGCTCCCTGGTGCCCATGTCAGCTCTCTACCTCTGCCCGCTTCCAGTCCCTCTGCCCGCTACTTTCTTGAGTGTATCAACTCTCCTGGCACAGACTCATTCCTCAGTCCCACTGTGTCTGCATGACCCACCCAGGGCCTGGCAATGAGGGACTGCTGAGTGCAGGAAGGAGGTGACCAGCTCACTGCCAGCCTGGTGAAGAAGCCATCACAGGCTGGGGTGGGAGCGCACGAGGGAGCCCCCACTCACAGAGAAGTCCCAGGGCCAGCTGGGGGAGGGCGCCGTTGGGAAGACGGAAGGAAATGGGCCACTGGGAAGCACCCACAACAGCCTGATAAGGCCCAGATCTTAACTCTGCAGTTCTGGAAGTTGGAAGAAAACATTGAGTTTAACTGGGAAGATTTGATGCTTGAAGGTTCGGAATTCCAGGCAGTAGCAACGGTGGGAAATTTACGCTGGGAGCAAGGCATTTGACCTGGCCAGAGTCAGGTGTGATGGACTAACCAGAAGGCCCGTGTGCACCGGGGCGGTCCGGGGAGCTCCTGGGCTCACCTTGACTCTGTGGAGTCTTTCCCAAGGCAGTGGGGCTCCCCCTGCCCCCCATGCAAGCCCGCAGGGGTAATCACAGCCAGCTGGGCCTGCTTTATTTCTGAGGATATTCATTAAGAATCCTGTCAAAAGCATTTCCCCTTCCCTTCTCAGAGCATCTTGCTTTGTTTCCAGGGTTTGTTCCTAGTTGGTTTTTCTCCCTTCCCTCTTGTCAGTCCTCCATTCTCATCCCCATCAAAATAGATTGTTCAAAGCTCCAGTGCCTCCCACAGATGTCCGTCCAGGATCACATTCACAGCTGCCCTGTCAGAGGCCTGAGGGCGGGGGACGAAGGCATCCAGTTCCCGTCCTGGGCCCGTCACATGTCAGTGACCGAGGGCAGGCCGCACTCACTGCTTGCAGCTCCTGTTATAACGCTCCGCTCCTGCCCCGGGCCGAGGCCAGCTGGGACACTGTAACGCGAGTGCTGACACGGGGCAGAGGCACATGGACCGGAGCTCCCTTCCGTCTCCTGCAGCTTTCTCTCGTGCCCTTGCTGGAGAGATTAAAGGAAAAGCTGGTCTGGCCGCAGTTGGCATAGACCAAGGCCAGTGAAGTGTCATTCAAGGGGACAGCCCACCGTCTTCAAGCCCCTGCCTCCGCCACCCGCTTCCCCAAGCACTACTCAGAATGGGTTTTCTTCAGCTGAAGACTTTGGTCCTCATGCGAGTGAAGGCACTCAAAAGCAGGAAGACACTTTGGGCTTCCCCAGCTTACCAAGCATCCCAAGTGGCTCTGTTCGTTCGCTGTGCACCAGAGCCCACAGGCTGGCAGTGTTTGAGGGTATCTACTTCTCTCTATCCTCATCTCCCCATGAGCTGCCCACAGGCGGGGCAGTGCTCACCCACACAGTGGGGTTAACTGCTGGGCAAGGCTGTGCCAGGCAGATAAGCGAACCTAGGTCTTCTCCAGCCAGCTCTCACTCTGCCCTCCTGCAAACCCACCGGCCAGCACTCAGTCCTGGCCCTGATCCAGTGTTGCCGCCCGGAGCAAGCCCTCCAGGGCCACTCGGCCCATCCCTTACGGGGCAGGCCCGCAGCCAGGGCCTCCAGGCCAGAGCTGCCTGCCCCAGCCAGTTCTCAGCCCGTACTCGATCCACAAACACGCGCTGTTTAAAACCCCGAGACAAGCCACACTCAAGATGTCCCTGTTCCCAAGGGCTCTGCGTTCTCCGAGGAGACGGAGAAGCAAACGCAGAGCAGACGCCAGTGCTGGAGGCACCGGCGACTCCCAGGTGTTCTGGCTGAAGCAGCTGTGGGTGGTGCTGCCGTTCGCTGAGATTCAGAAGGCTGGGGCGGGGCCTGGGCTTTGCTTTGTTCTTTTCTGCTTCCCTTGTGGAAGTGGAGATAGTTCACTGTGGGCCATGTTAGGCTTGTTAGGTTTGTCCTGCCTGTTGGACATTCAAGTTCAGCTGATTGCAAGTGCTGATCTGAGTCTGGAGGGTGGTGGAGCGGACAGCCCCAGAGGTTTGGGCAGTGTTAGCCAGCAGCTGGCTGGACAAGCCATGAGACAAGGTGACAGCTCCTAGGAATGGAGCCCAAGAGGAGCCCAGGTTCCTGGACATGGCCCCCACAGGTGCACTCACCTCCCGGGGCCTACTTTAAAGGAGGGACTGTCTACAGAGTTGGAGAAAGTGTTTGCCAACCATGTATCTGACAAGGGTCTACTATCTAGGATATATAAGAACTCTTGCAACTCAACAGTAAAAAGACAGCCCAATTTAAAAGTGGGCCCAGGGGCTTCCCTGGTGTCTCGGTGGTAAAGAAGTCGCTGTCAGTGCAGGAGATATGGATTTGATCCCTGTTCCGGGAAGATCCCACATGTCGCGAAGCAATGAAGCCCGTGCACCACAACTACTGAGCCTGAGCTCTAGAGCCCGGGAACTGCAAGTCCTGAAGCCTCCGTGCCCTTGAGCCCATGCTCTGCAGCAAGGGAAGCCCCCTCAATGAGAAGACCATGAACTGCAACTAGAGATAACCCCCACTTAGCACAACTAGAGGAAGAGCCACACAGCAGTGACCACCCAGCGCAGTCCTAAATAAATAAATAAAAGTTTTAAACCTCAATTCAGAAGCGGGCCAAGGATTCGAATAGCCATCTCTGCACTGTTAAGCAGCTGGTAGTCATGGTCCCCCGAGAAGGTGGCCCAGGTGGTGAGCAGGCCGGAACCTGTATCAAGAGGGAGCAATTCCGGAAGCTGAGGCCACTCTGCTTGGAGAACAGGAGGCCGAGGCAAGACTGAGTGCTCCCTTTGGATGAGGCTTGTGGTCGGTTTCCCAGCTCAGGAGGGACTTTGCCATCCCCCAGAGGGTGTCCACCCTTGTGACCCCCTGCAGCACTTGCACCAGCTTTGTGCAACAGTAGTGAAGATGGATTGGTGCCCTGTGTGTGCTGGCACTGTGCTGAGTGCCCGTGTATGTTTGTATTTAATTTTTGGCTGGGCTGCATCTTCACTGCTGCTCCCAGGCTATCTCTAGTCGAGGCGAGTGGGGGCTCACCGTCGTGACGCCCAGGCTTCTCACTGCGGTGGCGTCTCTTGTCTCCGAGCCCAGGCTCGAGGTGCACAGGCTTCCATAGTTCTGGCACACAGACTTAGTTGCCTCGAGGTGTGTGGAATCTTCCCCGACCAGGGATCGAAGTCCTGAACGAGTCTCCTGCACTGGCAGGCAGATTCTTAACCACTGGGCCACAGGGGAAGCCCCGTGCTAGGGGTTTTACCACCATTATTTTCTTAATTCCCCCAAACAGCCTCAAGTACTATTATCTCTGACTTTTAGAGAAGGAAACCAGGACCCCAAATGGTTAAGCACGGTGCCAAGGTCACATCGCAAGACCTTACTGAATCTTGTACCCCAGAGGCCATGACTTGCAGGGCAGGAACCAGAACCCATAGGTAGTAGTCTCAGGGAGACACATGTTTATAGACTACGTGTTTATAAGACCCGTGATTGTAAGGTGGAGCAGTCAGTAGTTGGAGTTAGGCAGCAAACTCCTTAGATGTTCTGTGCTGCTCAGCCATCACTGGGATCACGGACAAGGGGGGCCCAGCTGAGGGAGGCAGTGGCCAGACCCTGCGGGCCAGCAGCCTCAGCAGAGCTCTGTCCCACCCTGGCTGGCTCCTCGGGTCTGGGTGTGACATGCTGGTCTGGAAAGCTGACCCCACCAGTCATCGCCCAGTGCTGAGCTTGGACTCCGGCCTAGCCCGAGGGGCTCAGTGTCAGAACAGGGCTACAACGGGAGACCCTGTGTCTTCTGCACACAACCAACCTGCTGGGAAGCCAGGAGCCCCAGAAAGGGCCCCAGCTGATGCCCCAGACCAGGAGGTAGATGGGTCCCGGGAGACTCCAGTCACACCTCCTGCCTGCTATGCCAGCACTTCTGACAGCTCAGGGAGTATCCTGGATCTGGCAGAATCCAGGCCCCAAAGCTGCTCTAAGACTCATGTGTATTTTACCCGAAATCTAATCCATCTGGTTCTCATTTATTTACACTTAACTCATCAAATGCAATTTTGCAAGAGCCGCTCGATAGCCAAGAGGCCTTTTCTGCCTAAGCCTCCCTTCTGAAAGGAGCCGGAGGAGGGCTGGGGCCTTGGTCCTTCGGGACCAAAAGGGAGTTCTCAGGGTTGGAGGCTGAGTCTGGTTTCTGAGACGGGCCAATGCCGCTGCCTCGGTTCCCGGACCCTTGTTGGGAGCTGGGATGCCGGAGCCTGGCACAGCGCCGGACACACAGTAGGCTCTTGGCAGCCGGCAGAACATGGGTGGGGTTCAGGCAGAACACAGAGTCTCTGTTTCAAATTGTGAAGCGTTCATGGGAAACACAAAGCAACCAAAGCTGGATCCAGAAGTAATTTCTCGTTATAAATAACTGCAAACCTGGATTCTTGGTCCAAAGTAGGACAGTCAACTATTAATAAAAACAAACACCAGCACCTTGGGCCAGAAAGCAGACCTCATGGGCAAACCACAGCCCCGCCTGCAGAGTCCTTTCAGAAGCACGTCGACCTGCAGCCCCTTGGTGTCAGCTCTGGGAGCCTTCCTGCTGGAAAACAGCCACGTCCATCGCTGCACGCAGGCTGGTGGAGTGGGCCCGTCAGCCACTGGTGGGGGTGCAGGAGGCCTTTTCCACGTGAGTGGTGAGCACACTGAACAGAAATGGGGAGAAGTCACAGCTAGGGTTGGTCTCTCCTGACCGCAGCACCCAAAGCTGTGCTCATGCAGGGCAATGCAGAAGCGGGCGGGGGCACCTGACCCCAGAGACCTTGTTTGGACTCCATCTTTGGTGCTTGGCTTCCCTGGTGGCTCAGACAGTAAAGTGTCTGCCTGCAACGTGAGAGACCCGGGTTCAGTCCCTGGGTCGGGAAGATCTCCTGGAGAAGGAAATGGCAACCCACTCCAGTACTCTTGCCTGGAAAATTCCTCGGGTAGGTTACAGTCCATGGGGTCACAAAGAGTCGGACACGAGTGAGTGACTTCACTTTGGTGCTTGGGGTGCTATGTGCTGTTCTCACCAGAGTCCTCACTGAGGCCACTAGGATTGAGGAGGAGGCTAGAGAGGCCGGGCCATCTGGAGCTGGGTTTATGGAGCCCTAGTGGAATCTTCTGTAAGGGGAGGCGGAGACCCAAGGTGAGGCTGTGCCCCGGGATGGGAAGCGGGACAGACGGCAGGGCGATGAGGAGAGCCACCAGCCTCAGGGACTGCTGAGTGTGGGGTGCACAGAGGCAGGGGTTTCTTGGGCCGGGCTGGCTGGGTCGGGGCAGGCAGAGCCAGAGCCTGACCCCTACTTGGCCTCCTTGGTGCCCTAGTCCCCCTCCCTCCCTCCCACCTTCCATCCTCAGTGCACACCAGGCTGAGGGCCTCCGGCTGGGGAGCAGCCCCCAAGGCATGCAGGCTGTATATGTCTTTTACCCCAGACTACACTGGGGCCATCTGTTTCAGAGGGTGTCTTCTCCCAACCACGCCAGCCGAGGCCCCCAGGGCAGAGACCCTCCCTTCCCAGCACCCTGGCCTGCCACCCCAACCCTGCCCCAGAAGATGGAGCACTCCAGCAGTCCTAGAGGCTCAGCTGAAGATGTGTGTGTGTTACAGGAGGGAGCACATTCTCGTGGTGGGGGCGGGGTGGTGGGGGGTGTGTGGGGAGTTCCTGCAGGCTGGTGCCTTCCAGAGGGAGACCTGGCTGGTCCAGGCAGCCTACAATGAGCTCTGTGCCAGACCTTCACAGTGCTGGAGCCTTCAGGGTCCTTTCTTCACTCTGCTGTTTAGATCTTCTGTTGCCAATTAAAAGGGTTTCCCAAGAGGAGCCTCCTAGCGTCTGCCCCAGAGCCCACGGGGCCTCCTCTCTGCTTTGGAGCCAAGGCCCTGTGCCGAGGAGCTCCCTGCCTTCTGGGAACATTCAGCCATGGTCATAAATAATGATGAAGGACCATGGGCTGCCAGCAGGGTTCAGAGGCAGAGCACGCCCCCATCCCCCTGGGAGCCTGCTCGGGGATCACGGGTCGTGGGCAGGAAGCAGGCTTGCTCCGGGCCTTCACCTCACGCACGTAGGCCCAGCCTCCACCCGAGGCCTTGGTGGTTGGTTGGTGATACTCTGGCTTGTCAGTCTTCCCCAGGGACTGTCCCCTCTGCCAGCAGGACTGGTGGAAATAGGGGCCAGGAGGACCCAGGCAGGGCTGGGTTAGTGAGAGCCCTGGTGGAATCTTCTCGAGGAGGGGTGTGCAGCCCATGGGAGCTTCCAGAATCCGCTCTCGCCCGAGTGGTCCCAGGCCTTCTCCACCCGTGCCCTGCACCTTCCACAGCTCCTCTCCTCGTCTTCCAGCCTCAGTCACAGACCACCCCCCCTCAGCTCCCGTCACCTGCTCCACGGAGCCTCTGCCTCCATGCTCAGGTCTCACACACCGGTGGCCCGGTGAGCAGGGGCTTGACCCGGGGCATTCATTCTGGGGCCCTGGCAGCTCACAGGGAGTGGGGCACGCAGCAGGGGCGCAGTGTTTGCAGAAGTGTTTCTGGTGGATTTCAAAGGCGAGGGCTTCTGTCTGGACAAAGAGGGCGAGGGCGTCCCGGGAAGAGGTACACGTGTGCACGTGAAGGCACGTGTGATTGATGGGGAGTTCGAAGAACAGAGGGAGTTGGGGGGCTGAAGAGGCGGGCCTCCTGTGGAGAGCCCCAAATGAGCCCCGCGGCCAGCCCAGAAGGAATCCGGACAGCGCCCTGCTCCGGGGGACTGACCTTCTATGGCAGAGCTCCCCAGCACTGCGGTATGCAGGCACACATGTGCCCCTCAGCATGTCTGCTCACTCCTGAGCACCCCGCCAGCCCAACCCTCTGCTGGGGGCAAGGACGTGCAGGAGACTCAGGTCTGTCTTCAGCCCAGAGCAGAGACAGGACGGCCAAGCCCAAGGGAGACAGTTGGAAACAAATCAGCTTGGCTGGGGGCCAGGGGCCGGCAGATTCTGCCCGGGACTAGGAAGACTTCGGGGAGGAGGGGGCTTCTGCCCTGGGGTTTGGAGGCACGACGAGCATGTCGGGTCAGGGGAGGACTGTAGCCTAAACACCCGGGGACCTGACTGTCGCCGCCATGACTGGGCGAGAAGCGTCCTCACTCGGAGAGGCTGAGTCATGGGAGAGTAAGGAAGGGCTTTGGATCCAGACCCACAGGGCTTCCTGTCCTCTTTCCGCCTGGTTTATAGCGCTGGGCAAGTCTCTTCCCCTCTCAACTTCTTGTCTGAGAATCGGCGTGCTGAGAATAACGCTCTCTGTATGGATACGTTGGGTGGATATGTTAAGATAGTCCCTGGGCCTCCCAGCTGGGACCTGGCCAGCCATGAGGGCTATCATTTATGATAAAAAGGCTCCCAGTGCCTTGCAGTCAGCATGTAGGGGGCGGGGGCTCCCGCAGAGGGGCCCCTCCGTGCATGGAGCCGCCTGGAGAGCAGGAAGAGGACTGAGCATGTCTCAGGCACTCCAGAAGGGCTTCCTGGAGGACACAGTCTGAGTTCCTCCTGTGGACGAGATCTCGCCACGTCACACAGGCCACAGGCAGGGCACAGAACTCAGGCTGTCCGACTCCCAGGTGTGGGTGCTCTCCTTGCCATGGGGCCCCTCTTACAACGGAATATGCCGTGTCCTTGGGAGCCAAGGAGCACTGCGTAGTGGGCTCGCCCCCGTCAGGAGGGCCCCAGAGCTAATATTTCCCGTAGTGCTCTGGTGGGCCTGATCAGGGTCTCCAGGGGACCCCAGTCCATCCTAGGCCAGTGGGCAGGCATCTCAAGGACCAACCACCCCTGTTGGTTACTATGCAGACCTCACTGTGGGTCGCATCTGTAGGTCTGCAGACACAGGGGTGTGAGGGGTATGAGGTGGGCCTAAGAGCCTTAACCCAGTCACTAGAGAAGCTGATAATGGCCTCAGACTCCCCAAAGGGATTCTGAGGCTGTGATTACTTGCCCAAGTTGGGGGAGGCCTGTGCTAGGGCTACGGTGGAGAAAGAGTGCCAAGGGGCTAGTCCCCTCTTCCCTCCTGCTTAATCTTAGGGCTTTATCATTTGGGAGTGGGGAAAAGAAATGTTTACATGGCTTCACATTTGTTTCAAATTATTCATCAGTGTTGGAGAGTCATTGTTCCCCGCTAGTGTAAACAGCCCCGTCCCAAGGCCCAGCCACCCTGCCAGCCCGCTGCGGCTCTGTAGCAGTGTGACATCAGCACCTCGGGTTCCCAGCTTCCAGTGCAGCGAGGAGGTGGGCCAGGCCCAGTGGGCAGCCCCAGGGAGTTCACTGATGATGGGGTGAGCGTAGTGTCTCCACACCATGAATTCTGTATTTGAGAGCTGTCGTTTCTTTTACCAGTTGAACCTTTTCTAGGGCTAGGGAAGCTAAGGTACAGAGCAAAGACTCTTCAAGAACCTCGAAGAATGTAACTTGAAGGAGATCTGGCTTGAGTCCCAGGAGCAGCTCCCAGGATTCAGACGTCACCGTTATGTGTGCGCCGGACTGTGGGCATCGGAGCCCCTGGTGGGTGTTAACTGGGACGGTTCAGGGCAGCCTCGGTGGGCCGGGACTCTGCTTAGTTACTCCTGCAGGCTGGCTCGTCTTTGCGTTGGTACCTGGGGGGTTTATGGACACGTTCAAGGTGACACCCAGCTTGCGTTCACTTCAAGAGCAGCTGGGGTTCTTCATCTCCTGAATCCGAACACGCTTGTTGGCATGACCAGCTTCGCAGTGGGCCCCAAGGCATGTGCTAAGGAGCTGGACAGCAGGTCTGAGTCCTGCCTTTGCTCCAGACAGCTGTGTGACTTTGTCCAAACTACTTCAGCTCTCTTGGCCTCAGCGTCCTCATCTGTAAAATAGAGTCAGTAACACCACCTATTGCTCATGGTTGCAGCAAGGATCAAGTGCATAACACTAGATGACCACTCGGGGGAGGTTAGCTTTGTGTTGTCATTAGGAGGAGGAACAGGGCCCAGAGCTGTTCACGGTCTAGTGCGGGTGGGGGGGGACGGACTGCTGGAGGGCAGAGGGGAGGCGCCCCAGCCAAGGTGACCCTGACACTGGGCCTTTAGGGAGCCATCAGTAAGACGTGTTGAGTGGAGAAAGGGCTTCAGAAAAATCCCCCTCCACCCCTCCCAGCTTCCCCCGGGGACCCCTCTCAGCCTCCTCTCAGCAAGAGCCTCCTCCGTTTCAGCTGTAACTGTTGGTGGCTTTTCGAGTTCAGAGCCCTGCCTCCCTCCCGGGAACCACACGGCCAACATTTGAGCTCACGGGAGAGGAATGACCTGCCTCGCCGTCGGCCTCAAAGGCTGCCGCGTGGTCTCATGGGTGGTGAAGTGGTCTGCTGTCCCCGGGCCTAAGCAGGACCCAGCTGACAGAGTACCAGCGGTGCGTCCTCCCCGGCTCAGGGCAGGTCAGTCTGCCTGACGCTTTACCTGTTCACATCCTTTTGGTTCCAGTTCTGAAAGATGGCTGTGTTGAAAAGAACTGTTTAAAAAGTTCAGTGCCAAAGTGAGTGAGTGTGTGTGTGTGCGCGTGTGTGCATGTGTGCACGCGCGCGCGCATGCACAGGCCTGTGTATTAGGGGTTGTGGGCTTGGCTCGAAGCAGCCAGTAGCTCACGTTGCCTTTGTGGTTTCATATATTTGCCTATTAAAATGACAATACAGACATAGCACATTAAGGTTTAAGAAGCCCTTCTTTCATTAAACAAACTGACAGTGTAGGGGGTTATGACTTCGGTAATTGAAACATGCTGTTCTGTTCAAGACCAGAGCTCCATAAAGACTCTTTTCAGCCAATAGCACCCTTTGTGCCAGCAGCCTCTGGTCAAAAATGAGTGTCGGCCCTGAGGTCTGTCTCTCCCAGAGAGTGGGAAAGACCGCTTGGCAGCCTTCCGCGGCAGTCTTGGCAGCCAGAGGTCAGGCCCTTTTAAAAACCTCCCCTTCTCTGGGCTTTTGAAATCAATTTGCGAGGCAGAAAGCAGGCTGCCCTGGCCTCCAGCCTCTCCCTCGCGCCAAGGTCTGCTGCTGGTTGTAAATCTGAGGTGTGACTGAAGAAAGGGGACGGGGGGGGTTTGGTTGGCCAGGCCCCTCACGTCAGGGGGAGATGGTGTGGGTTGCAGGTCTTCAGAGAGAGGGAGGGCCAGGCGCCGTTACTGAGAGCCAGGTGTGAATCCTGCCGCTGTGGGCCCTTGGACAAGTCACTCCGCCCCGCTCCCTCAGTTTCCTCATCGGTAACATAGGCCAGGACCTATGCTGGGCAGGGTTTCTGTGAGAATTAAAGGAGTCACAGCAGGTAAGGCACTCGGAGTAGTGCTGGGCACACAGGAAAGCCAGGGTCATTGTAACTGTCTCCCGCTGCGGGGCGACTGCACGCAGTACTGTTGTAGAGAATCGCCGCGGGGCGCTTCTGTAGCCGTGCTCTGCAGCGGGGGAAGCTGATGGCCTCCGCGGCCTTCCCGCTGACCGCACCTCCCCTGCAGCCCCAGGTGTGACTTCTCCCTCCCCTTCTCTTGCTACAGATGTGGATGAGTGTCAGGACAACAACGGAGGCTGCCAGCAGATCTGTGTCAACGCCATGGGCAGCTACGAGTGCCAGTGCCTCGGTGGCTTCTTCCTCAGTGACAACCAGCACACCTGCATCCACCGCTCCGACGGTGAGCCCTGCCCGAGCTGGCCAGTCGCGCCCCTGCCCCGCGGAATCGGGGGCCCCTGGGAACCGCCTCTCCGCGTCTCCGTCCTGGGGGCCTCGGGGTCAGGGCAGGGAGCTCTGGGGCGGCTGGGAGGGCCGTTTTGTGCCTCTGGTGTTGGGCCTGCAGGGTTTCCTCGCGGCTCGCTCCCTCCCTCCACCCCTGCGGCAGGGCTGCTGGTGTCCCTCGTGCTTTTGTGTGGTGGGGGCTTGGGGCCACAGATGGGCAGATGCCACCAGAGAAGCCACTTTATCCATTCTGGGCTGGGGGCTGGCGGTGGGCAGGGTGAGGGTGGCCGTTCTCTCTCGTTCCCTTCCCCCAGCAGGGGCTCGAGGTCTGACCAGGCCGAGCTGCTGGTTTCTTGATCTCTTGCAAGTTCACTGGGTCACCAGTCAACAGGGGGTCCTTGTGGCCAGGAGCCAGCTGCCCTCTGTAGACCAGGTGGGATTGGGGGGCCGGCCTGGGGGGCAGTTCAGAGGGACAGGGAAGACTGCAGCCAGCTGGAGTGCCTGGGGAGCCTGGAGACAGCCCCAGCCCAGCCCAGAAGATGCAGGGCGGCGGTGGCCATTTGGAGCCCAAAGCAGCAGGGCTGTGAAATGGGACACCTGGTCAGAAGCCAGGACCCAGATGCTCAGAGGAGAGGGGCTTCCAGGCAGAGGGAACAGCATCTTGGAAGCTGTGGAGGCGCGTCTTCCTTAAAATGATGGCGAGATCCAGCCATCTCAAGGCAGGCCGTGCGCTCCTGCAGCCTGGCTGCTCGGAGCAGTCAAGGGAGTAGACGCCAAAGAGGAGCAGGTAGCAGCCCCCTGGCCCCAACCTCAGCCCCTACCCCATCACTGACCCGAGACACGGAGGAGGTTCTGGAGGGAAATCCTGCAAGGGCCTCGCCTCCAGTCTATGGTACCAGCGGGAGGCCAGCGAGAGGTCCACACTGAGAGGCAGGGAGTCAGAAGGGCAGGTGCTGCTCTCCGGGCTGGGCCGACCGGGGGTGAAGCCTGCTCTGCCGTTCCCGGGGCGCCTGCTTCAGGCGCATGGGCCCCACGTCCACGTGGAAGACCTCCCAGCTGTGGGGCCGTGGGGTCTAGCTGCCTAAAGTGAGGACTCCGACCCCAAATCGAGTTTCATGAAAAGCAGATTTATGAGGAAGAGTGAGCGTCCATGACGGGGGGTGGGTCCTGGCGCAGCCGGTGAGCACTGGCTGTACCAGGGGTGTCACCCGGCAAGCCCCGGCACCAGCCAGGGGTGGGACTCGGTGTTGTGGCGGGCAGCAACAGCAGCTGCTTCGGGGTCACGAGCTCACTCTGCTCTGGGCCCTCACGGGAGCCTGGCACGGTCGGGGAGCTTAAACCCAGTCAGCTCAGGGGACCTGCCCGAGGTTGTACCGGAGGGGCCTGGCAGTCAGGATCCCAGCCCGTGTCACTTGCTGTGACGAGATGAAGCTGTAAGGAGAGAAATCAGGTGGAGAAACAGGCAGGTGCCGCAGGCCTCTTGGAGGAAGCCACCTGTGAGTTGACATCGGGCGAGGAGGGAGAGTGGCTGTGGGAGGAGCCCCGGAGGGCTAGGCAGGTGTGTGTAAGGGCCCTGAACTGGATATGTGTAAGGGCCCTGGGGCGGGTGTGTGTAAAGGCCCTGGGGCAGGTGTGTGTAAAGGCCCTAAGGCGGGTGGATCAGACTCTCGGGAAACACAGAGTGAAGGGTGGGATGCTGGGCACAGATTGCCCAGGAAGAGGGGAGCTTGGCAGGGGCCAGACACCATGAGGCTGGTGAAACATGAGCCGGAGTTTGGGTTTCGTGCAGGGGCTGACCAGACAAGCTGCTCCCTCCCGAGCCTGCCGGTTGCCATGACAGGTGTCCGTCCTGACTGTGTGTTGACATCGGTGATGACTGTTAGAGCTCAGAGTCAGAGCACGTCCAGGGTGCTGAGGCCCAGCTTGTTTTGTACCTCAATGGCCTCTGTTTCCCAAATCAAGAGTCCTCAAGTCACCTGACTCTTCCTGACGTCTTGAAGGAGCCTCCCCTGAGCTGGGTTTCATTAGAGGAGACTAGACGCATGAGCAGGGTCAGCCAGGGTCAGTCCAGGCCCCCGGCCAAGACACAAGGCTCAGCCCTTCCGAGCGACCCTGCCTCCCGGGCGCCAGCGCAAACCCTGACCTGAGGCGTGTAGATCTGGCCGGGCTGGGCGTGGGGGGTCAGGTTCTCAGTCTTTCTCCATCTCCATGGGTCACGTGGCCTCTGCAGTTACTCCTGCTTCTCTGGGTTTCCTTGTCTGTAAATTGGGACCAGTAATCCCTCCCGGGCCAGTGAGAGCTCGGTTAGGGGAAATGCTTTGAAGGGGTCAAGTGCAGTGCCTGCCCTAGGGGTAGCAACTCACGGAGGCAGCTTATTCAAGCCTTTAGAACTCAGGCCTGATCTGGGGACACAGGCTGTGCTCTTGGTGGGAGGGAACCCAGAACCGCTGAGGTCTGTGGCTCGTCCGTCTGCTCAGCACCTGCGGGAGCTGGTCCAGGAACCAGCACAGCCCACGCTCACCTCCCATTCAGCCTCCAGCCCAGCACTCTATAGCCCGTCTGTCACCCTACAGCCAGGGTGCACCAGGGAGAGGGGTCCGGGGGGGCTTCCTGGCCCCTGAGTAGATGAGCCAAGCAACCAGCGCATTCGCACTCTCCCTCTCCCGTGCCTGCTCTTTTTTTTTTTTTTTAAACTTATGTCGTATCTGTGCTCCAAGAAGGTGTTGACTCCTGGATGAACTTTTCCCTTTCCTTCCAGTAAAGAATTCTTTCTTTCAGTCTGAGCAGAACTGATTTAGGGAGGAGAAGGAGCTCCAAAAGGCCTGGAGAGCTGTATGATGGCAGCTCTCTGGTTCCTCCATTCATGTGTTGGTGCCTCTGGTCCCCGGGGTCCCAACATGAGGAAAAGCAGGCGTGGCCTCTGTGAAGCTTTCCATCTAGAAAGGGGATTCGGTGCTAAATGAGGCTCTTCAGTTCAGTTCAGTTCAGTCACTCAGGCGTGTCTAACTCTTTGAGACCCCTTGGACTGCAGCACACCAGGCCTCCCTGTCCATCACCAACTCCCAGGGTTTACTCAAACTCATGTCCATCAAGTCGGTGATGCCATCCAACCATCTCATCCTCTGTCGTCCCCTTATTCTCCTGCCTTCAGTCTTTCCCAGCATCAGAGTCTTTTCCAGTGAGTCAGTTCTTTGCATCAGGTGGCCAAAGTACTGGAGTTTCAGCTTTAGCATCAGTCCTTCCAATGAATATTCAGGACTAATTTCTGTTAGGATGGACTGGTTGGGTCTCCTAGTCCAAGGGTGCTAGGAGTTACCTTATAATAATGTGCTGAGAAAAAACCCTCTGGAGGGAGGGGTCTGGGGCTCCTAGGGGCTCTAGTGTTGTCTGAACAGTGGAGAATGTAGCAGGAAGGGTCTCTTGGCCAGCCTGGTGAAGGACCGCTCCCTCACCGGCAGATCCTGGGCCGCTGCCGTTGCCAACGGAGGTGGGTTTGAGATATGAGCTACGTGTGCGCCCTCCCCTGCACCGTGAGCTGTGTGGCACGGCCGTGCTCTGAAGCCTCAGCAGGACGCCCACAGCGGTCTGATCTGTGCTGGTCATGAAAGGCGCCCGAGGGAGAGGAAGCCCCCTACAACAATGTCCCCACAGTCGTAGGAAGCAGGACAGGCTGGCAGGGAGCTTAAGGGCCTGTCCTTGCCAACGCCCAGCCCTGAGGGCCCTGGAGTCTTTGTGATCAGGAGCCCAGCCTCTGGGGCCCCACAGCCTCGGACTGGAATCCCAGCTTCCCCAGCCTGTCACCTGTGTGACCTAGAGCAAGTCACTTAACCTCTCTGTGCTGGGTCTGTGAAGTGGGGATGGTCATAGAACCTACTTCATAGGGTTAAAAAGAGGTCATAAAAAAATTCCAGCAAATGTGGGCTCTTATTGTTACTTATCACAGACGAGGAAACAGGCCCAGTGAGGACAGGGCCTGCCCCTTGCTGGGCCGGAGTCCAGAGCCAGCAGCAGAGTCAGGGCCTGGGTGCACAGTGAGCAGCGCTCTGCAGATGCGTGCTGGTTGCTGGCTGAAGCCCGAGCTTCCGCTGAGTGTGGAGAGGCGGTCAGGAGTCAGGCCTCATCGTCAGGGAGTTCTCTGCACTGGCTCGCCCGCCACATGACCCACTGAGGGCTGCAGAGGTCAGACCAGCCCCTGCCCTCCAGGAGTGCCCAGCCCCATCCTGCCCATGGAGGTGTGGGCACTGTGCCAGGCTGCGCTGGGCACAGGCAGTTGGGAACCAAGACACGAAGAGGACCTCAGGCCCCTGTCTGCTCCTGCTCCTCCCTCCCCTCTGCCCCCGGGCCCAGCATGCCCACCCACCCTGTCTACTGCCTGGTGCCCCCCTCAGCCCTGGCGAGAGCGCCCGCTCACTGCACAGCCTGTCCCGAGCTGGCCCTCTGTGCTTGGGGCTGGCTGTCTCCCACCCCTGCCACTACTGGCTGCCGAGGGCAGTGTTCTCCCTGCTGCCTGCGTGCCCTGCCCTGACGGTGGCCTGTGGCAAAGGACCGAGAGAGGTCGGAGGGTGGCGGCTCCCTGGGCCCGGGCGCTCCACATCCTCGGGTTGTGGCACTAGGGTCCTGGTTAGTACTTGCTAGTGGACGCTGTGGTCCCTGCGTCGAGGGGTAGGCACCCAGAGGCTCTGCAAGGCCGTCGCACTGTTGACCACACCCCAAAGTCCTAATGTGCTGTTTCCTTTCCCTGGTCTGATGCCCAGGAACTGGCCACAGGGCAGCTGGGCAGCCATGTCCCTGCAAAGCTCAGGCCCACACAGAGCAGGTGTCAAGCTGGCATTCTCCCAGCAGGGACTTCATGGGTTTACCTGAATGCATTTAATGTCCTCCTGAGCCTGTTTAAACACGCGTACAAATATGGCTAGGAAACTGCACTGCCCGCCCACCACCGGCATGCCTGGTGGCACTCAGGGCCGTGTTTTCACAAAGCTCAAGATCTGGCATCGAGGGTGACACTCAGTTCAGTTCAGTTCAGTCGCTCAGTCGTGTCCGACTCTTTGCGACCCCATGGACTGCAGCACGCTAGGCCTCCCTGTCCATCACCAACTCCCGGAGTTTGCTCAAACTCATGTCCATTGAGTCGGTTATACCATTCAACCATCT